>NW_026000005.1:4235915-4281749 GCF_001458135.2 Marmota marmota marmota
ATGCCTTTAATTTCTTTCGTCTGTCTAATTGCTCTGGCCAGTGTTTCGAGAACTATGTTGAACAGAAGTGGAGAGAGAGGGCATCCCTGTCTTGTTCCAGATTTTAGAGGGAATGCCTTCAGTTTTTCTCCATTCAGAATGATGCTAGCCTGAGGCTTAGCATAGATTGCTTTTACAATATTGAGGTATGTTCCTGTTATCCCTAGTTTTTCTAGAGTTTTGAACATAAAGGGATGCTGTAATTTGTCGAATGCTTTTTCCGCATCTATCGAGATGATCATATGGTTCTTAATTTTAAGTCTATTGATGTGGTGAATAACATTTATTGATTTCTGTATATTGAACCAGCCTTGCATCCCAGGGATGAATCCTACTTGATCATGGTGCACAATTTTTTTGATATGTTTTTGTATCCGATTCGCCAGAATTTTATTGAGGATTTTTGCATCTAGGTTCATTAGAGATATTGGTCTGTAGTTTTCTTTCTTTGAAGTGTGCTCCAGCACTTTCAAACTCTCTCCCACACTTTCCTTTTCATCCCTCAGTACCATAGTAGACTCCCCACTCCCCCTGCCCTTGGGATAATCTCACTTTCCTCATTCATTCTCAGGGCTTCCACTGGGAGCTGTAAGAATGGCTGGTTTCCCAACTCTGTGCTCCACCTTGCCCCTTGAATTCCACACCCAGGATTTTACCTGCTCATTCTCCACCAGGAAGAAGGTGAATTCTTTGAAGCTTATCTATTTATTGTGCACCCTCACTGTCTTCCTTTATAGATGAGAAGACATAGGTATAGAACAGTTTAGTAACTTAACTGAGTTGGCACAGGGTGGAGCTCATTAGAAGCATCATAGCTCAGGATGTGAATATTGGCACTGAGTAAGTGATTTAACTTTTCTGTGCCTTAGTCACAAGTTGGCTGTGAAAATTAAAATGAAATACACATTTAAAGTTCTTTGAAGAGAACATTAAGAAATGGTAAATACTCCATGCACTGCAAATGGTAAATACATGTTAGATTTTATTTCCCTTACCTGAGTTTTAATATACCTTTATACCATTACAATACATCTTTGAATTATGATGTCTAGGGCAAGACCTTGAATGCAGGGAGGAGATTTTAGCAAGAAAAGTCAAAAAGATTATACTTTCACATGCAAGGAATGTGTGAGAGAGCAGTTGGAAACTAAACGGAAAGAAAATCTTCTATGGGTTAGAGTTTCACAGTTAATTTCACTTTAACAGTATGTGAAACAAATTTAGTTCACATCATAATACTGAGTTACATTCAACTTACCATCTAAAAATGGGAGGATATGTGTGGAATCTTTGACAGAACAATGAATAATTCTATCATTTCCAAAGTTAAAAATAAAATTAATTACCTAAAACTTTGGATAAATAACAAATCATTTTATCTCCTCAGCTATAATAAAATATCCACTGGAGTCCAGAAATTAGCTTTTCAACCACTGTTTTCACATTTATTCAAGAATGAACTAGTCTCATATTTTTAGTTTTTAGCACAATTAGGAGCAGACAGAAGCTCATCAAAAGAATTGCGGGATTTCCTTTCCTCATACATGGCTTCATTTACTCATCTAAAAGGATTAGCTATTTTAATAATTATTATAGAATAAAATTTTGTCAAACTGGACTAAATATGTATTGCTGCCTTTTGGACAAAAGGTTGGATGATCCTTTCCAGTTCACTAAAGAGAAATACAGGATTTTTTCCCTAATAGAAAATAAAGTGATATCTGTCAAAATATTGGATACTACCCATGGCCTTTCTTTCCATTTTTTCCTCAGTAAGCTTCCTGTCATCGTATCCTCTAGAGCCTTTAGGTGCATGTCATCTCTGACTTTGGTTATATACCTACTACAGCCTCCATTTTAATACGTCCTTTAGCAATACTCATGTACTACAATATCATTATTTTAGGGGCAAGGCTGCAAGTGAAGAGATAGTTGTGCTTCTTTGTGTGCCATTTTGGATCCATTGAGTTCATTCCCTTTCTTCCTTGAAAGGGGTTAAATGGAGAAATGAAGATGCTGGAGCCAATACCACCCACACTTGAACCTTGATTCCACCACCCACTAACTCTTTGATATGAGGTTGCTTGGGCCATCTCTGGGCCCGAGCATTTGTAAAATAGATATAGTACCACTAGACAAGGAATTTATGGAATGCATATGTAAAATGCCTTTAGTAAATGTTAATTCACTTGACATGGGAGTTCCTTTTATGGTGGCTTAGTATTTGGAATGTTACCTTGTGTAAGCACCAATGCTATCAAAACCACTTTACCTGTCACAGCATTCTCTGCCACCAATTCCACCCCTATAAGCACATTTTCTTCTATGAGTTTCTAAAAAAAAGTTTTCTGGCTTTTTTTTTTTGTAACCGGAAGGGAAAGATCTGAGATGACAGGCAATAAAGTCATTTGTTTTTTTCTAGTATAACTATATCAGTGACAGTAAACAATATTTTAATAACTAGACTGCATTTAATGAGCTGCTTAAAACCCTTGACCTTGTTTTTACTTGATGATTATTAGTGCCTCTCTGATGAACATAATTTTTAATAAAGGTCTTTCTTATGGATTTGTGCTAAAAATGTTATTTTTTCTTATATGTTTATGAAGGGATAATCTTGTTCCAACCTCAGAGGCATAGAGTTTTCTTTATACAATTGCACAAAATAAAGTTTTTCTAGGTATATGAAGAGACTTCTTTGGTAGAACTAAAAGGGACATAATAAACACAATGTTTTTCACTTGCTTAATAGATTATAAAATCTTTCAGTTAAACTTATTTCAAAAATGCATTTATCTTACCCTGCCTCATTTCATACTACCTGTTTAGTATAAACTATATGCTTACCTATCAATTTCCATTTAAAAAAAAAGTATGGCAAGTAAAATCTAGTCCTTGAAAATCACTTTTTAAAAGAGCTAAATTCAATAAAAATTGAGTTTATTTAATTTGAAAAGGTTGTTTTCTTTAATAACATGTAATCTGGAAAAATCATCAAAATGTGATCCCAAGAAAGCAAGCTCCTATTGTGTGGTTTGGTCATAGATCACAAGATCATACTGGAAATTGCAACTTTTATTGAGGAACAATTTAAGAGGGGGTTCCAGATAAGCAAGTGGCTGTTTTAAGGCCATTTGCAAAATATGTCTTATGTATATATATTTTCTTTCAGATAAATTACATTTAATTTAAATGCTGTCCTTCAGAAAGCTTGTCTAATAAAACTCACTGCAATCATACCTGCATGGTAAATACCTGCTCTCACCATTGAAGACTAGCTTGCTGTCAAACTTTCAGAGAGCTGCTGAATACTGAAGAATAAAACTTCTAAAGGCTGTACTGGTCCCCCTCTTCCTTCCACTGCTGGTCATCAACTAGTCCAAAGGCACCTTGTCACTTCATAAAATCTCTCTTATAAAGTAGCAGAAAGTAAAAATTTGACATTAGAAACAGAATATTAAAAATAGCCTTTAACTAGATCTATCATCTTCAGATTTTCAAGTAGGAGGAAATGTGGTTAAGGAAGAGTTTTCCCTGAAATTGTATGATTATGTTGCATATAATTAAAATAGCTAAAATGTGAGGTACAATAGGTAGTTTTTCTAGAGCCCTGGGATTAAAATAGAAGGAAATTAAATGAAATCTGGTTGTTGAAAATAATTTAATGATGATGAATATTTTGACATGTCAAATGGGTTAATTGTAGAGTTTTTTTTTTTACTTCTACTTTAGAAATCTTTTAGAATAGCATATAAATTTTGTTTCCTTGAAGCAAGCATAGCACATGCTGACAATGAACTTCCCTTAAGGAAAGGGCAGAAGCATATTCATGTGCTCCAGGCATTTTTGTACAAAGCACAAGGGAAAATGATGTTGAAAAATGAAATTTTGGGGAGATTATTTTTTTCTTATTGATATCCTAAAATACTGTTAAGTTGATAGAGGGTATGAAAAAGGTTACCAGACTTCCAAAGTATGCTTGGTACCTCTGTTTTCAACAATAGCAGGCTTATTCCATAGCATCTGTCATATAAAATATTAATTTTGGAAATATAAACATAAACATTATATAATGGACCCAGACTCAGTTTTACATCATATATTTCAAATTCTAAGCAAGAATTTTATTATGAATTTTGGTTAATACATATGTATTAGCCAATTTTGGTTAATACAACTTGAACATGAATATTTAGACATGTCACAAAAGAAATAGATGTATCAATTATAAATGGAGTATTTTCTGCTTCCTAACCAAGTTAATGGTGGTAGTTTCAATCAGAATCATGAAGCCTGGTTATGCCAGGGTTGCTATTTGTGGAACCAAGGAGAAATCAAATGGGTCTTATGGGTCTCATAATACTCATTTGTAAAATATAGAGTTTGGGTATATAATTAGTTTCTATGCTTTCTTCTGGTTCTTTGGATTCTTACTTAAAGCACTAATTCCTCCTAGAAGCTTTCAGAGTATAAATATTTTATGTCATTGACTGTATCTTATGTTTCTCTGGCACCTCTGGCATTCGTGTTGAGAATGGAGACACTTGATTCCCATTAATAATAAAACTTATGCTTTCAGTAGTATTTTATACCCCCAAAACACTTTTACAAACACCATCACATTCAGCCTCCAGTTTTTCAAACCTATAGAGGGAAACATGGGCAAGAATAATTTTCTCTATTTCACTAAATTGAGAACCAAACTTCAAGGGGATTCAGGTTCTACCTAAATTGCAAAGCCAAGAAGTAGCCAATGAGGCTCAAGAACTCAAGTTTTCTGATACTTCATTCAGTTCATCCTGTTAATAAAGTCATTTCATAAAGTCATGCTTGTGTGTACAGATTGTTTTTCTAAGTTCCTAATTATGCAGAATAGCAATATTTGTAACTCTTAATGTGTCTTTTAATGACATCTTTGTAGATGTCCCAATTTTTGATCATTACTGTTCACTCCTAGGATGCACTCATTTGAGAATTCTGCAATCTACCTTCTAACTCCTCTTTCTAAAGATTCAGCGGCCCCAGAAACTTTAATTATCTGGCCTGTTCAGATAATTCAATATATAGGTATGAAATGCAGTTTTGTCTTAACCATCACTAAAATAGCATAAACTTTGCTTGTGAATTTTTCTTTGTAACATCATTGAAGTAACAACTAATACAAAGAAAGCTATTTGTATTGTAGTATTTTATTGTGTTCATATAGGACAGGACACAGTGAATTCAGGTGCAATCACAGCTCAAGGTTATTTTGTTTTGGCAAGTTTGGTAATTTTTAGATGTCTTCTATCACATTAGCCAAATTTGCCTCTACTTGCAGCTGGGAACTGTGTTTAATGTCTACTTTCTGGCTATCAAATGGTCTTCTTCTATAATTTGTCTGAGTATATTTCATGTCTTTATATTATGCCTGGACCAGACTTAGTAGCTAAATGAGGAAATATTTTCAAAGATGCAGAAGTAAAGTTTATCACTTAACACTGTTAACTTACATTGAACTGAGTTTTCTATAAAGTGTTTAAACAATAGCCATTGAGATATAATTATATTGTATTAATTAAATTATACAATTTCACATGTACTTATGAAAAATTTTTCTTTTGAAAAAATATAAAATCAATAGATGTTTTTGTACCTCTAACTAGAGATTTTTTTTGTGTTGCATTAAGGAGGGACTGAGAGCTCCAGAAAAATAACAGAATCTTGTCCCTTAGAATCAGGAGGTCACCAGGCACAATGGCACATGCCTATAATTCCAATGGCTAGGGAGGCTGGGGGTAGGAGGATCCCATGTTCAAAGCCAGACTCAGCAACTTAGTAAGGCCCTAAGCAACTTAGGAAGCCCCTGTCTTGAAATAAAGCATAAACAAAGCCCCGGGGAAGTGGCTTACTGGTTAAGTGCCCCTGTGTTTAATTGTCGGAACCATAAAACAAACAAACAAACAAATCCTGCAGAGGATAAAGGGAATTGTTTTATAATGTATGTACATATAAATATGTTTGTGTGCATGTATACTTTCTAATTACATGTAAAGAATAAATGCAATCATGTTTATTTTTTATAACTATACTATGGGATTGATTTTACATATAAACAGGCCCATAAAACTCACTGGTTTATCACCTGAAACGTCTTTCTGAATTATAATGTCACTGCTTGCAAGGACACAGTGAATTCAGGTGCAATCACAGCTCAAGGTTATTTTGTTTTGGCATTTTGGTGGATATTGAACATTAAACAGGCGGTACTAACTCCTAACTATTCACAATAAATTAGAGTTAATTGTTATCCTACCTGGCTAACTTCCCACCCTGACTGATATAAGCAATTTATTTAAATCATGATCCCTCTCAATCTTAATTTTCAGCTTTGCATCCAATACAACTCACTCAATATCAGCAAATCAGCAACACTGTTCTCTCCTTTGGTGCTCAAAGTGGCATTGAACTTCTATGGAGCTACTAAACAATTGGTGCATATGATATTACTCTTAGCTTTAAATAAAAGTACACAATATATTTTGAATTATCAAGTAGATTTTAAAACTCAAGGACAAAAACTGAAACATTTGAGTGTCTGTTTTCCACAACACTTATTAGAATGTGGTTCACATTAAAGACACATGGTTTACTTCTGAGTGAATAGTTATGTCTAATGAATGCAAGATGGCGGGTGAAGAAATTATAATATGGGATGGTAGAGGCATGAGGAGAACAGAGAAAGAAACACAGGATGCTCTCTATGACCTAGCATTTTGCTATAAATAGATTAAATGTTAGCATTACAATAGAGAAGAAGTTTCTTTACGTTCTTAAAATTTCCTCTTTAGTATAGCATCAAATGAAGTCATAGCTGTGAATATAGCAACTTCTGTTCATCACATCTACTTTCTGTGCATGAGGACCAGGTAGTCCAGATTAATACTGCTTCTGAAGACAATTTTGGAAAACTTCATAAAAGTTGGAAAAACATTCTAAAACCTTCGTAAAATTAGCACGATACAGCAAGATAGTAAAAGATAAATGAACAAGATCCAGGAAAAGATGAGAATTCAGAGAGGTGGACTCATTTTTATAAAATATAGTTTTTACTCCAAAGGTATTTGCTGATATAAAAAAAGTAGCTGAGAGGTTGAACTTCATATGGATATGGAAACAGAGCTTATATTTAGGGTCTGCTAGGGTCATGGATCTGGTCGATCACCATAACTGTTTCCACCAGATTTATGCTGGGTTTCTGAAAGGCTTCATTCTAGAAGTACTAAATGAATTGTACCAGCTTTGAGTCAATGGGGCCTACAAAATCCCAAATTATAATCTTGGGTTGGGGTAACTGTTTGAGATTTATAAATATCAAAAAATCCCTTTTAGAGGAAGAAAGAGTAACCCTAAGTCTCAAATTATTTCTAAAAATAAATTTTGAAATTCAAAGTTCAATGAATACACAAAACCCTCATGAATTAAAACTAGCACAATATATCACAGAACAGAGTCACAGAGTCACAGAGACTCCAGATACTGAAATTAGCGAATACATATGACAAAGCACAAAGGGAAATAATATCAAATTGAAAATAACATCCAGAAACAGGAGACTTACAAAGAAATGATGAATATTTGAAGAAGTAAAAATGCTAATTATATGAATTTGATCATTACATATTTTAAACTTTATCAAACTATATTTTACCCTATACATATGTACATATATCATATTAATTATAATTTTAAAAATAAAAATTAAAATACTATGGAAATTCATGTGAAAAAGAAAGAAATGAAACTGTAAAATGTGACAGAACTGAAAAAATGTAGATTGGATGCTACTAATGATAAATGAATAAACTGGAAGTTAAGTCAAAAGACCTTCCGAAATGAAATAGAGATATAGAGAAAAACAGGGTAAATATCTAACATATGATGTTTAGAGTCCCAGAAGAAAAAAAGAGAATGGAAGTAAGAACAATTTATGAGAAGACTATGTCTGTGAGTTAGAGAATTGATGATCACACAATGGAAAATATATGGATAGACCTAAGTGGAAATTGACAGTATAAAACAGTAATAATAACTTCTCTTATGGTTTAAAATATATACAGAATAATAAAATAGAGAATAAATGGAGTTCAATAAATTTAATGTCTTGCATTTATTGAGAAGATAAAAATATGACCATTTGATTTTGGTAAGTTAAGCATGCATGTTATAATTTCTAGGAAAGATATAAATGTTATAATTTCCAGTCACCAAAATCATTGCAAAATGATTGCATATATTTTAAAATAATGCAGGTATAAAAAATTAAATACAAAAAAAAACTCCATCGCTTTAGAAGAAGAAAATAAAAACAGAAACATAACACACAACATAAAAGCAAGTAAATTGTAGGATACTTTTTTAAACAAAATATATTAATAATTACATTGAATTACACAGATTAGGTAGACTAAACTTCAAATGCTCTTAAAAAAAAGACACATATGAAATGTAGAACATAGAATGATTAAAAATAAAACAAAGGAAAGAAAACTGAATCACTTTATTAATATCAGATAAAATCTATTTTAAACCAAAAATGATAGAGATCAGGAGAATCATTGATAAATATAGAAAATTCAGCTCAGAATTTTGTTTAAAATGTGTGTACTTAATAGCCTAACCTAATTATATATAAAACAATATGACAGGGCTATAAGGAGAAATCAACAAATCCAAAGTCATAGTGAAATACTTTTGCAAACCTCTCTTAGTAATTAAGAAAAGGAAAGACCAAGCCTTTTCCCTTTGGTCTTCTCCTAGGTCAGTATTCTCTGCTCTCGGAGAATTCTTCAGTACACTGAAGACCTAAACAAATCCAGGAACAAACTTGACGTAATTAACATAGATATGGTACCCACGTTCATCTGACACTAACAAGTACAGAACACATTCTTTCCAAGTTCATGGGAATCAGTTATGAAATGGCCAAAATACTGGATCATGAAGGAAATCTCAACACATTTCAAACATTTGAAAACAGAGTATGTTCCCCATTGACAATGCAACTATTAAAGAAAATTCCCCATATGCTTAGAAATTAGGTAATGCCTTGTGATTAATTCATGAATCAAAGAGGACATATGAGATATTTTCAACTGAATGATGAGGTACAATGTATGAAAATATTAGATGCAGATAAGACAAAATAGGAAAACGTGTATTTGGCGTATATAGTGTACTTAAGTGTATTTAATAGGGATAAAGAAAGGGTAACAATTAAAGAGCTAAGTATTCATTTTAAGAAACTATTTAAAAAACAGTAAATTATTGCTTTTTAAAAGATGGCCTATGTATTCAAAGTGAAAAATTTAATACAGTAAATATCCTTATATGACAGTAACATCAGAAACAAAATCAGGAAATACAGAGAGATTTATAAATTAAATTTAATAAACATCTGCATATCTATTATGTAAACACATGTTATTCATTCAGTAATTTTAATTTAATAAATATGTAACACTATGATAATGAACCATCTCATAGTATATATATGAGTGCCACAATCAGTAAAACTAACTATATGAAGTTTATTCTTACAGAAACTAGTGTAACATGTGTCTTTTAAGAAAAAAAAAAACAAAAAATTGTCATTAAAATTGCTGCAACCTTTAAAAATTCTTATTCTTAATAAAATTTTGCATCTTAAATGACAAGGTTGACATTTTATACAGCTCTAAGTCTTTGTAATACACTTATAAAAATCATCGTGATTAAATTGGATATCAGAGTGCCAGAATTAATATATTACTACTTACAATTTCTTATTTTTAGCAATTAAAATATCAAATATATTATCTTTTGCAAGAATATCCAAAGACCATATTTAGCACTCTTGAATTTTATTGCCACATGTAAGACCTAGTAGTCACTTTATCAATGTTTTTGATGTCATTACTGAAATTTAATTGAAAACATTACTTATGTTTTACATTGAGCTATAAAATAGGAGTATGAAGAAGCTGTAAATAATGTAATAAGATATCAATAATTCTACAAAGAAAAAAGGAGTAGAGATTAAATGGCAAAACATTTAGTTATGCAGACTTTTACTGTTTGTACCAATGATTGCATATTGGCTTTTATCTTCCTAGCTCTTTTAGATTAAGTATAACAAAATTTGGCTCCAAACTTTACTGCTCTGGGTGTATGAATGAAAATGCAGTCAGAGGTATGCAAGATTCTACTATCTTTGGCCTTATATTGAGGCGTGCAATATCTCCTTTTGTCATTTTCTCCATCCTTAGGGCATCTGGAAGACCAAGCTCTAAATACATTACTTTCTCAGTTCTCTGAATCCTACTCTATTGCTTTGATCAGGCTGTTCACTGCAATTCACTTGCTGTTGTTCTGAATCCTGATATTCAGCTGGGCACCTGGTTCTGCTCATTTGGTGGGCTTAAAGGCCAAGATATGGATATCAAACTTTTCCTTATAATTCCACAACACAACTATTTCAGGCCTTACTTTTAAATCATTCTTTGGTTAAAAAAAAAATAGGTGAAACAAATTAATGGCAGAGTCTGCAACTTTTAATTGTCTATTTCATAAAGGAAACAGTCTATATGGATAATGATAAAAATATCCTCAAATATACACCATTTTATATAAAATTATTCAGAGCATTTAGCTCCTTTCTGCCTTTGCTTCATAAATGCTCCAATTTTTGGTCATGGTCTCTATTCAAAATTATGTCACCACTCATGTGTGTGTGTGTGTTTGTGTGTGTGTGTTTTCTGGACAAATAATATTAGCACTAAAGGTTCATTCGAATCTTTCAAGAGGCAGAAAACATCTTGCATCTTTATAGTGTTTGTGCATGTTAACTTTCTTTGCTGTGTTTCTCACATCTTCCCTGACACACACATACACACACACACACACACACACACACACGCACGCACTCACACAAGCCTGAAAATATTTCAAAGATCTTAGGAAGGCATTTCATCCAGAATTCAGGTTCAAAGTGCCAATTATTTGCACTCCCTGACAGAAGCCTCTGCAGAAAACAGCTTGTCTCAAGCACAGAACTTGGAATCTTCAGAATCTCATACTAAGGTGACCTCAGAAACAACTACCACCTCCACATCTCAACTCATTGACCATTGCTTTCCCCTCTGGTCTTCTTCTAGGTCTGTATTCTCTGCTCTCAGGATCAGCCAGTATTTCCTGGATTGAGTTTTAGGTTAAAAGGAGGTGATTATTTTCAAAGTCTTTATTGAAGTTTATTTGGTTATTTATTTAGGTTTTATTTATAAATGACTTCCACATTTGTATCTTTACCCTGGATCTCACTGTCCCACTACTATCCTCACTTAGATAACTAATAGGCATCTCACACTTAATATTCCAAAAATGAGAGGCCAGTACTTCCCCCTCCATTTGTGATCCTCTGGTAGTTGTCCTCATCTCATTTAATGGTGACACATGCTAATCCACACACCCTGAAGTAGCTCTTGCTTTGTCTTTCTTTCACATTCCAGATACCAAACCAACAATGGTACTGCTCTGAACACAATATTTCTTGCCTGTACTACAATGATGTGTGTGTGTGTGTGTGTGTGTGTGTGTACGCTTGCTTCGTCTCTTGCCCTATTCTAAATAGAGTGGTCATAAGGATCCCTTTAAAAAATCCAGAGCTTGTTGTTCCTATAATAAAATCATCCATGTTTCCCCATCTCACTCAAAATAAAAGCTGATGGCTTTCATATGGCTTTTGACACTCTGCCTGAACTTACCCCAGTTATTGCTACCTCTCTCCTACCACACCTCCTCTTCTCAACGTTAACCTCAGCCAGACTCACTCCCTGGCTGTTACTTGAATACACAGGATGCTTCTGTGTTGAGTCTTTATGAGGTAAGATAGAAAAGAGATAAGACTGGGTTGGAAGCAGACAATGGGAAGAACAGGAAATGCAACTTGATGAGCCTTGTGCTAATGTTCTTCATTCCTTCAATTCCAAAGCTAATGCTCCTACCAGACCTGTCATTACTAAATTTGTGGGAAATTGCAAGTCTCCATTCACAATCTTAAAGTTACTGGACTCTCACCCACTTCTGAAAATTTCCTTGTACACTATTGATTAACCACTAATATATGTAATTTTAAAATAGATTGAACAAAAGGTGATACAAAGCCTATTATATATAGGGTTCTTATCAATGTTCTCTATTGACCAGATAATGGAAAAGAAGTCAACCCCAGGATTCCAAGAACTGCCAGACCATCACAAACTGTCTTGTGATCACCAAACATATCATCCCCACATACCTTCCCATGCCCACCCAGCACCAAGTTTCCTTTAAAAGAAGATCTGAGACCACAAAAATGTTTCTCATTCTTGAGATGGCCCACATTCTCTCCTGACAGTATACTCCTTCCTTTTGTAAATAAATCTCTGTGCCTTAATATCTGACATGTGCTAAAATGCTTTTCCGTCATGCATGTCAAGGACCTGTCACCATGGACAGATCTTGGACGATCCCTGGTGATATTTGCAAAGGTTTTCCCCTTTCCTGGAACCACTTCCCTGTGTGGTTGTTCCCTCATCTACTTCAAGTCTTTGCTCAAGTTTTTTTCTCGATGTAGCCACAGTGACTACCTTAAAGCCACCAACCATGCCAACACCTGACACTTTCATTTCCCTTATCCTCATTCTCTCTCTTATTTTCATAGGATATCTCACCACTAACATACTAAATAATTTGCATATTCATTGTGTTTGTTGTGTATTGTCTCTCAACTACAATGCAACCTCTTTCAAAGAAAAGGAAATTTGTCTGCCTTGTTCAAATAAAGTAAGCCAAGAGTATAGAATAATGTCTAGACTTATAGGAAGAAATGTATATCATTATACTTTTAATCTATATGTTTTATTAAAAGTATGACAAGCTGAGTCATTAATGTTTGTACTTTCTGAAGTCATCAATATCATTAGTGTTTATCCACTTTAATTCTTAGTAACTGAAAACATTTAATTCACTAAAACATATTAGATCTATCAATAAGAAGTACAAAAACAAATAATTTTTTTTAAAAACCCTGAAACTTAAAAATTGACATTAAATTTTAACTTATTCCATGGTCACGAACTATTGCAAAAGCACAACCCCAAACTTCCTTTAACAAAACATGAGGATGAGCTAAGATAAAATACAGTTGAACCAAAATTTCTATAAAAGGGTCGGCATGTTTGCCTATGGAGACCAAATCAGAGAGGGTTAACTATAAAGTACAATACAGACAACAATACCTATTAGGAACTATGTTAGGAATAGCACTAGTTCATGTTTGACTGTTTTTCATTAATCAAGCAATTTACTTTGGGAAGGTAATAAATATGATGATACAATGTTCTACATGTATAAAACAGTACACCATGACCATAACTCTCCCCCATCCCTGACACCTGGGAGGCATCTTCTTCATGAAGGGAAGATCACAACTTCATGAAGGGAAGATCTATAACCGTCTAGAGATGATCAGTATACATACAGAGGAATGCATATTTACTTATGACACATCTGTGCACAAACTACAGTTGATTCCTGCTTCAAAAATGAGGAATTCAATTCAGAAAGTTGAAATGACAACTTCACGATTTCTCAAAGAATAAATGGCAGAGCTATGACTTGAGCTCATTCTGCCTGAAGATAAAGCCCACACAAAAGAAAAAAAAATGTCAAGAATTTCACCAAAGATCTCTGAAAAAATTCACTTGTTTTCTTTATTTCGCAGCTAGTTAAGAAACAGACTATTAAGACCCTGTCTTATTTTCAAAGGAATTATTTTGAAACAAAATCTGAGATGAAGGTTTATAATAGCAGGCCTGATGCCTAATGGCTGAGTCTCCATCTTTATGGAGAAGGAAAAGAAGATATCAAGAACCTGAGTTTTGCTTTTCCCTCCAGCCTAAATATAAAAGCCATTTAGTGAGCAAATGCTTGATGTAAATTGTGATTAGGATTTTTAAAAGACTAATTTGTTTATACCTCTTGGGGTCCCTTGGTAACACTGGGACCTATCATATCTCCAATGGTAACCTAAGGGAAAGGAGCAGACACAAACACTGCTGCAAAGAAAGCCATTTGCCTGACTTCAACTACAAATCCATTTTAAAGTTGTGAAGTCAGAAATGTTTGGAGTCTGCAGTCTAATAGCTAATCTGTGCTGTTTCAGCATAACTCATATATTCAGTTTCACTATTAATGCAATTGGGCATCCATTTCATTTTGTTGAAATTGTGCTCCACTCATGATCTCCATTAATAACATTCCTTTCTTTGTCTGTGGTACAATCATGGATTGAAATCTTTGTTAACAGAATTCGGCCCTTGGAAAATTGCTTTTTTATCCATGTAGTGAAGTTTTTTCTCTAGTATATATCAAGTGCCTCATTTAATGCAGGCATCATGTGAAGTAAGTACTATCCAACAGAATGAATAGAGCATATTCTTCTTTTTCAAAGAAATTATCATCTGGTGGAAAAGACAAGAATGCACATAAATAATTACCCTGCAAAGCCATAGGACAGATATAAACAAAGCACTGTGAAAACACAAAGGAGAAAATATTGATTTAGCAGAGGATCAAAAATAACTTCATGAAGGAAGGGCACAAAGCCCTCAAATTAAAAGACAGTTATGCTATTTGAGGCAAAAGTATAATAAAAAGGTAGCGAGTAATAGTGAGACCTAGTTATCTTTTATGGAAGTAGCAAATGCTTCTTATGGAAACAAAATTGCAAAGAATTGATACATTTAAGCTGATTACTATTCCTGCAGATTTGAGGACATTATGGATCTCAAATGCACTGGTGCTACACCAATGTAAAATCAACTAGTATGTTCAACATTTATTTGGGATCATCTACTTGCTATAATTCCAAATCTTTAAGAGAAATAATGTAGGTGTTATGTTAAAGACTCACTTCCTGTTAAATAGCCTTGAAGAAATTGGTATAGTCTAAGGAAAGTGCAAAAAGTGGTTAAAAAAAATTCTCCATTCTGTGTATGTTGCTAGGATTCTTCAGGAACTCAAGGAGATTTATAGACTCTTCTGGTAACAGAAAGTGACAAGACTCAAAAGGAGAAGAGTAGACAAGGAAGGTGAATGTGGCAATGAACATGAACACCTCAGTATTCTGTGGTCTCTGACTTTTCAGGTATATGTTAATTGCTTTGTGAATTGACTCACACCTTCTGACAGGAGGGCCATACATTCCTTAGAAAAGTCTCCTGTGTTTCATGGTTCAGGGAATTTCACCTGGCTCTGTGTTCTCTTTAGCACCTCTTACTAAGGTGTGTAGATACAGCTATCCAACTGACTCTTCAAGTTCTACCCTGACCTGTCTGCTCCATTTCACTTCTCTAGTTCAGAAAGCAATTCTTAGTTTGCCCATGCTCTGAGTCTAGCTACCCTCTTGGTTGTATCTCTGGATCTCAAAAATCTTACCTTGCACCCGAACTTTGCACTACTGTATGCCTGAAAGATTGACTGAATCTTGTTTTAAATTTTGAGTTCAAATTGTTCTGTACTTTTCTCTACTGAAAGCAGATTGAACTAAACAGTTTCGTCTGTGGATGAAGGGAAGAAATTAAGACAGAAAAGACTGTGCAAAGGAGGTGGAAGAGTTTGAATTTTGTAAAAAGTGTTATTGTAGCACCAAAATAAACTAATCTGTTCTGATAAATGTTATATTAATAGTCATCTCCAATAAGAATCTAGGTAGAATAAAATGTCATTGCTATGGTGATTTCAGTCTCGGGAGAATTGAAAATAACCCAAGTGAGTGTACAGACCAGACCTTTGACTGCTGAGTTTGTTTAGTCAAAAAGCTCTTTGCTGTGGATGCCAGGAGGGGTATTTCAACATTCTGACGATTATAAAGTGAGTTCACTGAGGAGAGGGAAAGCCTCTGTGGGTGAACAATTTATTTTTTAAAATATCATAAATAAATAGGATAAACAAAGAATCTGTCTGAAAAAGAGACACTTTCCATTTCTCTTTGCCAAAATCACACACTGACCTCCAACTGAAGCAGTACAGGTCAGAAACATAATATGGCTATCGAGTCCTTGGTAACTTAACTGCAAAAACAAATTGAATGGAAAAGCTTTCAGTGACAGGCATTTATGTTTAGATTTTCTGTCATGTTTTTTGTTGTTCTTGGGCTGAGACCAGGTTGGTGGAATTTTTAGTAGTGTTTGTGACATTGAAAGGCACTTGAAATTTCTGTAAACCATCAATCTTCTGATTAAGAAGATAAAGATTTGTCAAACTGCATTCTTTTCCAAAGTCACAGACTTAAAGATGTGGTACTTGTCTGAAAATTTATACCACACTTATACACACACACGTACATACAAAAGATGTAAAAGGAAAGGTATTTAAATTCTCTCAAGGGTAGCAGTAGGGGAATATTTTATTATGTCCTGATTATAGAACAAAACCAGTTTGGGATTTCAAACAGATAATTGCTCCATCCCAGCACTGCCTCAACTATCCAAAATGCTGAGGAAATGCTCAAACTAATATTTAGAGTTAGCTACAATATAATTTTTGTTTATCATACTGATTTCTTTTTAAAGCAAGGTACAGTAAAAATTCATCAGATTCTATCTGGTGTCAGAGTTGGGCACCAATTGTATGAGCCAGGCAGTGACCTAATCCCTTCTGATATGGGGATAAATTTACTTTGCTTCTCACAGTTTAGTGACATGCAGTAAAAAATACAACAGTCTTTTGAGTCAAGAGATATTACAGAAGTCTGAACAAAATTTCACAAGATGACCAAGGGGCATTATTAACCCTGACTGGGGATGGAAGACAGAGAAATAAAGGCATTCTAGGCAAAAAAGAAAAAAAAAAAGAAAAAAGAAATAGGCACATGAGAGGTCATGACATAAGCCTGACACCATGCTGGTTAGCCTTCAGGAAAGATGGAGAGAAACTGCTACAGACAGGGTGAAAGGATCACATGGGTCCAGGTTAGGATCAGATTGTGAAGGGCACTATAAACCAAAGTAAGTAAAACAGATCTTGTTCTGTGATCAGAGAGGGGTTCAATTGCTAGATAATTCATATTATCTGATTTATTTTTCTTTTCTTTTCTTTCTTTCTTTTTTTTTTCAGTACTAGAGATTAAACCCAGGGGTACTTTACCACTGAGCCATATCCCTAGTTCTTTCCATTTTTAAATTTTGAGACAGGGTCTCACTGAGGTGCTTAGGGTCTCACTGAGTTGCTCAGATTTGGTTTTAAAGAATTACTACTACTATGAGTAAAAGGAAATTGATTTTGTGTAAGAAGTTATTGTCAGAGAAACCAAATGAAAGCTATTGACAGGGTAGGGACAGAAAATAATAAATTAAGTATTCTATCATTGGACATTTTTTATTACTTATCATCCTTCATGGATTTGAAATTATTTAACAGATAATGAGAATGTAGAAAATATCAGTTATTGAAACTATTTTATAATTATTGGATTTTGTAAGAAATTGCATTTAGATAGCCCTCTCCAGTTTATCAAAGGTTATACAAAGTTTTCACTGCTCCTAGGAAGAAAACTGTTTAAGAATGAAGACAGTAACCAAAGGACTTAAAATCATCTACTACAGTAATACAGCCACATCAATGTTTACAGCAGCTCAATTCACAATAGCTAAACTATGGAACCAACCTAGATGACCTTCAACAGATGAATGTATAAAGAAAATGTGATATATATAGACAATAGAATATTATTCAGCCTTAAAGAAGAATGAAATTATGATATCTGATGGTAAATGAATGGAGCTGGAGAATATCATGCTATGCAAAATAAGCCAATTCCAAAGAACAAAGGCTAAATGTTTTCTCTAATAAGTAGATGCTAATTTACAATAAGGGGGAGCAGCTAGGGAAAAATAGTTATTTTAGACTAGGTAGAGGGGAGTTAAAGGGGGGGAGGGGGTAAAGGGGTTGAATAGATAGTAGACTTAATTAGACATTATTACCCTACGTACATATATGACCACATGACAGGTGGATTCTACATCATGTACAACCAGAAGAATGAGAAACTATGCTCCATTTATGTATGACATGTCAAAATGCATTCTACTGTCATTTATAACTAATTAGAACAAACAAACCAAATAAACAAACAAAAAGAATAAAGAGAGTAGAGTGAACCCAACATAATTTTCCTATATACATATATGAAAATATCTAAGAAAATCCCATCAGGTTCACCCAGAAGAATGAAGAAGAATGGGGTCCTAATTAGAATTAAGACTTATTCCATACTTGTATAATTACATAATAATGGTTTCTACTGTCATAACTAGAAAGAACCTATAAAAATATTTTGAAACTAAATATTTCAAAACTATCTTGATTGATTGCTCATGATTCAATGTTGACAACTAAAAGATACGTGGAAAATAATAATTGGACTAACGCAATAGAAGTCTATTTCTCTTGCACATTCTATACAAGTTTAATTACAAAAACTCATTGCTTTAGCCTTCTTGAGGATGGTTTTAATTCCTGACCTCAATTCCATGGAACATCTCTTAAAGGGTCACCTCATCCAAGTGACCACCAACTACTGTCTGGGGGACATTTATAATAGTAACAGATGCCTTGGATGTGATTGCCCCCCACCAAGGGCTCATCTGTTACAACTTGGTCCCCAGGGTAGCAAAGCTGAAGGTGATGAAACCTTTAACAAGTGGGGGCTAATGGGAGTCCTTTAGGTCACTGGAGACCCTGCCTTTGGAAGGGAATTCTGGTCTACAGGAATGAGTTCTCACGGGAGTGTGTTGCTATAAAAGCCTAAACCTGACCACTGAATTGCTCTCTGGCTTCCTGTCTTGCAATGTGATCTCCTGCATCACACATACTCTCACCATGCTCTCATCCCTCCTCACCAAAGACTGAACCAGAGGGGCTGCCCAATTATAGAATTTCAACCTCTAAAACTGTGAGCTAAATCAAGTTTTTTTTTTTCCCTTAGTAAAGTTATCCGGTCTCAGATATTTCATTATAGTAACAGAAAATGAACTAGTACATATATTTTGCCTCCTGCTACTCTTTCTACTTTTACAAATTTTTGATCAAAAACAATGGTTTCTTTTCCTTCTTTGCATAGTCTACAATGGTAACATAAAGGAAAATAAATTTATTTTCCTCTATCATTTCATCCACTGAAATTCACATTAACAAAAGCAGGTCTTATTTATAGTAGCTGTGAATAAAAAAAAAAAACGAGATTTTTTTATGATATTAAACTTTTAAATTGGAATGTAATATAAATGTGGAAGACACACAAATCTCCAATTACGATTTGATGGATTTTCACAAATGAACATTTTATTGTCACTGACTCTGAAGTTTAAAAATAACAGTATTATCAGGATGCCAAAAGTTATATTTATGCCAACTTTATTCTCTGCCCCCTCCTACAATAAGAAGCATTATCCTGACTTCTAACACTATAGCAAACAACATCATAGATCAGTTTTATAAAAGAAATTATTCTGTGTGTTTATTCTTTTGTGTTTGCTTTATTTCAGTCAGCATTATCTTTGTGAGATTAATTTATTGTTTCTTATACATGTGATTTGACCCCACCATTTATTAGGCATTTTAATAGTTCTCTCCTTAGGACCCTGGGAGTGTTTCTATGATGGTTCCAGCACATTTTTAGATGAAAATATGTACACCTTTTTGTTAGACTTCTCCATAGAAGTGGAACTGTTGAGTTATAGAGCACACTTTTGTTCAGCTTTACTTTGCTAGTTATTTTTGTTTCACAATGAACAGAAGTGGTTTCTCCCAAAGAATGGCTCCATTTAGGGCCAGCCACATAATTTGTAAGGTTCAGTGCAAGATAAAAATGCCAGGCTCCCTTTCTAAAAAGCAAGAAAAAGGTACTTTAAGGTGTGCTTTTCCTTTTCTTCCATGATCTTTCTCTTGACCTGTCATGGTGATTTTTATTTGCTATAGAATTATATTTTAAGTAAAGAAAAAGTAAAGACTTTCAGTTGTTATATGAATGTTATAGTTTATGCTTATGTGGTACAATGTCCATTATAAATGAAAATAAGTGAGAGTACTTTATTCATATGTGGAATGATAAATTGCATAATTCCTATTTTAGAGGATGCCTTGAGTTGGCCAAACTAACAGAAACCAGAACCATGGAAGTTAGAAGGAAGAGGGGGCCTGAGGCACAGCGCTGGCCAGGGAAACACTCACTGTGGCCCAGTTGAGTGCAAAACTGATGGTCAGCCCGAGGCCTACTTCATGGCTAGCTCGGGAGCAAGCTCAGGTCTGATGGCTCCAGGGTTCCTCCTCCCACCAGCACCTGGAGCAACAAGCTAGTCCCTGCTGGGAAGACAGTCTTCCCTTTCCACAAGCCTCAACCTATGACAAACAGGCAACCATTTAGTGTATTTCTAAATGGGCTGTGTTGCTATCAGCCCATCAGCAGGACAGTCGCCACTATATCTCACCACAAGATCCCTGCGCCACATCCCAGTCCTCCTTACCCCTCTGTCAGTGTGGGAGGCAATCAGTGAACACAGGCACCCCTGTCCTTTCCCCCATGGAAAAAAAGGGCTTGTCTTTCCCACCTCCCAGAAGGTGACACTTGTCACTGGCCATGGCAGAGAGAGGAGAGGAGAAGTCTGGTTAGGATTTGGACCCCTAAAAACAGAGGAATGGTGACCCCAGGCACTAATGTCCTGGTACATGTGTCATTGTCCTGCTGAGCTTTGCTTATAGGTGTTCAAGGATACATTTTATACCAATGTCAAGATAGCACAGAATGGTTTCAAATCAACAGAGTGGGGAGGGGCTCTGTGTGACTATACAGGTTGCACATCCATGAGGTCAGCCCTAAGCACATATGAATTGGGCCATTGATAATAGGAGACCCCTGCAAAAAAAAAAATGCTTATGGTAGATTACTATACATTTTGATACCTTTCATCAACATTTGTAATCATATTTGAAATACCAAAGTGAAAAACAAAAGCATCCTTAAGATGAAAAGGAAAGAGAAATGTATTATAAAAGACAGTATGCAGACAGAATTGAATGATACCTACAGGGGAGAGAAGTACCATGGCTTGACCAGAAAGAGAACAGTTCAGGAACCTTACTGAAAAGGAGAGAGCTGAAAAATAGCAAAAGCAAGAGAGGAATCAAGTTCAGGAAGCTCAGATAAGATAGCAGGAAACTTCCAGACCTCTTGGAAGTCAAGCATGTCCTTAGAAAATATGTAACATCTGTTTGTGAACTGATGCTCCGTAAGTCAGAGATTCAACAAGACCATATCCAAAAGCACGTATGGTGAGTTCTGAGCTGAGGAAAGAGGCCACTTGCAATCTGGTACTTCATGCTGCTTAGTGACTATATGGGTGATTATAGATAGATGAAGTTAGACCCACAGATATTAACTACTGCTACAGAGCTCTAAAACATTTAAGTGAAACCTGCTTTTCATGAGAAGTTCTGAGATCACCTGGATATCAGCTAAAGTAAAGTATATGTGAAGATCACAGACCAGGAAGTAAATGGTAGAATTGCCATCATGGGACCAGTCTACCCTCGAGGAGACAGATCTGGGGAGGAAGCTCATGCAGGACCTAGAAACAGACTGTAATTCACTTGGGCATTGAATTCTTGGGCTCAGGTTTTCTCATAGTCGAGAAGAGACTATGAGGTGTGTAGTGTAAAGGCTTTCAGAGGGCATTTCCAGTCGTCTCCATGGACTCTTCAATCTGTTAGGTGGGGCAAGGACAGAGGGGGCTAGAGCAGTGACCAGGATGGAGGCTCCCAG
Source organism: Marmota marmota marmota (assembly GCF_001458135.2). Classification (NCBI taxonomy): domain Eukaryota; kingdom Metazoa; phylum Chordata; class Mammalia; order Rodentia; family Sciuridae; genus Marmota; species Marmota marmota. The sequence goes on from NW_026000005.1 coordinate 4,257,832, forward strand.
TACCAGCCACAAGGACAACACCGGCCACCAGCCTCGCCACTACCAATATGGTCCTCACTAGCCTGATTGCCTATCGGTCTTCACTTTCTTTTTCATAATATTCAGATCCCTGATTTTCTTTATCCCAAGAAATGGCTCTGATTGCTACAATTCTGCAATTGGTATAGCTTCTTTTTATTTTTATGAGCTATGATAAACTCAAGGTTGGTTTGTGTTGAAACATGGCCCCTTCTTGTCTCAGCAGTGTTACCAAAAGGCACAGTGAGCAATAGGACATATTCTTCTGAGAGAATTCGAAGAGAAAGATGCACACAAAATAGGCAAATGTCATCTCCTAGGAACTCAGGAAATTATTTCATTAAACTCTGACATCTCCTAGCAGCGCTTGAGGACTACAGGTGATTTTGGCCTCTGAGTTTACTGCTTCTACAGTTTAACAGCTGTTTTCCACAGTAGCCACCAAAATTGCCATCTTTAATAGCAGTAAAGGCAAATAAGCACTTCAGTTTTCTAATGTATTAACAATGAGCACAATAAGGGTTGTTTCTATATGCTTTTTCTTAAAAATTCAAATGTCTCAAACGAATGAAATCCAATTTCTTAGAGAATGACTTGGAATGGCCACACTCTGTAGGTATCTTTGAGGACATGGCTATTAAACTAGCAGTGAGGAAGATATAAGTACTAGTTTAGGGTATAAATTCTAAAGATATTGAATAGGAGGTGAAAATATTCCACCAGGGTGATATAAAAGAATAAGTAATGCCTCATTACAAATGTGGAACTCTTTCCCATGCATGTCACAAATGAATCATTTCATTTGAGATGTTTTAAGTCCCAGCCTTGTTTCCTTACCTTGGCATTTTGTGATCAATCATAGCAATTTGTTCTACTTCTGAATGTAAAATTGCAGCCAAGATTATAGCCTCTGTTGAGTCATACAAATAAGACTTCATTGAACCATATAAAGTTATTTTTAAGGCAATTCATCTGAACTATAATTAGTTGATATTAATAATACACTTGATGCTAATATTTTAAGAAATAATCTGGATTAAGAATATGAACAGGGCTGGGGTTGTGGCTCGGTGGTACAGCACTTGCCTAGCACATGTAGGCACTGGATTTGATCTTCAGCACCACATATAAATGAAATAAAGGAACCGGGGTTGTGGCTCGGTGGCAGAGCACTTCCCTTGTACTCTGAGCCCCTGGGTTGGATCCTCAGAACCACATATAAGTAAACAAATAAAATAAAGGTATTGTGTCCATCTACAACCCCAAAAAATAAAAAAGAATATGAACAGGTTACTACTTAAGTTATCATATACATATTCAGTTAGTCATATGCCAAGTATAATATGCACATACACCCACCTAATAGTTGGCAATGCATCTCAAAACATTTACAATTTCCACACGTTAGGGTATTGTGAAGTCGTTCTCCATGGGTTTCTGGAGGATATTGTTGTCTGTGCCAAGCCTGTGGAACAATGACCTTTTTACCCAAGCCATTTCTCAGGTTGTGTTTACTGCAAGCAACCTTGAGGATGAGGTAATATCCCCCTTTGCGATAAATAGCAGACTGTTATTTACTAAGAAAAAGTGGGTTCCCTAAGCTTAATACTGCTTAACTGTGATGTAAAGCCATCGCATGGGCAGGGTACACCTGAGTCCACGTACTGTATTGCCCCTGTGGGACAAGAGGGGGTAAGAGGGACCAATATACATGTTGATTCTCATGCTGGGTGCAGTCCTGGGTATAAGAAAGATTTTTGTTTCTGACCTAGGAGTCTCATGTCTTCTGCCAGTGTCCAAGAAGCAGTAATGAAGTAATTTATGGTCTTGTAAGTAGGGTTAAATCTATTCTGAAATGAAAGTGCTGAAACATAAATACTGATACAGATAAAGGTACGATATCGAAATAGTTTAATTTTACATTTCATTTCCAAGGAAAAGAGGAAGAAATGAAAGAAAAAGGAAATAAACTCAGAGAGAAAGAAACAATTTTACAAATATTATGAAAAAGACAGTCAAATTACTGGAAAATAACACTCAGTTTTTGTTAAAAAAAAAAATTTCTTCTTTATTGTGTGGGTGTCCTGCCCAACTGCCAGCTGGACTAAAGTAGTTGCCTACAGGAGTTGACTTGATATGTGGCAGAAAGCATTTATTTTAGACAAGATATTGTAAACAAAACACAGCTGCTACATTCAGTTAAGCAGTGAATACATTTCATCTTGAGTCATGGAAACCATTAGCCAATTCTGCTTCCAAAGTGAGAACTTAAAAATCTTTTCTTAAATATCAGTGATTAAACCTAGTGTATCTCAACTATGTGAGACACAAATAAAAAGATAGTCCTTGTGCAGCACATTTCATTTGGGATGGGCCTCAGAGTTTCAATGAGATAGCTAAAGTAGTACTCATTAAATATAAACATCTGAAAAAGTAAAAATGTATCTTGTCAACTACCATTACAACCACATATGGAAAAGTCACCTGCATATTTTACTTTTTAAAACTAAAAATCAGACACTTGCTCATGGCCCTAGCAGACAGCCACAGTGAGTTCAATTGTGCTTCTATTTTACCTGTTTCTAAAAATTATTCAGTTAATTAATTATTTAGATTACCAGCATTTATTGGTGCTGGCAGTGTAATTACATGTGCTAAATCCAGAATTATTTGGTGTAAAATGCTTATTATGAAAATCAAATACAGTTATGGAATGCAAATGCAGGCTCACTTACTAATTGCTCATCAGAGTACACAGGTTCTAAATCTTGCTTTTCCTAACTGACTTATAAATAAGTAATACAGTTTGCTAACTGGCTAGGGATTTTTCTTTACTTGCTATGTCAATATATTTTAATATATTTTTATAGCCTTATCTACAAAAGGCCAATGGACTATTAGGATAATTTCCCAAGTTCCCCTCTTGTTTTAAAACCCATAATAAGACACTTATTGAGTGCATACTGTAGGGGAATAATGAATTGTTTTCATTTAATTATAATTGGAGCTAAACTGCACTTACATACTTACCAGATACAAAATCATCTTTTTCATTTCTGGGAGATTGAATAGAATACAGATATTCACTACTAAGATGTTAGTTAATCAGCATGGATGGATTAGAATTCTGAGTACCTAAATTCTCTGATTTAAATAAGAGTTTTGTTTTTAATGAATATAATTATGTGACAATTCCAAGAAGAATAGTAAGAACTTAACATTAAGAACTATTCTTAGGTGATTATGATTACATTAGTTGATCTATGCACCACAAACTTTTTCAAATAAATCACTTTGCAACCATAAGATTTTAGTCTAATTATCAAATTATCAAAACATATTTTTATGAAAGAGCTACCACAAACACAAAGTTAACATTGTCTCAGGTTATTTGAACTAAACAGAATAAATATTCAGGAGAAAAAATAAAACTTACCAAGTATTTAGAGACCATATGTCTTCTCTGGTTGTTTTGAGGAAAGTTTAGCAATTTCCTAGTTTTATTCTTTCCTGGCACAGAGAATTTCCTTGCCCTTTAACGTATGTGTAATCATGTAACTTTCTTTGGTCAATGAAAAATGAATGAAAGTGGTATGTTTCATTTCTGTGGGGTTGCATTTAATAGCCAGTAGGACATGCTGCAATAATCCCTTCTTCCTGTTGTAGTGACCTGTGACAGCTCAGATAGTGGGCCCTCAGTCAACTTGTATCCCTGAGTGAAGAAGACCCAGAGCAGAATTCCTTGCTGATCCTTAATTGATAATTGAAACACATTGTAAACAAGAAAAAAAAAAATCTTTTTGGTCTACTAAGATTTGGGGGTTATTTGTCACTGCAGCATAATCTGTCCTATCCTAACTACTGCAATTTCCCAGTAGAAACAAATGCTCAACAATTTTATACTATGCACATTGTCATCCTGTGACTGCTAGTAGACATATCACAACTGTAGAATCTATCCATTTAAAATATTTGAAAACAAGAACAAGTTATGTCCTATCAAGCATGTATTTCTCCTCAATTTAGAAGGAAAAGATGCCTAGTGTATTCACAGAAAAATTATGTTTTCTACCTAGAGATTGCATTTCAAGGCAGAATTTAGTTGCAATCATCTGGATTATACAAATCAGCCATCAAAAGTTTATTATAGATATTCATGCATTTTCAAAGTAGATATCATGACAGATTGAGAACTAAGGCTACTATTTCCATTTTAAGAGAAAATCCAAAGTAAAAAACATCTATGGTAACTGGTCCTTAAGAAAAGAACACATATTTATGGATCAACAATATATTGAGATTTATGATAGATTAAGGAAGTTAATGTAGCTTTGAAACAAAAAATTTAAAGGAGAAAATTATTATTATTATAATAATCATTACTATTTGGTACTGAGGGTTGAAATCAGGGGCTCTTTACCACTGAGCTATATTTCCAGTCCTTTTTATTTTTTATTTTGAAACAGGGTCTTGCTATGTTGCTAAAGCTGACCTCAAATTTGGGATCCTCCTGTCTCAGCCTGCAGAGTTTCTGGGATAGCATGTGCTATCATGTCTGGATAGAAGAGAAAATTTAAGAAATATATTTTAGGAAACACTCAATATTAATATCTAACATTACCTTGAAAACCATTTCTAAATAAAAACTGAAATCTTAGACCAGAGTTTCCTAATCATAGGTTTGTAGATTACTGTGTCATTGTGACTTAGGGTAAGTGTACTTCTGAATAATAAAGATTCTTAGATCTCATTTCCAACCTACAAAAGTAAATCATGGTGGATTATGTGTTGTTAATAAGGTCCTCAGAGAATTTTAACCTATACTTAATAACAACAAACATAGCCAACACACATTAAGTGCTGATGTACTTCACTTCATGGATTATTTATTTCCTAATTTTTTAAATAAAATAAATACTCAAATAAAATTGGGAAAAATAGGGGGGATGAGTTGAGGACTTCTGTTTTAACTCACATTAATTTTTAACATTAATGAATCCTTCTTATATACATAAGAGATCTAACTAAATAAAAAATTAAATGTGCATAAGTGAATTTACTAGTGGTAGTTTTATCAATTACTGTATTATACTAAAACAAATATATATATATTCTGAGCTTTAAGAGAAAAACATATCTCAATGGTTAAAGCAAATTAATTTCTGAATTCATCTTCCTTCTTACAGTATAGGGAAGATAGTAACTGGAAATATATATGTGTGTGTGAGTGTATATGTGTGTATTCAAATGATAAATATTTGTGAAATTTTAGGCCAAAATGATTGTCAGTTTTAAAAAGTAATTTTTACTTTTATTGTTACTGTTATTACAAAATAAATCTTTGAAAATAAAATTGTAAAATTAAGTAACATTCAAAGAGATATTTCAATTTTATTTATGAATCATTGGATTTCATCTCCTTGCATTTTGTACCACTGTTAGTACAGGTAGATCTTGACCTGGCTCATCACACGTCTGAATTTTACACTATACCCTAAAACAAAAATCATTGCTATCAAATTAAAATTCTCTAAATCATCTTTTCCCTACAAATGATTTCATGGAAAATTTTTGAAAATGCTTTTAATTAAGGTACAGTTTTGGCAGCAATGCCGTTTCTATAGTAACATGATTTCAGTGTAGTTCTTTCAATATAATATTCAAAGTTAACAATGGTAACTGAGAACACATTTAACAAATCAGAGTCTTTTGATTTCAAATGAGTTTCCCCCTTGCAATGATTACTTGAAATATTTTCAAGTTGCACTGAGTTATAGAGACTTGGAAAGTGACTGACTGACTTTAGTTTGCCAACAATTTTCTAAAACTTCATCTCATTCCAGGATAGGAAAGTTCTATTTGGATAATATCTAAAATAAAAGAATCACCCAATTTATGGAGAGCTAAAGATCAGCTTCATTATAAAAGCTTTTAAACTACCCTGCTGAGTGTTGGTATTAAGAAACAATTGAACCATACAAAAATGAAAGCTAAAACTTGAATAGTAACTTGGGAATATTTTGAGGGTATAATAGGGAAAAAAAAACAGATAACATGGATTTAGGGATATATACTATGTTATATACTATTTTGCATCTAATATATTAAGGATTTTTAATAATAGTAATAAATTATTAACACTAAAATGAGATCTCTTTGACTTCTTGTGATATAATTTTATGATAAATGGTTCTTAGAAATTGATGGTTCAATGGGAAGGAGGCAGGAAGAGACAGGGAGAGAGGAAAAACAGAAGAAAAAATGAGTAAAGGAAGACCAAAAAGGAGAGAGTGGAGAACCAGTGGTCTAAATGCTCACACGATTTCAATATTTTCAGTCCCTGAAATCAATTCAAAATTGCTTTAAATTATCTTAATGTTTATAGGAAAAAGCTTAAAGAAAGATATGTTGATCAGCACAAATTCACTGGCCTCTTTCAAACAGAAATTCAAGCTACAGTATTGAAAGACTAAGCTTCACTGAATTGTTAGGCTGCCTACAGTTTTTCTGAGAATTGCAAAAAGTGTGTATTTCTTTGGCTATAAAGAACCATTAGGATATAAATAAGAGTATCACTACTTCATATATATCAAATCCCAGCAGGAATAATTAACATTAATAATGCCCTGTTGAAAATACTTATGAGAAATTCAAACATTCCTGTGAAACACCTCTGAGTGTTTTCTAAACTCACAATAATTCAAATCTAAAGAAGAAAGGTACAAAGTAATATCAAAATGGAAAAATACATTTAAATTTCTATTAAACACCCAATGACTATTGGAGAAAATTCTAAACAACAACAACAAAGGCTGAAGAAGTCTTTAACATATTGCTGTAGATCTATGATATTTTTTAAACAATTGGCATTTGAAGAGATGATAAATAATACTTAGAACACAAAGATTACTGTATTCCACAAAGCCCCAGAGTGATACTTTACTCAAAATCCAAGCAATACACATTGGGAATCTGGAAGAAATCAGTTTTTTGTTTGTTTGTTTGTTTTGTTTTGTCTTGTTCTGTTTTATTGGTACCAGAGATTGAACCCAGGGGTTCCTAACCACCGAGCCACATCTCAGCCCCCCTTTTTTAGTTATTATTTTTCTATTTTGAGACAAGTTCTCACCAAGTTGCTTAGGGCCTGGCTAAGTTGCTATGGCTGGCTTTGAACTTATGATCCTCCTGTCTCAGCCCTCAAGCCGCTGGGATTACAGGCATGCACCACTGTGCCCATTTGTTGTATTCTGAGTAATGTTGGGTTTCAAATTTGATTTTAATTTAAGTGTCTCAGATATACATTTCAAAGATAGCTTCACAGTAAGGCACATGCCTCAAATAAATATGCTATTATCGGTACATCATGAAATATGTGAGCTAGATTTCCAAGCAAGTTGTCCCAAGGCAGCACATGTCTCCTCTGAAACCTGGGCTCCAGAATTCTAGATGAAGGGAGATGGGGTGGGGGTGGTTTGAGTAGTGGGCACCTTTTCCTCGTGATGAGCAGTGTGTTACTTCCTGCCTCAAGAGCATGGGCATTTGTTGACTGCCTCTCGACCATCTCTCAGCTACCTTCCCTTTGCTTCACAATTGCTTGAATCTCCTGGGCTTTTTTCAGGTGTATCAGACTGCACTCTTCGACTCTTAGAGTTATCTTTCTTGACAAATCCAATGATATCACCTTTTCATTCCAGTCTTTTAGTGGCCTCCTACTGCACATATGCTAGCATTCATGGGAAGCTACAGAAAATCCTTTTCTAACCTTTTCTTCCAGACTCATCTTTCTCAACTCAGACATTTTGTCTGAAGCATCTTCCAACCAGTTACGATTTCTTAAACTTACCTTGTGTTTTCATGTCACCATTTTGTTGATGCCTTTTTGACTACATGCTTTTAAAATCTTTATATGCTCCCAGGTAACCTCTTCTTAGAGTTTTGTCTGACCCACCTGATCAGAATTCATCTCTCTCTTCCTTTTGTGCTACTCTGCCAGCATGTTCGATGTTACCTGCCATCTCCTTTTCCTAATAGCCACTCTATTTTTCCTCTTTGGTATTGTCTATGTGCCTCATCCTCAACGTTATTCAGGTTTACATCATTGTATTGACTGCATTGTTTCATACTTGCATAGGTATTTTGCTATTCTCCTATTACACTATGATTGTCTTGGCAACAATGATATTTAGATACTAGCTTAGACTTACTGAGGGCTTCACTAAGTGCCAGGCATGATTCTAAGCAGTTTACATGCATAAACCCATCTGATGCTCATAATAACCCTGGGAAGTTCGACTATCAGACAATCATTACTATGATGCTGAAGATGAGAAAACTGAAACTGAGAGAAAGAAAAGTAAAATTATAACCTCAATAATGTTTCCTTTCTTTCTCTCCTTCTTTCTCTTTCTTTCTCTCTCTTTTCTTTCTTTCTTTCTTTCCCTCCTCCTCCTCCTCCTTCTTCTTAGAAAGAGTCTTGATAAGTTGTACTGCTTATCCTTGAACTTTGGCTCCTCCTGAGTACCTAGGATTACAGGTGTGTGCCACCACACCCAGCTCTATTTCTTGTTATTAAGAGATGACATTCAAACTTAGGCCATCTGACTCCATAACTATTGTTCTTAACCAATTGGCTATACTAACTTGTTCTTTTATTTCTCTCTTCTTTTCCCCTTCTCTCCCTTCTTCCCTCTCTCTTCCTTCCTCCGTACTTTCTCCTGATTTTAGTACCTATTATGCTTCCCAACATGTATCTGAACATGTTTCTTGAACTAACTAATTAATTTTTTGAACACACAGGAGTTGATCTTTGGAAAAGGTAGGCACTATTTCTTCCCAAGAAAACTCTTAAAAGTTTAATATATCTAAGTTGAACAGAACATAAACAGTTTTGTTTTCTTAGTTTGATAACCATAATCCAGTTGAAGAAAAATTTAAGTATACCCTTTTGGAACTCACTACTCATTTAAATTGATTTTTTTTAAAAACAAACACAAAATGACCATGTTGGAACTTGTAATAAATAATGGCAATAAACTTCTCTGTCCCATACTTGAAGAGTTTTATTGAGTGACTTTATAATGTAAAACTGCTTTTAGAGATGACAAATTTACAAGCTTTCAGTTGACACATCAATGATTAATGTAAATGACTTCAGTTTCAAATTGTTTTCCGGGTCTAAGGATTAAGATGTCTAAGTTTCTATCTGTACTAAAACATTTCTCTCAGTTTGAAACATCCTTTTCATGCATCAAAAAAGATTATCCATGTCATCTTAAGGAAGTAGTTTTATTATTTTTTTATGTCCATGTTAGTATAGTCATTGAGAAGTTAAACTCTGCAGGAGATTGTACACCACAGACACACTTTATGCTGCTGAGAATAAAGCTCCCAGCAGTCAAGAAAAGTAACGGGGAAAAGGTTACAGAAGGCATTTTCCCATGAGCTTCTATTCCCTGCATTCATAAACCTTCCTGTCTGTGGAGACTCAGATGGTTGTTCACACCACACCAAACATTACCCAGCAGAACAGGGCAGGCTGATCCTGAGATTGCCAAGCCATGGCATGTTTATTTAGCTTTGTTTCTTGAAGATGGTCCAATGATTTTGTGATTTCATGCAGTTGAAGCCCTGAATTCCTACATTCTATGTTTCCCTCAAAATGGAGCCCAAATTCCACAAGGGAAGTGCTACAGAAGTTTCACTAGAGTGCTTCTGTTTCTCACCAGGATTACAACATGACGTCTATACATTTCAAGTGCGTGACTCTGGACTGTTTTTCCTTTCTGATTACACCAATTCCAGACACTGACTTTGACACTGTTTGGGAACACTTAACATAGATACTGCTTCTGGAAAAGATAAGACAAATTACTACAACATTTCCTAGTACACATTTGTTTGTGATTAATCTTAGATTTTATTATCTGATGTAGAAGAATTGCAGGGTTTTATGTGTTTTAAAATGCACTTTTTAAAAAAAATCATGGATATTTAAATTTGTATAATCCCATCCATCACTCACCCAGAGTGAGGCAATAGGATTTGGCAGTTGTCCCAGTTTTATCTAACTTGGTTTGGAAGCTAACTATAGTACGCTTTGGGAGGCATTGTGGGGGTGGCTGTAAGATCTCACCAGAAAACTCTCTGAATTGCAAGACCAAACATAAGGATGGAACAATTCCTTAGTTTTATTAAGTCTGTGACCATATGAAGCAGTTCTTTGTTTGTTTGTTTGTTTTTTTACTTAAGATTGATTTAACCATTAGGCACAATGCTCATGGTGCCTATGGCCTGCAACACATTTAGAAACCTATGAAAATGTTTTAATTTTAATTTTGTTTAAACTACGAAGACAAAGTAAGTAGTAATGCATATATTATGGTGAATTTCACCTGGATTCTTTCTAATTGTTTTCCTATAGCAGACTGGTCTATGAAAACAAACATGCTCATGACTCAAAAAAAAAAGTCACTATGCAGCACTGAATTAAATTCATCTGCTGCATAGATTCTTGATAAACAATATTCAGAATATTACTGTGGTTCTCAGAAAAAGTAATGTTCAAAATATCAATGTGGTTCTTTTAGAGAAAGACCCTTGGCTTTGTAAAAATATCATAGGTCCTCAAGTTATGAATTTTGTCAATTGAAAAATCACTTAAAAAAACTGAGGGCCATGGAGGATTATCTGAAAAATAATAATAATAATAATGATAATAATAATAATAATAACAACAGCTTATTTGTCTGACACTGTCCTAGGTACATTATGGGTATTATTTCAGTTACTTCTACAATGACTTGGAAAGATGTTATCATTGTCAGTTGTTACAATCACCTCCCTAAGCTGAGGATCTGATTCCCCCAATTATATATAGGGCTAAAATTTGAATTCAATCTGATTTGGACACATGTTCTTTTACTAATTGTCACTGTAAGGATCAATACATAAAGGAAATGATTTCTAAACATCAAATAATCATTTAAGTATAAAATATTTAATTGCAAATTTGTGCTTTTGATAACGCTGTATCCAAAGAATTTTTTGACCCAAATATAAGAGCACATTTAGATAAAGTTATCTCTCTCTCAGGTTTTAACCGAATTCATGAAAAGGTAACATAAATATAAATATTTTGAGAATAAGAAAAAATTGCAAGCTGTCAAGTTTTCTTTAATTTATACACACACACACACGCACACACACAGTTGAGCCTCATATCTATATATTATTTTTGTCAGATATATGTATGTATTGTAAAGAAATTGCTAGTAAATTATTTAATTCAAATTAAATTTCAATTGTTCAAAAGATAGTTGGATTCCTTTAAAAACAAATTAATTGAGCCGGGAACACAGCCACTTTAGCAGGAAAATGTTTAAAAGGTACATGACCCTTTTCATCACGTGGAAATATTAGTTTAAAAAAGGGCAAGAATAGTCTTCACACAGGAAAGAAGGAACCAGAGTTCTTCCAACCTCTTGTGGTGCAGGAAGCCTCCTGACCCTGGTGCCAAGTTCTGTGAGGACAGAATAGTTGTTAAGCCATCACACAAGCAAAAGGAACAATTTCAACTGCAAGCCAGAAGAAATCCTAGAATGTAACTGGTTGAAAAGGGCTTGGTTTAATTTCTGTTCTCATTTAATTAAAACAACAACAATAAACAACAAAAACTATGGTCAGTCTGGTGATGTGATTTGGGTAGATCCATGCAGAACTGGCAGTAGAGTCCACTTCTGTTTGCTAGTCTAGGACTTCCTTGTAATAATATGAGAAACATAAGTGAGAAGATGATGTATTCATTCTTTAAATCAAGCCAGAAAACCAAAGAAAGGACTCAGTTTAGAGACTTATCAGTTAATGGAGGAAACCCCCTTCCCATCCTTGACTCAGGTAAACATTTGCAATGTTATTAAGAATTATTGAAAATGATAGTGGTGTCTGCCGCAGTTTAGGGGAAAAGAAGAAAATATAAAGTGGCCATCTTGCACCAAGACAGGAAGAGGTGAAAAAATATTAAGCAATGACATGGGACTCTATAGCTCTTCATTCTATCATTGTTAATTAGTGCATTGTATATATACTAGTGTATTTTATATTATATAAATGTACATGTATATTAAAAAATCAGGATTCATCATGGCATATTTGTTCATGAACATAGCATCATGTGGTAGATTTCATTCCCTTTGCTTCCTCATGCCCCTCCTCCTCCCTCCCTCTTGGTCCCCTTCCTCTACATTAGTTTCCCTTCTGTTTTTGTGAAATCCCTTTTTAAAAATTCCTTTTATTTTTTCTCTCTAGTTTTCAAACATGAGAGAAAACATTCTTCCTTTGACTTTCTGGGTCTGGCTTATTTCACTTAGTATGATGTTCTCTGGTCCCATCCATTTATCAGTAAATAACAAAATTTCATTCTTAATATGACTGAATTGAACTTTGTGTGTGTGTGTGTGTGTGTGTAATATATATATATATATATATATATATATATATATATATATATGGATTAGTGTATATATATACACATGTGTATATATGTGTGTGCGTGTGAGTCTGTTGACGGGCATCTAGGCTGGTTCCAGAGCTTGGCTATTGTGATTTGTACTGTTATTAAATATTGGTATGCATGTATTACTATAGAAAGCTGATTTTAGCTGATTTTAGTTCTTCTGGATAAACACCATGGAGTGGGATATCTGGATCATATGGTGGTTCAACTCCTATTTTTTGAGGAATCTCCATACTGCTTTCCAAAGTGGTTATATACCAAACTGCACCAATGTATAAATGTATTTTTCTCACACATTTCACACTTTTTCTGGGTACCAGAGATTGAATCCAATGGTGCTTAACCACTGAGCAACATCATCAGCCTCTTTTATTTATTTATTCTTTGTACTTTGAGATGGAGTCTCACTAGGCTGCATATAGACTTACTAAACTGCTGAGGCTGGCTTTGAACCTGCAATCCTCCCTGCCTCAGCCTTCAGAGATGCTGGGATTACAGGCCTGTGCCACAATGCCAAGCAATTTTCCCATACATTCTTGCCAGTAGTTATTGTTATTTGTGTTCTTGATGATTGCCATTCTGTCTGAAGGTAGATAAAATCCCAGTGTAATTTTGATTTGCATGTACCTGATTGCTAAGGATATTGAATATTTTTTTCATATATTTGTTGGCCATTTATATTTCTTTTGAGAAATTCATTTATCTCTTTTAACCATTTATTGATTGGGTTATTTGGGGTTTTTGTGTTTAGTTTTTTTAGCTCTTTATATATTCTGGATATTCATCCCTTATCAGAAGAGTAGCTAGCAAAGATTTTCTCCTATTCTGCAAGGTTTCTTTAACACTCTTGCTTCCTTCTCTGTGCAGAAACTTTTAACTTTGATGCCATCCCAATTATTAATTCTAGGTGTTATTTCTTGAACTATATGTGTCTTTTTAAAAAATAGTTGGTGCCTGCAGCAATATGTTGGAGTGTTGACCTTACAATTTCTTCTAACAAAACTTCACGTCTAATTCCTAGGTCTTTGGTACACTTGCTTTTTGTGCAGGGTGAGAGATAGGGAACTAATTTTATTCTTTTACATATGATATCCAGTTTTCCCAGCACCGTGCATTAAAAACTCTATCTTTGCTTACTGTATGCTTTTTTGGCCTATTGTCAAGGTTTGGATGACTGGATCTATGTGGATTTTTCTATTCTATTTCATTTGTCTTTATGTATATTTTAATGCCAGTACTATGCTTATTTTTATCTGTTGTTTTTAGTTATACATGACATTAGGGTATATTTTGACATAATTATCCTTATATGGAATACCTCTTATTCTAATTAGAATCCCAGTCTTGTGATTGTACATGATGTCTTAATGGACTGTGATGTGTTTAAATATGTACATAGGGAAGTTAAGTCAGATTCATTTCTCTTTCCTATTACTGTCCCCACTCCCTTCCCTTCATTTCCCTTTGTCTAATCTACTGAACTTCTATTATTCCTCTACCCACTTGTGGTGTGTTAGCATCCTCATATAAGAACATTGGGTCTTTGGCATTTTGAGAATGGCTTATTTCACTTGGCATAATAGTCTCCAGATCTATTTATCTTTCAGTAGAAGTCATAAAGTCATTATTTTTTATGGCTGAGTAATATTCCATTGAGTATATATATATATATATATATATATATATATATATATATACNTATATATATATATATATATATCACATTTTCTTTTTCCATTCATTCATTGAAAGGAACCTAGGTTGGTTCAATAGGTATTGTGAACTGAGCTGCTATAAACATGGATGTGGCTGCATTATTATAGTAAGCTAATTTTAAATTCTTTGTATTTATAGCAAGGAATAGGATAAATGGGTCAAATGATTATTCCATTCCTAGTTTTCTGAGGAATCTCCATACTGCTTTCCAGAGCTGTTGCACCAATTTGAGTCCCACTAGCTATGTATGAGTTAACTTTTCTCCACATCCTTACTAACATTTATTGTTCCCTATTTATAGATTGCATTATTTGTTTTTTTGGTGTTAAGTTTTTTGAGTTTTCTATATCCTTGAGATTAATGCTCTGTCTGAGGTGCAGGTGGCAAAGATTTTCCCCCATTCTGTAGGCTCTCTTTTTGCATTGTTGATTGTTTCCCTTGTTGTGAAGAACCTTTTTAGTTTGGTGCAGTCTCATTTATTGATTTTTTAATTTTACTTCTTGAGTTTTAGGACTCTTGTTGAAGAAGACAGTTCCTTTATTTATTCTTATGTGGTGCTGAGGATCAAACCCAGTGCCTCACGCATGCGAGGTAAGTGATCTACTGCTGAGCTACAATATACAAACAGAGATATGATAAATTGTGGTATAAAGGTGTATTAAGAATTGTAATGCAAAAAAAAATAAGAGAGCTCATGTATAATGGCATAATTTGTCTCGAACATACTTTATAAAGAGAGTTATGAAAAATTGTGCTGTGAATGGATAATTATGAATGTAATGCATTCCACTATTGTCATGAATGTAAGAAATAAATAAAAAAAGATAAGAAGTTGCTGAATAGTTTCCTGGAGAGGCTCTGCCATTTTGCATCCCCCCAGCATTTTATGAGAATTTCTGTTGCTGTAGGTGGTATCATATTTTTTATTCTAGCCATCTTAATGTAGTAGTTTTAATTTGTATTTTCTTAATGACTAATTAAGAAAATACTATCTTTTCATGTACTTATTTACCTTGTTTAATATCCTTTTTGGTGAAGTGTATGTTCAAGTGTTTTGTCCATTTTTTACTTGGCAAAATTAATTTTTAAGTTTTAATTTGTGTTTTTTCCCCTATTGTTTACAGAGTTCTTTATAAATTCTGGATAGAAGTCCTTTGTCAAATAAATGATTGTTAAATAATTTTAAAAAAAGACAGTTCCTAAGCTGACCTGATGGAATGTTGGGCCTACATTTTCTTCTAGTAGGTGCAGGGTTTATGATCTAATGTCTAGGTCCTTGATCTACTTTGAGTTGTGTTTTGTGAAAAGTGAAAGATAGGGTTAAATTTCATTCTGCTACATGTGGATTTCCAGTTTTCCTAGCTCCATTTGTTGAAGAGACACATATGGAATATTTCATCCAAAAGTAGGTGAATTCACTTTCTTTTCAGCAGCTCAAGAAAACTTCTTCAAAAATAGACCTGATTTTAGGTCACAACGCAAGTGTTAGCAAATACAGAAAAATCAATATCCTTTCTCATCACATCATAATGAAATGAAATTAGAAATCAACAGCAAGAAATATTATAAAAACCACATAAATACACAAAAATAAAATAATACTCTTTTGAAAGAGAAATGGATCGTAGAAAAAAATGAGAGAAGAAATTTAAAAAAATTTTAAATCAATTTACATTTTTATCTCCCTTTTATGTTCAAATTTATCTGTAGAAACTGTGGTTGCTGATAATAAACTATATGAATACATGCATATATGTTATCCCTATATAAAACAGAAAAGTAAACAAGACAAAAATTTCAACCTCAAAAACATTGTGTTCTAGTGAGAGAGAGAAGATAAACCAAACCAATAGATGAAGTATATAATACACTGGAAAATTCCATGTGTTACTGAAAAGGATAGTTACAGAGAAGGATAGTTCCAGGGTAGCAACTTTAAGTAGAATGTTCAGGGAAAGCTTTCCTAAGAAGTTAAGATTAGAACTTAGATATCAAAGAGGTGAAAGAGTAAGCCACATGGATATATGGGAGAAATAGATTCTCTGTAGAAGTAATGCTTGCAAAGGCTTCAAGTGAAGAGCAGCTTTGTGTGTCTGAGAAGAGTGAAAATCCAAGGCAATGGTTTTACAAAAAGATGCTTTTCCAGACACTACAGAGATAGGACTGCAGAGCCTAGGGTTCAGATGAACGTGTATAATTTTTTAATCATACACACACACACACACACACACACACCTCATGAACTCTGTAGATAGAAGAAGAGAGAGAGTATCTACTACATTTAGAAGTGAATACAGATAAATTACTTTGGAAAAGAACTATCCTGTGTAACATGAATAACAACATCTTACACTACCTAATAATTTGTATCAATAAGAGGAAACAGAGCTGTTAATTTCGGTAATAGGAATGAAACATACTGGTTGCATTTTGCAAATATGTGTGAATTTCCTCAGTCAGAAATTTTATAACAGGGGTTCAGCTTAGCAGAAATCTTTATAACAAGTGAAATGAATAAAATATCAATACATGCCTCCTAGAATTAAAAGGTAAACCAAAAGAAAATTTGCAGATGTGCATTGTATTAACCAGTAATTTGTGCCAGTGGTGATAGAAAGAGCAAGAAACACTGGACTATTTAGAAGCTGAAACAGGTGATCTAAACCACAATAGGTCTCTAAACAGCTTGGGGATCTTGTTCTCCTCTCCTAACCAAACAGTTCTGGACTGTTGCTGAAGCCAGCATTACACAGGCAGTTAGCATAGACAGGTAATCCAATCAGGTCAGATCAGGGAGGCCAATTTGAATCTGGGAAATTGGAGCTGCCCCCAGAGAGACTGAAATGCCTTCAGAGCCCTCCCCCCACCCTTATCAAGATAACCTGCCCCTGCTCCAACCTGTTGCTAAGGAAACCTGTCCCAGGAATTGTCCCTCCCTACAGGGAGTTATAAAAGTTGTTAATTAATGTGTCCTGGGCTGCTCAATGTGGTCCTTCCCCCTATCCATCTGTTCTCACCTTTTGACCATCCCACCTGGGCACGTCCTGGGCCTACTCATGTATGCAAGAAGGAGAAAGATAAGGGGAAGAAAGCAGGAGAACAAAGGAAGTCTAAGACATATTAAAAAAAAGACAAAATACCCTCACTTTTTGGGATACCAGGATACCAGCTATGGCCCCCTTCTCCCTTGTGGGAGAAGTCTGTTACCCCTTTTAAAATAAACCCTGCTTTATATGCTTGTCTCGGAGTGCTTCTCTAATATTATACATCAACATGTGAGGGACCAGGTATCATTACCATTCTTTCTTAATCTCCATCAAACCCATTCACAAGACCTCCCTAACCTGCTCTTCCTCTCCCCTCTAGACCCCACCCTTTTAAAGGAGTAACACTGCATTTTAACTGATAACTTAGTCTGGTAAGAAAGAGGAGCAAAGTTATCTGAGCATGAGCCCTAAGACTTGTGTGTCACTAAGACTTTATTTCACCAGCTTTTGGAATGTATCTAGCATTTGAGTAATATTTGTTAAAAAGTTAGATCATGAATTTAGTTTGAAATTGGGCAACAGTTTACTTTTACCATGGTTTCTGACCTATGAAGATATTTTTATGTTGCTATCATCCACTGTAAAAAGGAAATATGATTTCCAGTAAATTTCTACCACTAGCATTTTCATCAGAGGCATGCACCTGTGTTACATGGTTTGAAACAATAGACTAATGTATTACCTACAATACCCATAGCAATTATCAATTGTTATGTGTTACATTTATATATTTTTAAATGTTGTTTATAATTATGAAATTCTTAGCCAAGCCTGAATGTTAAATAATGTTAAATTAAAGTAAATAACCTATGAAACATTGGCTTTCAGATTCTTGTATTACCACCACTGGAAGATCTTTGTCATACAAGATCTCATACAGAATCTACAAAACAGTGAAACTAGTTGTCATAGCTGTGCAGGTTGAAACTGAAAGGAAGACACTCAGTCTTTTGCCTTTAGTTTTCTCTCTGACCTTCTTTCTGTGGAAGGTGCAATGTATTTGCCATTTACTTTAAGACTATTCACTGCTGTCATATAGAAAGGAAGAAAAAGAAATGAGATGAACAAAACTCAGAAGAAATATTAAGAAGAGATACTGAGCCACCTGTAATTCCAGGCACTCAGGAGGCTGAGGCAGAAGGATTACAAATTTGAGGCCAGTCTCTGCAATTTAGTGAGACCCTGTCTCAAAATAAAAAAATAAAATAAAAAATAAAAAGATCTCAGTGGTAGAGCATCCCTGGGTTCAATTCTCAATACTGAAAAAAAAAAAAAGATTAGATAGCATAAGCAATTGACTTGCAAGTAAAATTCATAAGGTGATAAATATAGATAGAAAGTAAATTAGTTACTTACAAAATACAGATGTTCATCCTATGGGATATGACGATTTTAAAAAGAATGGAACATCACTTACAGATGGAAACAGAAACTAGGAAAGACCAAGTCATGATGCAGAGCGTGCCACCTAGTAAGTCAGACATAATGAATTTGTGATATGTGTCATGGTCCCATTTGTGACCTGCTCACATGCACAGAGAAAGGTATG
Source organism: Marmota marmota marmota (assembly GCF_001458135.2). Taxonomy (NCBI): domain Eukaryota; kingdom Metazoa; phylum Chordata; class Mammalia; order Rodentia; family Sciuridae; genus Marmota; species Marmota marmota. The sequence goes on from NW_026000005.1 coordinate 4,276,673, forward strand.
GCTAGTGGGCAGGAGGTACAAAAGCTACAGTAATTCACCAGGTCCTGTCTTGAAATATCTCTAATAGCACAAGGATATGTTGGCTCCAGGAAGCTTCTTCCCTGGGACCCCTTCTTCAACACAGCCCTAGCCCTAATACCCACACCTTCAAGAGAAGTCTGATGTGGCTGAGAGGAAGGACAAACAGACATGTGCAATACTGGATTCAGGTCATGCGGTCCTTCTACCCTCTTGTACCCTAGCCTATCCCATTGTTTCACCTTTGCTTATTTGTTGTGTGTTTCTGTTTGGTTCAATGAAACATGTGATTTAAATACTTTATTTGGGGTCTGTGAATCTTTCTGTCCTAGATTCCCAAGAATTTCTACTGGTTAATATGCCTGGAAGCTATCACTGTCTCAGTGTCATGCGTCAGTGTCATGACAAGGGCCCCTGAGGTTGTTATGACACAATCTTACAAATAAATAATGTATGCCTTTCACTGATCTTAAATGTTATCAGTCATGGTTTAATCTAACATGGCTTTTTGAGCATTGCCAGACTATATTAGAGCACTTTGATATTTTTGTTTTCGTTTTTGTTTTCAGAAACTTAGTCTCTGAGTTCTTTTTTTAGGAGTCTTACTCCTTACAGAAAGCGCTAGTATATAGTCTCTGACATTTTAGGATAGCCTGGCATGAAAACACAGCCAACTTTCTCTTAGCTTTCAGTGCTGCCCCTCTGTTGTATGTGCTTTCCTATCTTAACCAAGGTCATAACAAATAATTTTCATTCTTCTTAATGGAGAACTTTTAAGTTCATTTAAGAACTTTTAAGAATTTTAAGTATAAAAAAATCATAGTTTACTTTTCAGATATAAAATGTTTTTACATTATAGACTCCCAGAGTGTTGGTAGATATTGTATTAGTTGAATCATATGAAACTGACACTTCTATAAGCCAAATATTGGCACTTCCATAGAATTTGAATGCATAGATGTGCTGTTCTAGCTGTTGTCTGGATTGGGCCTCCTGAAAGCCCCCTGAATAATAGCATTCCCTCAGCAGCTTGAGGACTTCTGGTGTTTCCATTGGCTCTTAAGGCCATACCTTCCATTACTAGAAAAATCCAACTTGTGGAAAGTTCTTCATAATTTTGAGCAAAAGTCTGTATCCCACAGCTTCAGTTTATGATTAAGTTTTTTTATATTCTTTACATGCAAACCAGAACATTTGAGAATGAAATAGGACACTCTCAGCAATTGTGGAGGGGCAGCAGGTGTAAACTGATATGATGGCAAACAAATAAACAGAAACAGCCATCCTACATAGTGATCACAATGAATATAAATGATTGCTCTTTTACAAACTGACATTTAAAATAATGGATCATTTATACTGTAGCTGTTTTCTCCTATCTTCATGAAATTAACTTATTTCCTAAGATCATTCCTTAGTGCTGGCATTACTTTGAACTCTAAACATGTAACTTAACTTAGTATAAATATGTTAAATATGTATTACAAAGAAAGGAGAATCAAATTAAGCTAAGTCAGCTTGTTAATCACAAAATGGACAAAAATTATAAAACTAGTGTCAATGCACATCCCTAGGTTAATTCTTGGTTGCAAATTGCCAGTTTATCTTTCCTCCTTTCTCTTCAGCCTGTATTCTTCTCATTATCCTTCCACCTTTCTCTTAGTGTCTTGGATCTGCAATTACAGAATACTATTAGTAGAGTTTAGACTTGCCTTTATTTCTTATTGTTAAAAATGTGCTCACCCATTCCAGAATAATTTTAATTGAATACATGATAAAGTATCTATTTGTTCGCAATTTGATTGGAAACGTCTTCCTCATTTTCCATTGACCTTCATGGAAATGAAATCAAACTATGAAAAAAGATGCACAAAATTACTAAAGGGCTCTATACTCAGTGGATATTCAATAAATCACTGCTTCTCATGTCTGTTCTTTATTGTATCCTTCCTAGATGTACTGCCAAATGTTGAAAGATGTAAAAGTTACTGCAGTGTGCAGGAATTTGCCTCCTCAGTACTAAGAGAACTCCTATCTGGCAATAAACAGTTATATTTAGTGATACCCTGTTGGAAGATAATGACGTGAATTGTGAAAAGTTGTGATTATTTTATAGGAAGACTATGAGAAGTTCCTCTACTAAAGCATTTTTGAAAATTTAATTATTCCTTATGTGCTTAGTACTATTTGATTCTGTTAATCCCTTTAGAAGTGACTCCAAAAGTTCAAGTGTTGAAGATCTTGCTTCAAACAGGAAAAGACTGAAATCCACTATAATAATAATAAATGTTGTGGGTTTTTTTTTGGTTTTTTTTTGGCGGATTGTTGATTGTCTAATACAAGTTAAGGGATAACATAAAAAACAGAGTTACAATGAGGAATGTATTTCCCATGTACCTTTGTGGGTGAGTGACATTTCTGGAACAGCCAAATCTAGAATCTTACTGATCCATTAACTACAATTTGCCTGTTGTGTTTTATGAACTTTATCATATAATTTTAAACATCCTAAAATGACTAGGTCTATGTAAAATAATCTTAATTCTTTACCCCCATTAATTTAATAATCTATTGCTTTAAAATTTTAATGACTTCAGTATTGATAGAACTTAACTCTAATTATAGTGAGGAATATGAACAATGAGAAACCAGAAGCTCATTTCACCTTCACACATTTTAAACAGGAGAAGCCAACCTGTTTATGCAAAGCTTTGTTTTGGGACATTGTCTTCCCCTTGAATAGAACATCATTTCCTCAGATTTCTTGGGTTACTATGGTAGCCTGCTTGTATTTGCTCCTGCTAATGTTCTTGAGTCCATTAATGTTCAATTGTGAAATGTTTTGACTAGTTGACTTGGCAGCTGTGGTTAATGCGAAAGGAAGAGAGCAGGTCCTTGTGCAATCAGAGTGATACAGAAATAAATAGAGTAAAGCATCATTGTCACAGCTCATGTTAGATCATCATGGCCTTTTTTATTATGACGATAGTCATCAATCTGACAAAGCACTACCAACAATAAAAGCAGGTTTCAAGTACTCATTGACCATTTTTCTTTAAATTATCTTTGGTCACTAGGACAAAAATGTAGTCTGCTTCTTTTGGTCAAAAATATTTAATGGTTTATTAACTTTGTAAGGTAGAAAATAATCGAGCTTTGATTTAGAAAGCTCACAAAGATTAAAAAGGATATATGCCAGCTGAGGAGAAATATTAAGACTCCATAAGGCCAAAGCTATTGCTTATTGATTCAGTTTTAATCCTTGTAACTTTTCTCTTAAGAGTAGAATCAGAAGTAAAATAATTAGTTTTGTTCACAAAACTGTAGTGTAAAGAGTATATGATAAAATTAGCAAATCTGCTCACCACAATTTCTACAATCCTGGTCCTGTATTTCAAGTTCAAATAAGTGTTAAGCATTTAACACCTGAATTAGGGGAAAAAAATCCACTGATAACCTTTTAAATTCTAGTAATGTTAAAGTCTTTTCCTAGCAAAACCAGTGAAGTGAAACTAAAGAACTTCCCTACAACCTGGGTACTTAACATTTTGATAGACGTATCCTCACAAATTGATGTGACAAAGCTAATTCTGCTATGAAATTGCATGAGTAGGATTTATGGGTTAGTCAGGGCAAGTTTTTAAAAATCCAGTTATTCTTTAATACTTTAAAATTTAATCTAAATTTTAAATTTACTTTTCTAAAAAGTAAATTGTACAAACGCCATAATATGTGATTTTTTTTGTTATGTTCCACATGAATATGAGGTTGGCAATATCTGTCTTACCATTTTTAATGTCTTTTCTCTTTGTCTTCCTTTGTCTTTTCTTTCCACGCTGCCCCACTTTAGGGGGGTATGATTAACACGCAAATGGTGTATGTATTCAATGTATACAACCTGCTGAATCTGGAGATAACTGAATACCTATAAAACTATCAGCACTGTTATTAACCTTTAGTATGAAAAATTTAAAACATATACAAAAGGAGGGAAGTTAATATAATGAACTTCCATGTACCCACTACTCTGATTCAACAATTATCAATAATGTGCCAGCATTTTCTCATCTCTCTCCACTGTAGGAGAGAGATGAGAGGGAGTATTTAAAAACAAATCTCACTTAACATCACTTCACCAGTTTACCCTTCAATATGCTTCATTAACCTATGACACTTTCCCCCCATAACATTTTCAAATACTATTATCACAATTGGTAAATACAATATTACCAGTAATTCCTTGGTATCATCAAATACCTAGGTCATGTACAAATTTTATGATTTATCCCACACATATTGTCCCACACATATTTTTTAGTGTGTTATTTAAATCAGAATTACCCCACTCCCCCCAAAAAAGTCCAGACATTGTATTTTGTTATACCTATTACATCTCTCCCTCTCCCCATTCCTTTTTTTCCCCCTGTACCATTTATTTGTTGAAGTATGTCATTTGTCCTACTGGATGCCAACATTTCAAAATTAGCTGATTTTCTCCTTCTTATCCTTCCCATTACCTCTTTTTTTAGAAAACACTAAATTGAGGTTGAGAGAAGTTATGTGATTCATCTGTTGTCCCCTAACTAAATCATAGAATCACAGGGCTGGAACTCAGCTTTTCAAAATACTGTTGAATCTAGAGCCTTATACTACAAGGTGAAAGAGAAGAGCAAGCTGTTTGAAACTTGACAACTCGGGCTGGGAGCCTGTTCCATTTTCCAGATGACTAACCATTGGAATATTATCTAAGCCTTTGACATTCATTTTTCACATCTGAGGATGATAAGAACTGCCTTACAAAGTTGGGCCTGACTAACAGGTGAAGTAAAGGAGATCCCCTTTTTGCCCATAATGGACACTCATTAAAAGGTAGCTGCTTCTATATTACTGCAGTTGTATTTGTCTCTTGGGAAAAGAATATGCTGGTTCATCTAAAATAACTGAATAGTTTGGTTATTCAACTGACTTGAATGATGAATTACTTAAATTGTTATCAAAGTATACTTCAACTCCAATTATCTGTCTAGATGATCTGTCCAATGTTTGAAGCCAGGGTGGG
>NW_026000005.1:4282253-4292424 GCF_001458135.2 Marmota marmota marmota
GAGGGGGGCGGGGGAGGCTGACATTCCTGCTACATATTGCATTCTATCTTTCCCTTTAGATAGATTATTTGCTTTATATATTTAAGTGCTCTGGTATTGGGTGTATATATACTTAAAATTGTTGTAATTTCTTGATGAATTGATACTTTCATCATCATCTAATGACTTCCCTTGGTTATTTTACAATGTATTTTGTCTGCTATAAAATAGCAGACAGGGGCTGCAGCTCAGCAGTAAAGTGTGAGCCTCACATGTGTGAGGCACTGGGTTCTGACCTCAGCACCCCATAAAAATAAATAAATAAAGATACTGTGTCCATATACAACTAAAAATACATTTAAAAAAAAAGATAGCTTCTCTGTCTCATTCTCTCTTCTGGTTTCTGCTGAATCTTCTTCCATCCCTTCAAAGGGTACAAATGTCTCAAACTGAAGGAATAAATTCTTACCATAAGAAAGATAAATTGGTGAGGTAATAGATGTACAAATTAGTTTAACTGAATTTTTCTTTCATAGATCAAAACATCAGATTGGCTCCAGTCATATAAACAATTATTGTTTGTCAATTAAAAATAAAGATATTTAAAAATAGTCACTAATCTTTTTGAATGTCATATGAAGCGAGACCAATTATCACTTGACATTCTTCCCCCATCTTTGTGTCCTACATTTGATACACCTCAGCAAGCCTTATTTGGTAGGATATTTAGCATTCCTCTCTACCTCTGCATTGTGTCTGTTTCTACCCTCAGTACATCCTCAAAAAGCACCTAGCATGTGTTCCTACCTCAGTGACTCCATTTTCTCCTCTCACAAATCAATACAGTATACATCTGTATTAATCTAATCTTTTTGATACACTGTTTATATACAATAACTTCTTATCACACATTTAGTAATTGTTACACTTAATTATGATCTATTTAAACTGGGAGGGTGTCAAATAACATTGAATCTAGTGTAAAATAGAATGGTTTAATTGCTGAAAGGTAACCGTAGTAAGAACATGTTCAACAAAATATCTGTTAAAATGTGGAGGAAGCCCCATCCTAGTGGTATCTATACCAAGATGAACTAAAGTGAATTTCAGGTCCCTGGGGTATTATTAGAATGAGAGATGCAGCACATTTGCAGAGAAGTTGTCAGCAATGATATATCCTGCACGGGCGGTCAAGGAAAATGAAAAAAAGGAGAATCAGGAAATAAATATTTTTAAGGCTTTGAAGCAGTTCTTTTGATATGGAAAGACTAAAGCTAAATTGCAGTAGCATAACCAATAAACTGGAAATGAAGAATTAGAAACAATGAATCAAAATAAAGTTTGGTGGCAAATGAAAGGTTAGAAATAGACTCATTATTTGAAATGAAGCTAAGTGTGAAGAAAGGAGTTTTAGCTTTCCTTTGAGATAAGAAAGGAGGAGGAAAGGGTTATTGGTTGATTACATAAACTTTGATATGAGGTAGGATGAAATTAATAGGGACTTTGCTTGATAGATTCTAGCTTCTTGAAAGTGTGATAATGGACAGCTTGGTTAGGGCTTGTTTGAATATTCAGCGAAAGTTACGAAGATTATGAGCAGTTGGTGAGAATGTTAGAGACTGCGAAGGAATCAAGAGATCTCACTGTGATTGGGAATGTTATTTAAGGATGACAGGCAACAATGTCAAGTAAAATTTTTTGAGTATCAGTTAGGCCAGGAGCAGGCAGGCAGGAAGCAGATAATTGAGCTGAGGGTAGACCAAGCAGGGCCTGAAGAATATAACAAGAGAGTGGTCATTGGCAAGTTCCAGGAAGAAAAAACCTCAGGAGAGCTAACCTGGAAGGAAGGGATTACAGTCAGCTCGTGGGCACCATGAAGGATAGGAAGACTGTGGGCAGAAAGGGGACTTCCAAAATTGAAGCTCTCAAAGACAGGACCATGTCAGCAGCTGCTTGCAATAGAGACATTACTGGATTAGAGGCGATTACAAATTTGTTAAATGGATTATCATTGGGGACATTTAAATTACATTCTCTTAGGAGACTTCAGGTACCTTCCAACAAAGACCTGGAAGAGGCAAGAGGAAAACAAAACAAAAAACCTTCAAATAGAGGCTTTGTAAGGCTCACCAGGAGAGAGAGAAAAAGATGGGACCTTCCAATGACTCCAATGGGATGATTAACAAGTCAGAGTAATACCAGAGAAAAGAAGTTTTCCCAGAGGCAGCCTAGACAGAAAGTCTTTGCCAGTTCAAAGCAGCAGCTGGGGTGGACTCAGCACTTGATGTCACTCAATTCCAAAGTCATTGAGAAACATTAGAACAACAGTTCCAAAATAAGATCATGGAAAAAGCAGTTATAAAGTATGTGTTGTAAATGTTTTTAAATATAGATTCTTCCATGTTAAATTATTCTTTTGATAACTACAGGAATCAGTTCCTATTTAAGATCAAGGTCCTGCCGAGTTCTCTTTTGTTAAGAGAAGAAAGCTAGAAGAAACTTCCCCAAGCAATCTTTTATTTGCAATATTATTTTTTAGAAAATGGCTATCAGGTCTCCTGAGATGAAAACTTATTGTGAGACAACTTTATTAACCCTTTAAGTCCAATGTTTTCAATCCCATACAGGATGATGAGACATAATAGGTTAATAACAGAACTGCAGGAGCTGACAAAGAAAAAGAACTACAAGAAGACAAAGAATAAAAAAATTTAAAAGCATGAGCAAACTCTCTCTAGTGTCTCAACAGGTAACTCAGGAATAGACACATTCACAGTTTTCCCTGCAGGCTTTGTATACTAGGGATTCAGGAGGTCATGGATGCTCATAAGGAAAAGAGTGACCTCTCTCAAAAGTGACAGTAGCAATAGCAATTTACTTAAATAGCCTTGGCGCGTAGTAGTATATCTTGTCCTAGTACAATCAATGGATAGTATCACTTTTGTTGTAAGTGCAGAAGTAGCCTACAGCGTGAGTTGATTTTCAAATATTTATCTTACTGTTAACTTCATCACTTTTGTCAATGTGCATATCTTGACTGGCTTATGAAGACACGTTCTTTTGAGGATATAGTAAAGCTGAGTGTTTTATTTACACCTCTCTTGTGTAAATAAAATAATACAATTTATTACAAGACTGTTATGGGGAAGGCACTGTGTTTGGTGTTATGGAGGGAAAATAAGTATTGGTAAAAGACATGGAAAAATCACTGCAGGTCTTAACATTAAAACATGTAGCATAAATTCAATAAACATTTGACGAATGAAATAATAGTGATCATTTTCTTTATTAAAGACTCTATTTAAGCAGCAATGGGTATCATTATTATCATCTTTTTTTGTTAAAACATTTTAAACAAAAACTTTGAACAGATCACAGACCAGGATGTGAAAATAAGGACAATGAATAATTAAACAGATAACACTATTATGTGCCAACATCATAGCAGTTCCTTGGGTACAAAAGATGTACAACTTTTTGGATTACTATGCAATTCAGTACCAGGCAAGGTTGGGGATCAAGAAAACACTCTCTACCCCATGGTTTGGCTCTAGTGAGTAACAAGGTACAGTGTGAAAGAGGGTGCTGTGCCATAGTCTCGGGTCCACATCTGGAAGCTGTTTATACTAGAGAACCAATCAGAGAGGTAATGCAGAACATAGGGAAATTCAAGAATCGCCTAAAAGCTCAAGACTAAGACACAACCATGGTCATCACCTAGGAAGCCTTCCCATAGGAGCAAAAGCCTCAACCACCATGCTGAGCCACTAGACAAGGCTTCATTTCTTTGACAGAGGACAGAAAAGAACAAGATAGAAAGAGCAGGGATTGAGGGAGTAAACAGCACACAGGTCCACACAGAACCTGCATGACTAAAGACAGGGAGCAAAGACAGAGCTAGCCCCTGTGGACTGGAACCAGGTAGTGACCAGGAGGAACTGTTGAAGTTTGACAGCTTTGTGACCTCATGGATTGCCAGTGCTCACCTGTAGTTGTTAAGGAAGACTCTGGGGGAAAAGGAGCCCCACTAATTTATATAGGCACACAAAAGGAGGCTTGGTATCAAACATTGCACTATAACTAATGGAAAGGAAGCTGACTACTCTCAATCTGCCTTTCTTGGGATGGATCTAAGACTGAGTATAAGCTCTACATGGTACTGCCAAGAAAAGAACTTCCACTTTTAACAAAATGATGGTAGGCAAAACCAAGGTGAAAGGAATTGGTAAGGAAAGGAGGGGGAAAGAAGGCAAAGAAATCAGCAGTATAAATTATTCTTCCACACTCCTTATGTTTTTTAACCTTAACAATTTTTCAAGTTTTATTTTTATATGACACATAATCATTATACTAATTAATGGCTTATGATGTGATATTTTAATAAATGTGTACATTGTAAAATGACGGAGTCAGTATAATTAATAAATTTAATCACTAGTTTACCTTTTGGTCATGGTGAACTTGTAAACACAGCTTCAAAGGGCATATTTAAAACTGGTAGAATTTTGTTTTAAGGTGACCACACAGACAAGCTCTTTCTCAGATTTTCCTTAAAGTGAAACCTCAAATATCTTTTAGTAAAAGATAATTCACCTATCTTCTAGAATGATATCAAAGCATCTCATTTGAGAAACAAAACTAAACAAATGAAGAAAGATGATGGGACTTAATAAGCAGCAAGTTTGAAAACTGGGTAATTTTTCTTTACATTTGAGCTTGTTTGAAGGCAGAAAAGAAAAGAAAGATACATAGTTTAAAAATACATCTAAGAGGACATATTTGGGGGAGAAATATGACAAGGAAATATAATTAATAGAAAAGAAATTAGGTTTGCACTTAATAACTACACTGAATTACCAAATGACTTGCAACTTTTGTCAAGGGACTACAAAGACAGGTGTAAATGGAAAAGTACAAAAAACAATAAATGTTAATGGACCTTCACCTTAATCATTTGATCAGTAAATATTAAGCTGGGTGCAATGGCATATGATTGTAATTCCAATGACTCAGAAGATTGAATTAGGAAGATACCAAGCTTGAAGGCACCTTGGCAACTTAGCAAGACCAACTCTGAAAATATAAATTTTTAAAAATGGAGGTTGGGGATGTAGCTCAGTGGTGGAGCACCCTTGAGTTCAAACCCCCAGTATCATAAAAAATTAGTAAGCATTGACTGAGCATTTGGTGATGGTAGAAAAGGAATATTAGAGTATTTGTTTTCAAAATATTTTAAATTTAGGTAGATACATCTGTATAATCCATGTATAAGATTAGTGAACAATTCATTATAGTATATACTTATTATTATTTAATAAGTGATGTGTAAAATTTTATGTACATTTATTCATATGTCAAATCAAAATAGACTGCTCTCAAAATTAATATGTAGATCCTAAGAGACGAATATCATTATGAACACATGGATATCCATATGGAAAAGATCAACTTTATCTTTTACCTCACATCATACACAAAAGTTAATTCAGGATGAATCAAAGATTTACCCAATTCTACCCATTGTTTTAGTCAGCATTTTTGCTGCTGTGACTAAAAGAACTGACCAGAACAATTGTAGAGGAGGAAAAGTTTATTTAAGGGCTCATGGTTTCAGAGGTCTTAGTCCATAGAAGGTCACCTCCATTCCTTGGGACTTGAGGTGAGGCTGAACATCATGGTGGGAGAGTGTGGTGGAGGGAAGCAGCTCACATAGTGATCAGAAAGCAAAGAGAGAGACTCCACTTGCTAGACACAAATATATATACTCCAAAATTATATCCCCAATGTCCCACCTCCTTAAGCCTTACCCTACCACTTCAGTTACCACTCAGTTAATCCCAATTAGGGGATTAATTCGCTGATTGGGTTAAGACTCTCACAACCCAATCATTTCTCCTCTGAACTTTCTTGCATTGACTCACTCATGAGCTTTTGGGGGACACCTCACATCCAAACCATAACACCCATAGATGACAAAAGTAGAAAGTTAATAGAAGAAAACATGGAAAAATATCTCTGTAACCTTATCTTACACAAAAGAAATATTTTTTCATTTAACTGTAAATGAAAAATTGATGAAGTTGACTTATTTAGAATTAAACCTCTATTCTTCAAAAGGGACCATGAAAAAAAAATACTATTAAGGAAATGATTAGGCAAGTTACAGTCTAGAAGCAAATACTGATCAGTCATATATCTAATAATACATAGAATATATAGAGAAATTCCACAAATCTATAATCAACATACAATGATCCAATAAAAAGAAAAAAAAAACACTGGGATCAACACTTCTCAAAAGAAGTGAATCATCAATAAATACATAAAAAGACATTCTATGTCAATATGTTTACCTGTTGAATACAAATTAAATCTAATTTAATAGTGAACTGTCATTTTGAATTCACATGAATGAAAGACGTTTTTTAAATGCCACATTTTTAAAATGCCACATTTTCTAGTGTGGAGCACATAGACACACAAAAGGAAGCAAATAGAATTCCACTTTACCGATGGAAGTGAAAAAAAATGTAATTCACACTTTGAAAATTAGTTTCATAGTTTTTCATCAAATTAATTACGTATGCTCTTTATGACACAGAAATTTCACTTTTTGGGACTTATCCAAGAGAAATGAAAGCATGTACCTACAAAAAGAAAAAATGTCATATAATAATATTCATAGTAGCTTCTTATTCACACTAGTTTCTGTATGGAAATATGTGAAAAATACATCCACTACTAGAAAATTAAATGAGCAAATTTTAGTATATTCATACAATGAAATACTATCCATAAATTGACAATATGAAGTACTGATACACAAACATGAATAAATCTGAAAAACACAGTGAGCTAATCAAGCCATATACAAAAGTGTACATAATGAATGATTGCATTTATATGTTTTAAGCAGGCAAAACTAAGATTAGGTCACAGAAATTAGACAAAAGATTACCTCTGGATGGTCAACCTGTCATTGTCAACCGGGCTATGTGGAAACTTTTGGAAAGAATAAAATGCTCAATATTCTAATTGGAGTTGTGGCTATAGGCTATATCAACAAATATCATACTTTTATCGAACTAAATACTTATGATCTACGCTTTACCATGTTAAAAAAAAAAGTGTGTCTCAATGAATACAAAGAAGCTGAAATTGAACCAGGATGGTCTCCAAAAGTCCCTTCTTTCTAATAATTTTGTCAAGAACAATAATTTTCCAATTGTTTGCTGCAATAAAAATAACTTGGAGGAACACTGTCATTACTGTTTTATATTTTAATATATGTAACTCTTTAATGAGTCTCAATTTTCACCTAATGAACTGTCCAAACAAAATGCTATCATGCATAATTCAGAGACCTTACATTGTATTATTTGAAGGCTGTCAATATTTAAACCGTCTGACTTCAGCTTCAATCAGAACAACAGTACTACATTTTTGTTATTACAACTTTTACTAAAAATACTTTTATTATTTCATATTTTGGGATTTTTAAAGGTCATTCTGATTTTAACATAACTTTATCTGTACCAAAATTAGACAGTCTTAATATGAACACAGCATTTGCTTAAACTCTCAACATGCCCAACAAGGACTACATGTTCAAGTTGAATTTTATTTTGACAAAACTTTTAAAGTTGGTTTCCATGAAAATTATTTTAAGCCATTGAGAAATGAGAGTAAAGAGAAAGTTTTGTTTAAATGCCACTTTTACCTGCATTGAGAATTAAAAATAACAACTCTCATTTGTTCATCAGTAGTGTAAAAAATGACTCAGAACTTTTGAAACTTAACTTAATCCTTGCTATAAAACTCAGATGCTACACCAGCACCAACTTGTCTTAATTATCTTCTACTTAGCAATCTAAATTAAACATGATGAATCTTAACTCCCTCCCAAAGAAAGTTTCATCCTAGAACTACTTTAATCTGTGCTTCATGCCAAATGACTTCATAAGATGGAATAATGACATAATTACAATTTTCTAAAATGAATTTAGTAAAGTGGTTTCAAAAGTCCTCAAATGTTAAAAGCCATCAGATACTGTAATTCCTTCTCACCCTCTCTTCTATCCTGGCACAAATTACAGATGCTGTTTTTTCCAAGTGAAACTGTGTGAATACAAAGCTACTGACAGAGATCATGAGATCTCGTGGCCCTTGCTGACATGAGCTCTGCAGATCTTTTGCTTCAGACGCAGAAACTACAGAATCCCAGCTGTTCAAATGTCTGATAGAAATAAGGGCTTGGATGAGTTCCATCTGGCTGAACTCAAACAAGAATAAAGCAGTACTCACAGGCAGGGCTTGTGTGTGACTAAATAATCCTGCAAGTGGAGGAAATAAAATGCATCATTTCATAAAGCTGAAGCAGAACAAACTGCATAATAGTGCAATATAAAATAAGGATTGAACCATAAAGTGTTAACTAAGGATTGTCCTTAGTTCAATATTACATAGAACAAAGACAGTTGTGTATTTATTTATGAAATATATTTTCTTTCCATAAATGGGTCTTTGTCAGGATCATTTTTCTTGGTCTAAAGTGGAAGGAATGGAATCTGTAAGGAAGATCTTTTTATTGTCCTATTCATCCATGATGGTCCAGGGACTTGAAGGAGTGCCTTACTTTGCAGCAATTCACAAAGCTGGAAATTCCGCACTACCATCATTAAAACATACTTGCAACTATGGCAGTCAAGAATCACCAGAATCTTATCTTTGTTTTCTTCTGCAATCATCCTTTTTGCTCTTTGTTACAGTTCTTTGCTCTATCATACCTCTCTACCTTTATCCATTCTCTTCCGTACACTTCTCCCCAACATAAACTCATTTTCGAAGACTGAACTCTTTAATCTTTCCCAGCCTTATTCTTTTCTTGTCCAGGCAGAAAGGACCCCACCCTCTGCCCATGCATGCCAGTGCATTTTGTTCATTTTGAGAATGCATATGTGCTAATTTTATAATAAATAAAAAATGTTTAGAAATTATCTTAAATAGGCTCTTTTAAAAGGGTTATTGTGGAAGAATTTGACATTTGTTTTTCAAGTAAACTTACCCTTTTTTTTCCTTCTCAATTTTGTTTTCAATAGCCATGTATGCTTTCTTTCTTTTTTTTTTTTTAATTTTTTATTGTTGGCTGTTCAAAACATTACATAATTCTTGATATATCATATTTCACACTTTGATTCAAGTGGGTTATGAGCTCCCATTTTTACCCCAAATACAGATTGCAGAATCACATCAGTTACACATCCATTGATTTACATATTGCCATACTAGTGTCTGTTGTGTTCTGCTGCCTTTCCTATCCTCTACTATCCCCCCTCCCCTTCCCTCCCCTCGCCTCTTCTCTCTCTGCCCCCTCTACTGACATTCATTTGTCCCCCTTGTATTATTTTTCCCTTTCCCCTCACTTCCTCTTGTATCTACTTTTGTATAACTATGAGGGTCTCCTTCCATTTCCATGCAATTTCCCTTCTCTCTCCCTTTCCCTCCCATCTCTCATCCCTATTTAATGTTAATCTTCTTCTCATGCTCTTCGACCCTACTCTGTTCTTAGTTACTCTCCTTATATCAAAGAAGACATTTGGCATTTGTTTTTTAGGGATTGGCTAGCTTTACTTAGCATAATCTGCTCTAATGCCATCCATTTCCCTGTAAATTCTATGATTTTGTAATTTTTTAATGCAGAGTAATACTCCATTGTGTATAAATGCCACATTTTTTTTATCCATTCATCTATTGAAGGGCATCTAGGTTGGTTCCACAGTCTTGCTATTGTGAATTGTGCTGCGATGAACATGGATGGAGCAGTGTCCCTGTAGCATGCTCTTTTTAGGTCTTTAGGGAATAGACCGAGAAGGGGAATAGCTGGGTCAAATGGTGGCTCCATTCCCAGCTTTCCAAGAAATCTCCATACTGCTTTCCAAATTGGCTGCACCAATTTGCAGTCCCACCAGCAATGTACAAGTGTACCCTTTTCCCCACATCCTCGCCAGCACTTGTTGTTGTTTGACTTCATAATGGCTGCCAATCTTACTGGAGTGAGATGGTATCTTAGGGTGGTTTTGATTTGCATTTCTCTGACTGCTAGAGATGGTGAGCATTTTTTCATGTACTTGTTGATTGATTGTATGTCCTCCTCTGAGAAGTGTCTGTTCAGGTCCTTGGCCCATTTGTTGAT
>NW_026000005.1:4294132-4363031 GCF_001458135.2 Marmota marmota marmota
GGGGGTGGGGGGCGGCTCTGCCCCTCAGCAGGCCGCTGGGCCTGCTCTGTGGGTGGTCACAGTTCTGTCTACCTTGCCACGCAGGGGGAGGGGGCGGCTCTGCCTCTCAGCAGGCCGCTGCTCCTCTTCTCGCTTTCTTTCTTAATTGGAAAAATTATTTGGCATGCTCAAAAGTCATTAATGGGAGCTTATAAAATCTACCTCACAGGTAATCAGAACTGAAAATCATTGACTATAGCCATGCCCATACTCTGAGTGCACATCAGGGAGCCATGAACAGTCATTGTGCTCAGAGCATTCCAGGTCACCAGTATCCTAGGGCATGTGCTACATGACTGGCAGAAGGCCTCTTGACCACACCAGGAGGCCACTGGCTGGAGCAGTTGTCATGGTGATTGTCAAGTCCAAATAAGGATATTCATCAGGAAGCCCTAATGAGCTCCAAGCACTTAGGATCTGGAGATAGCCAGGACAACAGTGTAAGTAATCAAATTATATAATTACCTTGATATTATTGTGATGGTATAGTTATATTTTTTTTCTGAGATATGAGAGAGAACCTATAGGAGTTCTAACAGATTTTTGACACAAAAAGTTGTTTTTCATCTAGGATTTTGGAGGAGAGGCTACTTTCTCCATCAGAGAAGTTGTTATTACAACATTCTGATCGGGCCAAAATGTAATTAGAATGATTTCCAGAGAGGTCAGTGAAGGGTCACTTTATATGGTTGCTGGGATGGTGACACTCTGCCTTATTAAAGAGCCTGGGATAAGGACATGCATGTACATGAAGTAAGAGTTGCTTGTAAAAGCTGTGTTAATTAGGTTATGCTCCCAAAGAAATACCATTAATATATTTTTAACTTATAAAAATTAAGATATTTTATTTTACTCTTTCTGGCAAATATTCATTATTCCTGGACAATATGGTTTTCCACTAATCTCTGGGCATCTATTTCTGTCACATGATTTGTATTATATGTACTATGTATAATATTAAAATCATTGTATTTCACGACATAATCATCACAGATTTTATGCCATGTTTTTTTTTTCCTGAAAAAAAGTGGAGTGTGACCATTATATGATTTTTTTTAAAATAACAAGCACTCACTTTTTATTTTTTTTAAATTTTTTTGTGGTGCTAGGGATTGAATCCAGGGCCTTATGCATGCAAGGCAAGTACTCTACCTACTGAGCTCTATCCCCAGCCCCCATTAAATGAAATTTTCAAAAAAACTGTCAGAATTACCTAAAAATCATTTTACTGAATCATTTTTTACTAAACTGAATGTGGTGCAAGATTAAGATGCACAGAATACTTGTGAATACATGTAAATGTGACCATGATGATGAAAATAACGTAAGTTTCATCATAATGAAGTTTTGATAATAATCAATTACACAACTTTTATAGGCAGAGTTTTTAGACTGACTCTCAGTGGCCTTTGTCCTTTTGTAACCCCATCTCTTTTGAGTATGAATAGGACCTTTGGATATAACAAAACACACTCTGTTGTGATTATGTTAGGTTTTATAGTAATACTGACTTTGAAAGGGGGTGATAACATGAATAACTAGCCCAAATCTAATCATGAGTCCTTTAAAAGCAGAAGAGTTTTACTTGGACAGTAACATAAGAGAAAGGTAGAAAAAAAATCAGAGAGATTCAAAGCAAGAGGAAGATTCATTGAGCAGTTTGAAGATGAGGGGATCCTGTGCAAGGACCAGGAGCAACCCAAGAACCTGAAGGGTGTTCCTCGCCAATAACCAGCAAGGTAACAGGATATCAGTGTCACAGTCATGCAAGAAACTGAATTCCACTTACTTTAACAATGAGCTTAGAATATTTTTTTTTTCAGAGCCACCAGATAAGAATCTAGCCTGGTCAACACCTTGATAACACTTTTGTGATACTCTACAAATAAAACAGTTTCATGTGCTCAGATTTCAAAATTCTGCAGAATTTTGAGCAAATATATGAGTGGTACTATAAATCACTTTGCAGTAATTTGTTAGTTAAAAAAAAGAGAACTAATATAGCATCTAAAACCAAGAGACATACTTCTTGGTTTACTATTTAGACCAAAAATAGTTAAACATGGGGACTATTTTATTTGGCAGCAAAATATTCCAATAACATATTACTATTCATTCAACCTCTAAATGTTCTATCACTCTTATTTAGTCATTCCTAGCAGACCTAAATAGACATCATCTAAACTATGAACTTATGCATTTTTTATAAGTCAATGATTAAAAGTCTAAAAAATACTAATATTTTGCAGAAAATATTCATGAAAGAATATTTACAATGAAAGGATGTACAAAATATTTATGAAACAATATTTAAAATGGAAGGATGTTATTGGATAAACTCAGTTCTCATAACTAAATTACTAAACCTTCCCAAAGCAATGATTAATAACT
The DNA here is from genome assembly GCF_001458135.2 of Marmota marmota marmota. Lineage (NCBI taxonomy): Eukaryota > Metazoa > Chordata > Mammalia > Rodentia > Sciuridae > Marmota > Marmota marmota. The sequence goes on from NW_026000005.1 coordinate 4,296,563, forward strand.
CCTCATAATCCAGTATGCTAAAATCCAGAAAAAAAGATCTTCCTCATTCTGATTCCAAAATCCTGTTCCAGCCTTGCCTTATACTCTGAAAATTGCTTGGAGTTTCCTTCACTGTCTTGCTGCTGCCTTATTCCTCCCTGCCTGAGCTCACTTTCCCTCCTCGATTCCTGTCTAGTGTGCACCCATAATTAAAAACATACATAAAGTTCTTCCTGAAGTTGTTTCAACCTTCTCCTGCCCTCAGTATCTCATCTTTTTCTAAATCCTCAATAGTTCTTTTCTGTGCTGTTACTTTGTTGTTGTCTTTGTTGACTATTGTTCCCTGTTTCCATGTTCTCAAATATTTACTTATCTCTGGACATGGATTATAGTTTTCTGGATGACAGATATCATAACATACACATAGGAAATAATTAGTATATAACAGGTTATTTGGATTTTTGTAAACTTGAAAGAAAATTCAAAGGTAAAATTTAAATAGAACACAATGCAAATGTAAAGGAGAATTAAATTAAATGATAATTAACCCCAACTATATAGAAAAAATGCTGACCAAGTATTCTCCAAAAGTTTGTAATGATCTGAAGAGTCTGTGTTTCTTTATAGCATCATTTAGGTGAATGACCTTTAAAACTTTTTCAAGAAGAGAACAAGCATCTAAATCACTTCATTGGATAGAAACTAAGACAATATCAGTGAAAGATAGAGTGTTACTTTTATACCACTAAGAAAAAGACCAAAAAAAAGTCATGTATCAAAGGGCATTGAAATGCTTTTCCAACGTCCCTGCATGATATTGGTGGTCACATAGCATCTGATCAATTGGGCGTTTATTTTATCAGTTGTAGGTGATTCTGCAACTGCTCTTAGATCTAGTGGTGTTGGCTGAGGAGTGAAAAGAGTGTACATGCATCTCAGGAATGGTACAGTTCAGCTCTATTTCTGGGCATTTCTCTTTTGAGGTCTCTTCAAGTACTTGCTTATTCAACAAAATAAGATAATTGAATTCATTTATCCCATCCTTAATATCTGCTCTCATTCTCTAATTCTGCACCCTTCTGCATGCACAATTATCTTTCATTTCAATGGTATAGCTAGCACATTTTAAAGAACATTTTGAGGGGAAGTGAGCTTAACATGTGTAGTAATAATAATTCCTCTAACACAACTGAGGTGTTGACAAGATAGACAGAAATGACAACATTTACAAAGGGGCAACCATCTCATAGGAGATTGCTGTTCCATAGATCAAAAATAGTTGAATATTGGCAATTCCATATGTTGAACCTAACATATCATGGTTGCCCTATTCCCCAAAGTGATTTAAGACACCATTTATTTGAACACAACCTGATTTTAGAGACATTGCTCCTCAGGAGAAAAACAAATGTATAAATCAGAATAACAATTGCTATTTTTCCATTAACCCTTCCCTGAAGAAAATGCTTTATACAATTTTTTAAAGTACATGTATTTATGTCAGATGTAAGGAAATGTCTTTGGGTTAAGAAAACAGTTTCATTGAATGTTTTGAAGGTCACTTATAAGAAACATCCCCGACTTGTTAACAACAACACTGTGGTGTAATTTTCTTGTTTTCATCACTGACACCACATCATGTCTCCTTAGAGTCAAATATGTGACAAGATTTCTCTCTCTTACTGGATGGTGAATTCTTTAAGATCAGGGACCAGTTTTATGTCATTGCTGTGTTTCCCTCACCAGCTGGCATGGGGCCTTGAAGAGAAAAAATGCACAACAGCTTTGTGACCAAATGGATGGATCTAGGAGAATGGGAATGGAACATGATATAATCTCTGCACTTAACATACTGGCAACTAAATTAGAAATGAAATTAATGCATCTAAGAATTAAGAACATACATTATTCAAAGTACAATAAGATTCCAACAAATTAAAAGCATTATTTCAGAGGTATTTACCTAAAAGACATTGGATTCTAAGTTCAGAAAGGATGGATGTGGTTTAGACAGATGCAGCAGAAATGAAAGACAACGTATGACACCAAAACAAGGAACAAGAACAAGAGAAAGAAGGAGGAGGGGGAGCAGAAAAGGAGGAGGAGAGGAACAATAAGAAGAGGAAGAGGAAGAAAGGAAATAGGAAGAGAAAGAAGAAAGATAAGAAAAAAGGAGGGGTGGGGAGTAGGAGAAGGAGAATGAAAAGGAGAAGACCGCACTAATGGCTGGAGGTTAATGAAGTTGGAAATTCCTATACTGTTCCTATTCTCCTCTTTTATAAATTATATTTAAAATGTGTTGTTTTGAATTATGATGACTTAAAAAGCAAACATTTAATATTCATACTAAAAAATAGCTATAAGCATGAATTATAGTGCATACTGTCAAAATTAAAGATGCGACTCTGGTCTCATGCTGACATGAAAACCTAGAGTGCAGCATTCTCAGAAGATGTGGATACGGTGCTACCAAACAGACGTCAAATTCATTATACTTTTTTCTACTATGACGTCGCCATGCTAAATCATTTGCCATGACTCTTTATACCCTATTATTGCATTAAAAGCTCCTTTACAAGTAAAAAGGACAAGTACTTTGCATAGTTTATTTAAGATTCCTAATGAAAACATTATCTTTTTCCAAAACATCCTGGATTGAGCTATACACTGATATGATTATGATAATTTGGGATCACTCTGTCCACTGAGTTCCTGGATAGGTGTAAGGCACAAGAAACTAGTTATATTTAGGACCTTTATTATCCTTACTCTACAGGAACATATTGGTATTTCAAATCTTACCAGTTTTGTTGTTATTGTTGTTGTTACCACCTTATCATAGTTAATTCATGCAAATGGTTTGTATCCTGTATATATTTTGCTTTTTTCACCCAAAGTTTGAATTTCAATGCAAAGTCCTCTTATATGTCTAGTTGTGAGTAAATTACTAAATTCTCCTAGAGTTTAGTTTTGCTATAAACTAAGGTGAATAATAATACGTACTGACTTAACCTGCTCTCTGATTGAGTTATTCTGTAGACTATCAATGAATAAGTAGCTGAAATTGGAAAATATCCCTAAAGTATTCAAAATTAGGCAGAGTTTTCTCTTGGAAAAAAATGTCTTTTAATTCAGTCTATAATTAGTAGAGTTGAGAAGACTGTTTTATACTACTCATTCCTTAGTACTTGTTGCAAATTCGGTTCCTTTTATAGGGCATTTTAATTTTACAGAATAACGAGTTTGGTTGTAGTATATTCATACATAGAAATGACATATTCCGATCCTACCCTCCCCTGCACTGCCCTTTGTTACCCTCCCCACATCTTCCCCAATCATGAGACCCTTTCTTCTCTGTCTTCCTGTTACTTCCATGTTGTCTTTTCTCCCTTAGATTCCACATATAAGGAGAAACAGACAATACTTGTTCTTCTTAATGTTATTTTGCTTAACATGATCTCTGGTACCATTCATTTTTCTGCAATTAATATGATTTCTTTCTTCTTTATGGCTGAATAATACCCCATGATGATATATGCACCATAGTTTCTTTGTCCACTCATCCATTGATGGGCACTTGGCTGCTGTGAATTGTACTGTGATAAACATGGGTGTGCAGGAATCTTTATTGTTTAGTCAGCTTTTTCACTGTTGTGACCCAACCAGAACAACTGTAGAGGAGGAAAAGTTTATTTGAGGACTTGTGGTTTCAGAGGTCTTACTCCATAGGAGGATGGCTCCATTCCTCAGGGCTCAAGGTGAGGCTGAACATCATGGTAGAAGAGTGTGGCAGAGGGAAGCAGCTCACATGGTGATCAGCAAGCAGAGAGAGAGAGTTTCTACTCTCCAGATACAAAATATTAGCCATGCCCCCAAGTCCCAGCACCTCCAGCTAAACCCTACCCATTCAGTTACCACTCTGTTAATCCCTACCAGGGAATTAATTCACTGATTGGGTTAAGACTCTTATAATTCAATCATTTATCCTCTGAACCATCTTGCATTGTCTCCCATGTGAGCGTTTGGGGAACACCTCACATCCAAACCATAACATCTATCATATGTTGACTTTCATCTTTTTTTTTGCTTATACACAACGACTGTACTAATTCACATTCCCACTGACAGTGTATGAGGGTTCCTTTTCCCTTGCATCCTTACCAGCATTTATTGTTTTTTGTATTTTTGATACATTCTGATTGGGGCAAGATAGTATCCCAATGTAGTTTTGATTTGCATTTTCCTGATGGCTAACGCTACTGAACATTTTTTTCTGATACTTATTGGCTATTCCTAATTCTTGTGTGAAGAGTTTGTTCAGTTCATTTTTCCATTTACTGATTCAATTGTTTGTTTTAAGTTTTTTGATACTAAATCTTTTGGAAAAGTAGATGGCAAAAATTTTCTCCCACTCTGGAAGTTGTCTCTTCTCTCTATAAACTGTATACATTGCAGTATACAAACTTTTTAATTTGATATCATCCCGTTTGTTGATTTTTTTGTTATTACTTTCTTAACTTTGGAGTCCTATTTAGGAAGACTTGCATGGGGCTTTGTCTCGAAGTGTTTCCTCTGTTTTCTTCTAGCAGATTCAGTTTCAGGTCTTATGTTCAAGCCTTTGATTCATTTTGTGTTGTCTGTACAGGGCGATAGATTTTAATCTAGCTTCAATCTTCTACATATGGATTTCCAGTTTTCCCAGGCAGTTCAAGAGGCTGCCTTTTCTCGAACGTACGTTTTTGGCACCTTTGTCAAGAATGAGATGGCTGTAGCTGTGTAGAGTTGTCTATTTTCCTCTATTTTATTCCATGGATCATCTGTTTTCATGTCAATACCATATATTTTTTGTTGTTGTTACTATGATTCTGTAGTATATTTTTAAATCAGGTGTTCTGATGATTCCATCATTGCTTCCCCTTCCCAGGATTGTTTTGGCTATTTGGGATCTTTTTTTTTTTTCTATCTGAATTTTAGGATTTCTTTTCTAGTTCTTTGTAAATTTTATTGGCATTTTGATGGAAATTGCATTAAACCTGTACATTGTTTTTTGGTAATATCACCACTTTAAGACATTAATTCTGTCAGTCTGTGAACATGAGAGAGGGGTCTTTCCATCTTCTAATGCCTTCTTCAATTTCTTTTTTCAGTGCTTTATAATTTTCATCGTACAAGTCTTTCACCTCTTTGGTTATGTTTATCCCTAGGTATTTTATTTTTTATTGAAGGTATTTTAAATGTAATTATCCCCCTGATTTTTCCTCAATTGTTTTGGTATTAGTGCATTGAAAGCTATTGATTTTTCTAGGTAGATTTTGTATCCTGCAATTTGCTGAATTTGATTATCAGATGTAAGAGTCTTTAGGGTCTTCTAAGTATCATCTACAAATAGAGATAATTTTATTTCTTCCTTTCCTACTTCTATCTCTTGTATTTCTTTTTCTTCCCTAATTACTCTTGCTAAAATTTCAAGTATTATATTGAAAAAGTAGTCGTAATAGTGAACACAATTGTCTCACCCCTGATTTTAGAGGAAATGCTTTCTGCTTTTCCCCATTCAGTATGATGTAGGCTTTGGGGTTTTTTTATATACAGTCTTTGTGAGGTTGAGGTAAGCACCTTCTATAACTAGTTTCTTATATCATGAAGAGATACTGAATTTTTGTCAAAGGCTTTTCCTGTGTCTGTTGAGATGATCATGTGATTTTTACCTTGATTCCATTTATGCAGTGTTTTAAGTCTATAGATTAGCATATGTTGAATCAACCTTGCATTGTTGGAATGAAACCAATTGGATCATGTTATATCTTGTTAATCTGCTATTGAATTGGGTTTTCAAATATTTTATTGAGGATTTTTGCATCCAAGCTCACCAAGGATATTAGTCTATAATATTCTTTTTTTTTTTTTGGTAACCTTATCTAGTTTTGGCATCAGGGTGATATGCTTCATAGAATAAGTTCAAAATCATCCTCTTCCTTTTTATTTCATTGACTAGTCTGAGAAGTTTTGGCATTAGTTCTTTAAAGGTCTGGTAAGTAAGCAGTGAATTTATCCAGTCCTGTGCTTTTCTACAGTTTTTTCTTCACTAGTATTTATACTTTGTTTTAAACATACATGTGATAAGTTATGCTTTTCCTTAGTGTAAAGTTCTATGACTTTGACATATGCATCGACTTATGTATCATCATTCATCATTTCACTGAGGATATAGGATATGGCTCCATCAGCCAAAAAAATTTTTTGTGCTGCTGATTTAAGCTAAATCCTTCTCTGAACTCCTAGTCTCTAGACACAACTGATATCATCTCTATTTTATACATTTTAATGAAAAAATTAATACATGATTATCAAAAGTTAAAAATACACATTAGAATATAAAACCAAAAGCTATTATATTCCCATTCCTCTTATCAATTGCATCCATTAATCAACATTAATAGTATGTTCTGTATCCTTCTACAGTTTTCTTAATAATCAATTTACAAAAGCTTTACCAATTTAATAAACTTGTACAAAGAGTCCCATTCTTTTTTAAGTGAAACTATTCTACTATGAACTTTACAGTTCACTTTTATCAATACTAACATATTTGGGGATTGTTTCTAGATTACTGTAGAAATACATTTCACTCTCTGTAATAGATGCCTACTGCTCCATAGTTTGACTACAATAGCATTTATTAAACCAGTTCCCTATATTGGTAGACATTAAACTTATTTCAAAGTTAGGCAGTTACAAACAATCAGAAATCAAATACAGTGTTATGTGCTGGTGTTTTAATTCTGCATAAAGGAGTTCTAAAACAGGATTGTTTTAGAACAATTTTAGTGTGATAGTATTTGTTGAAATTAAAAATACATACTATCACATTATTTCTCCGAAAGAGAGTAAAAATCCATAACCTTTAATCAACCCACAATGAATGTTATCAGTCTTTTTTAGCTTTACTTAGTTTAATAAGTAAAAAATTGAATTTTGTTTTTTTTCCCACTACTATCCAAGATTAACATTTTCGCATGTTTATTGAACATTTAATTTTTCTTTCTTAAATTCCTTGTTCATATCATTGAACATATTAAGATTACGTGCATTTCAAAGCAGATATCAGAACACATAGTGGATAATGAACAAACCAAATTAAATTTATCCTTAGTTTTTTCCCAAGCACTGTCTCAAGTTCAAATTCTCTCTGACATGGTGGCAATACATTTTCCTATTAGAGTAGTCTATGAAATGAGAAACATTTGCTACATCTGTGTTACAATTTCAAGACAAACCCCTTATGGATAAACCTCTATAACTATGGGCCTTTGCACATGGTTAAGACCTTTCAGCACACATGTGTTTGCTCTATCTCATCTCCATACATTTTTACCCAAGGACGCAATGTCCCTGTAGATGCTACAACCTAAGTATCCTTCCAGAGGAAGATACTCAAAATCAACCTCAAGATCAACCCTCAGGGGAGTCTTGCAATTCAGTAACTAAAAGATCAAGAATAATAGTATGTTCATTCAAAAGAATCACTCTCTTAAGGCAAGAGGAGAAACTGAAGTTTTATCTTTCAGGTTTAATACAATGAAAAGAGGAACAGGTTGGGGAAAATATAAGGAACTTGAGAGCAAAGAGGAGCAGAACAAAAGGAAGTATGCTTGCTGGAACGGATAGTGTGGCAGCACTGTCTTGGTTGCCCTGTTCTAACCCACAAAGTTAAGAAGAGAATACTACCTTTGTCAAAATGTCAAAATGAGAGAGCATCTCTGACCCTCAGGTCTTATTGAAAAATATTAATGACTTCTCTCAGAACCAAGATGTTATTATTCCATTGGTGTTTTGTTTTGTTTTGTTGTTATAAGTGAAAAAAACTAAATATCCTTCAAGGCATTTCTCCACAGAAGAAAATAAAAGGCCATTTTAATTTCAGGTATCAAATGTTAATGGACTAATGTTTTTTTAAATGTCACATCCTACAAAAAGGGAGTGCTTTTAAAATGACCTTGGTAAATATGAAATAAGCCAAGAAGAGGTTCCATGCTGTGAATAGGCTAGAAATTTATCCAAGTCCCAGCCTGGCATCTCTGCCTTAACCTCTCCTAGGTGTACTTTGCCTAAGGTTCTAGGAGAGAAAGAGAGAGGCAATCAGGATAGAAACTATATAAAATTCTTTAGCTTCCATAGGCCAAGTTCCAAGAGAGATAAGTCATTCTTTGGCTTTCAAAAGACATCACCAGAAGACCCTTCTACATCTAAAAAGCAAGCAAACAAACAAAACAAAAAAAAAACCCACCACACAATATAGCCAATTTTTCAAGCCCCCTGCATATAAAAATATTTTGAATATAAAATAAAATGCATCAATTTTCTTGTGTTTTTTTTTTACTGGAAATGACTAGTATTTTGAGAATCTTAATTAAATTCTATATTTAAAAAGTCAATGCCTTTATTTATAGGGTGAAAATAAAATCCCTTAAAATGGATTTTCTCCACAATTAGACCCCACCCTACAGTTTTGGCCTGTCATTCAACAGTTTTAGACCAAGGACATAGGGGAGACCAAGAGTACGGCACAGATGAGGTGTTCAAGGTGAGGTGCTAAATGATGGACAAGAAGTAGATGCTCCTTGAGGGTTTTCACAAAGACAGCATTTGAGCACTAAAAGGAGAAGAATCCCACAGGAGTCAAAGACTAGCTCTGTAGAAGTGATCCAACAAAGTGATGAGGACGAAATGGGGAGTGAGATGACAATGCCAAATCCTATAGATGTTAGAGATGGCATGAGGCAAGCAAGCAGAAACTAGGACCTAAGCATCTTGAAACCATGGAAACACGGTGCTTAGGAAACTTATAAAAAGAGTTTGAACTACTTAAAAGTCACTATAGTCCAGTAATTATAAATAAGAACAGATGAATTCTAATGTCTCATCTATGCATAAATTCTAAGTAACTTTTCCAAGCTAAAATGCAAGGTGAGGAGTTAAAAACTAATACCTTGCTAGTTAAACGTGGTCCAGGCAGAATAGTAGGAACAAAGAGCAATGCCTATCGTGTAGCCCACCCTACACTTTACCCATTCAAGATCTGCATTTTAACAAGCTCTCCAGGTGAGATGCATGTACTTGACAATTTGAGACATACTATATATGGTCCAATTTAGCTAACCTTTAACTGCAGTCACAATAGCCAACTGGCCATCCCTGATGTACTCACTCTGTCCTCCAAGAATACACCTGGCCTGTTCTTCCCACCTGCAAAGACCTACATTTTTCCTCTTGCAATATTTAGCTCCCATCCTCCTACAGTGTTTTTTTTTCTACTTCTCACAAAGTCTTCCTTCACACTTGCACTCAAGAGTCTTTGATCCTTTCCTCTCAATAAATTCACAGTACTCCTTTAGGATCACTTCCTAGCAAAGACCTGACTGCTCACTTGTGACGACTTCTGTCCTGCCATCTTGTACCACTGTTCAAGTATGTTTCAGACAAATTTGGGGAGATAGCACATTAATGCTGCTAGAGAGTCCTTTTTTCAACCAATGTTAGGAGTCTGTGTAATTCATTTACTAAATTAATTTAAGAAATAAAATTGAACTAAAGCCTTTCTGAAGTCTATAAATCTATGTCTGAGAACACAATTCATGTGTGCATTACAAAATATGAAATCATGCACAGTTCCAGCCAGACAGACTAATATGTGAAGCGTAGTCAATACAGAAATTTTTTTCAGCTTAAAAAATGATTTTATTTATGCTCTGTGTGCAATTGATTTGTAGCTAGAAACATGAAGTTGGAGACATTTGGTGTCCATCCATTTTGGTCTTAAAGATACCTAATTTATCTTAATCTAGCTTCTGCTACATCTTTAGAAAAATTAAAAATTTTAGGTTTAATATTCTTAATACTAATGATCCAGGCAACAAATTTTTTGCTATAGCAAATCAACTCAATATACATAATAAATTGAAGCTGGCAATCAGCCATATGTTACAATACATTATAAAATAATGCTTTGTTCAATCAGCCTTTTTCAATTCTTTGTTTAGATTCTATTTGAGTCCCCTTTCCCCATGAAAAAGTACTCAATTAAGACTAATATAATTAAGGATTTGAATAGTATTTGGGCACATGTTTAAATATCTACTATGTTTTCTAAATCTAAGATTATAAATCTGATTATATGTGACAGTTTCAAATGCCATTCAGTCACTCAACTTCTCATTTTACTTTTAGACATTTTTCATTTCATGTTTGTTTCTCCACAGGCAAAAACTTGACATGTAAAATGTCAATCTAATTAATTTAGAGAATTTAAGTTTAGGAGATAAAAATCAATGACTTGTATTCAATTCAAATCCAAAAAAGTAACTACTACAATTAACAGAATATTATAAATTACAGGATTGAATTTGAAAGGAAAGTAAGAAAATCCAGACAAAATGAAACCGGATGATGTTTAAAAAGTTATTTTGGCTGATCTCAAAAGAGCCTCTCCCTGAACATCATGTGTCCTAGGAAGGTGAATTTCCCATCAAGTAATTTCTAGTACATTGCAAAATTATTTAACCCATAGCTAGAGGATAAATAGAACCACTGAGTATTAGCTTTTGCTTTGTCCTCAGTTTCCAGGCCTGTGATTGATTGGGTAGTTTGTTAGTCAGTGTTTTCACATCTGTGACCAAAAGAAATAACAAGAACAACTTTAGAGGAGGAAAAGTTTATTTGGGGGATCATGGTTTCAAAAGTCTCAGTCCACAGATGGTCAGCTCCATTGCTCTGTGCCTAAGGCAAGATAGAACATCAGAGTACAAGAGAGTGGTGGAAGACAGTGGCTTAGGACATGAAACAGGAAGAAGAAAGTAAGCTTCTTTCAACAAGGAAAAAATATACACTCCAAGGCACACCCCCAGGGACTCACTTCTCACCACACCCTTCCTGCCTATAGTTACCACCCTGGTAAGTACTATCATGGGATTAATGCACTGATTATGTTAAGACTCTCATAATCAGATCATTTAACCTCTAAACTTTCTTGCATATTTTACACATGAGTTTTTTTAGGTGATGCCTAATATCTACACTATAATAGGTGCTAACCATTAGTCACCTTTCCAGTGGTAAAACTAAGCCATCTCCTACCAGTTCTTTCTTGTTATTGTTTCCCAACTCCAATTCCAGTGACAGGTGACACTACACTGTAGCTTGAAATCAACCCTGATGGAAATGTTTACAACATGAAGACTGGTAAATGCAATAAATTGGGGCTTTTCAATTTTCTTTCATAGAGCTAGGTTACTGTCACGCCACTGTTTCTAGCTCTATTTATATAAATTAACCAAGTTCTATAAGTGACAAGAAATGGGGGAGTCTGAATTTCTGTTTACCACATAAATCAAGGAAGTTTAAATTATTTGAAATTTAGGCTAGTGTACATAGATGGATTCAATTTAAGAGGAAACTAATTGGTACAATCATTTTTTTTAAAACTGCAGTTTTTTAATTCAATGAATGTTTTATTTTAAAAATTATTTGTTCTTTTTTGCCGCAGTCCGGCTGCAGCAAAATAACCCTGGAAGGGGGGGGGGGTGACGAACAACTTGTGTACAGTTGATACAGCAGGAGTGGGAGCCGTTTATTGTAGGACAGGAGCGGTATATATACATTCCACACAGCTTATCTTAATTAGCATAAACTAGATACAGCAGTCAACCAATAAGGAATCTCCACACTTAATGGCTCGCTTTTGTTACCTCTCAAACCACTCCCTCTGGCAAAATGCCAGGGCCATCCTGATTTGTTTACAGACTCTAACACTTTTTAGTTATACATGACAATAGTTTGTATTTTCTTTCTCTTTCCCATTGCCCCTCCCTTCTCCCTACTCCGTACCCCAGTCCAATACAATGAACCTCCATTCCTCCCTCCCCACCACCTACTGAGAGTCAGCATCCACATATCAGAGAGAAGTTTGGACTTTAATTTTTTGGGATTGGCTTATTTTGCTTAGCATGATAGCCTACAGTTTCATCCATTTTTCAGCAAATGCCATAATTTCATTCTTCTTTATGGCTGAGTAATATTATATTTTGTATATGTAACACATTCTCTTTATCCATTTATTTGTTGAAGGGAACCTAGGTTGGCCCCATAGCTTAGCCATTGTGAATTGAGCTGTATGAACATTAATGTGGCTGTGTCAGTATGATATGCCGATTTTAAATCCTTTGGGTATATGCGAAGGAGTGGGATAACTAAGTCAAATGGTGGTTCTATTCCTAGTTTTTTGAGGAATTTCTATACTGCTTTTCAAAGTGGTTGCACCAATTTGCAGTCCTACCAACGATATATGAGTGTATCTTTTCTCCCACATCATCACCAACATTTATTGTTACTTGTACTCTTGATAATACCCATTCTATCTAAAGAGAGATGAAATCTCAGTATGGTTTTGATTTGTATTTCTCTAATTGCTAGAGATGTTGAACATTTTTCCATATATTTGTTGACAAATTGCATTTCTTCTTTGAAGAGTCTATTCTGTTCCTTTGCCCATTTATTGGTGTGTGTGTGTGTGTGTGTGTGTGTGTGTTAAGTTTTTTGAGTTCTTTATATATCCTGGAGATTAATGCTCTATCTGAGTTGCAGATGGCAAAGATTTACCTCCCATTCTGTAGGCTCTTTCTTTATGTTCTTAAGTGCTTCCTTTTCTGTGAAAAAGCTTTTTATCTGAGTCCATCCCATTTATTGGTTCTTGATTTTATTTCTTGTACTTTAGGAGTCTTGTTAAGAAATTCATATTCTAAACCAACATGATAGAGATTTGAGCCTACTTTTTCTTCCAGTAGGCATAGGGTCTCTAGTCTAATGCCTAGGTCCTTGATCCACTTAGAGTTGAGTTTTGTGCAGGGTGATACGGGTCTAATTTCATTTTGTTACATATGGATTTTCAGTTTTCCCAGTATCAACTGTTGAAGACAGATATCTTTTCTCCAATGAATGTTTATGACCTCCAACATATGATATGTTTACGATCTAATTTGAGATAACTGTGTTGATGTGAGTTTGTGTCTATGTATTCTATTCTGCACCATTAGTCTTCATGCCTATTTTGGTGCCAATACCATGCTGTTTTTGTTACTATAGCTCTGTAGTATAACTTAAGGCCTGGTATTGTGATGTCACCTGTTTTACTTTTCTCACTGAGGATTGCTTTGGCTATTCTGGGTCTCTTATTTTTTCCAAATAAATTTTATGACTGCTTTTCTTATTCTATAAAAACATTATTGGAACCATAATAGGAATTGCATTAAATCTGTACATCACCTTTGATAGGATGGCCATTTTGACAATATTAACTCTGCCTACCTATCCAAGAGCATGGAGATCTTTCCAACTTCCAAGGGCTTCTTCAATTTCTTTCTTTAGTGTTCTGTGGTTTTCATTGTAGAGTTTTTTCACCTCTTTTGTTAGATTTATTTCCAATTATTTTTGAGTCTACTGTGAATGGGATAATTTTCCTAATTTCTCTTTCAGTTAATTCATCACTGATATTAGGAATATAATTGATTTAAGGGCATTAATTTTATATCCTGATATTTTGCTGAATTAATTCATAGTTCTAGAAGTTTTCTGGTAGAGTTTTATGGATCTTCTAAATACAGAATCATGTCATCAGCAAATAGAAATAATTTGAGTTCTTTTCCTATTCATATCCCTTTAACTTCTTTCTTCTAATTGCTCTGGCTAGAGTTTCTAGGACTATGTTGAATACAAGTGGTAAAATAAGTCATCCCTGTCTTGTTCCAGTTTTTAGATGAAATGGTGCCACCATTTTCATATAGGGAAATAACAGAAGACAGGCTGTCAAGATCTAGATTGGCCTCAAATAATACTGACTACTGCTTTCCTGATGGGCAACCTTTCCTCCACCCCCCAAATTATAGAAACACACAGTGATGGAAGTTGTACACCACAAAATTGTTCTTTCAGATTTACTTGAAAACAAACATAATTACTATTGTAATAACTATAAAACCTCTTCCTTCTTTTTATGTTTCATAGAAAATTCAAAAAGTAAATATTATCATCTAGCCTTGGTTTCAAAATAAAACACAATAACAATAAAACACTTTAAAATCTCAAATTTTATCTACTGTATATTTTAATTTTTCAACATAAAGCTTTTTAGCCAGTATAATGATTTTTAGCCAATATAATGCTTTTTTGCCACAAAGTTTTCTCAAATAGCAGAAAGTGTTCCAGACTACAAATGCAGAGGTCAGAACCTTACTGATTACTGTTATGGTTTGAATCTGAGCTGTCACCTGAAAATCTCATGTGGTAATGGAGAACATATACAGGTGAAAAGATTAGATTATGAGAGCTATAACCTAACAGAGGATTAATTCAGTTTGTGGATTAATAATTTGAATGTATTACTGGAGGGCAATTGTAGGCAGGTAGGACATGCCTGGAGGAAGTAGATCATTGGGAGCATGCTTTGGGAACTAAATTTTGTTCCTGGTTTCTAGTGTTACTCTTCTGCTTCTTGGCTCCCATGAGCTGAGAGCTTTCCCCTTTCATGTTCTTCCACCATGATGTTCTACCTCACTTGGTTCTAGGGCAGTATAGTCAGTCAGTCATAGACTGAACAAACTTCTGAAACCATGAACCAAAAGTAAACTTTTCTATCTCTAAGTTGTTCTTGTCAGGTATTTTGTTCACAGCAATGTAAAGGTAATTTACCATGGCACCTGTGATGCTGTACCATCTCCAACACAGCCATTTGCAACATGGGTAAGAGTAATAAAAATGCTGCCTCCCCTCACCCAGGATTCTTGTTAGATTTTATAACAATAGATGAGGAATGTTATTAGCTATAGAAATACATTGGTAGTTTGTTTTGTTATTTCTGTAGTGATTCATAAGGAAAAACTGAGAAGGAACCATTGTTTTTGCTAAAACAAGTAGGTAATAAAAAAAGGTCTATTATGAGTCAACAATATCCAAATGACAACAGACTGGATCATAAAATTCATGCACAATTTAGCAGCAGTCACACACAACACAACTATGTTGAGTAATGGCATCAATGTGACTAGGAAGACACACATGTATGATTGCGTAGAAAAGCAATTCCCCAGGAAAATATGAGTACACAGGAAACTAAAGATTCAAGTAAATATTACTCTTCTACTTTTTCCACTGTCATTTATATGAGGAAAACAAGACGACAGAGCTGGAAAGGAAGCTTATTGCTGCCTAAAAGCACAATACCCCAGAGTCAGTGAAACCTTGCATTTCATGAGACTACCTTCTGGATAGGATTTTGCTAAGTAGTTCTGACATAAACTTAACTTATTGAATATGTCTTCTCACAGAAAATTTAATTCTTTTCTGCCACTATGGTATTTATTCGTTTCTAATTTTCACTAATCTGGCTTTCATTTATTCTGTCAAAATGACATCAAATCGTGTCCTAAAAAAATTTGAAGAGTAAAATACTGGAGAAGAGGTGGAAAGATGTTGGTCAAAAGATACAAATTTTAATTAGACAGGAAGAATAAGTTTTTTGAGACCTATTGTTCAATATATAATTATAGTTAATAATAATGCATTTCAAAATTTCTGAAAAAAAGTTTCAAATATACTTTCCACATAAAGCATTTGAGGTGATAGATATGCAATAAGCTTGATTTAATTTTACCATATTATATAATGTAACATAACATTGTATCCCATTAATATATACATTTACAATTCATTATTAATAATAAAAAGTAAGTTTTAAAATATAAAAAGTATTACAGATTTTAAACAACAAAATATTGCACTCAAATATTTTTTCTCAAGTTGAAGAATTATAGACCCATTTATTACATAAAATAATTTTACCAAAATGTTTAAACTTTCTATGTTATAGTGATAGCTATTTTTTTTGGTACAGGGATTGAACTCAGGGGTACTCAACCAATGAGCCCACCCCCAGCCCTATTTTGTATTTTATTTAGAGACAGGGTCTCACTGAGTTGCTTAGCACCTCACCATTGCTGAGGCTGACTTTGAACTCATGATCCTCCTGCCTCAGCCTCCTGGGTAACTGGGATTACAGGCAAGTGCCACCATGCTTGGTGGGATAGTTATTCTTTTTTAAGTGCCTAGAATATTTTGAACATGATATTGTGTTCTTTTTATATGTTTATTTCATTTTGTTCTCATTTCAGCCCTATATGGTATACTAGTATTCTCTTCATTTTAAAGTTGAACAAATTAAAGTTCAAACCTGGTCTAAATTCCAAAATCTTTTACAAAGTATTTCTCAGGGATCAAGCCTTAAATATTTTGAATTTACAGCATTTATTCCGTAGGCTTCATCTTTAGCATAAACCTGAGGGGACAGTTTTGATTAGCAGTCAAATTATTTTTAGATTTTTAGGCTGACAGTAAAAGTGTAGATTTCCAGTAACTCTAGCAGACCAAACATGGCATATTTTAAGCATTTGTTTATTATTCATCATTTGTCCTTTCATTCAACAAGTATGTATTATCAATGGCTTTGCTCAAAAGTCTGGACACCAAGAAGGCTATTTCCTTCAGTCATCCAGGAATATTTTTAAAAATAGTCCTTAGTTTCAGTTCATTGCATGGTTGGCATGTTGAACATAAGAGCAGACCATTTTTTTAACATTCCCTGATATATATGGAAAATTTGTCAGAAATTATCAGGAAATGAGAAAATAATAATAGAGAGAAAAAAATGCAGAGAGAAAATAGTTTTAGTTTAACTCATGTCAATGTGCTGTTATAGAAAATATAGCTAATAGGTTAGACTTTTAAATATGTTCATGTATTTTATTTTGAAAAAAGAAAAGTGGTCATATATCAGGACTATGTTCTGTCATAACAATTAAAATATTTCAATTTCTATTTTTGAGCCTTAATTTCTGCATATTTTTCAATAATGTTGTCAAAAATTGATCTTCAAATTTTGCATTCAGAAGACAGTATAGGCAGATTTGTCACTTTGTCTTCACTGAGAGATGTTCAAGACATTTTATTAATTTTAATTGAAAAATGTTTTCTTCACATGAAGCAATAGTTATAAAAATACGTGGGAAAAGTCTCAAAGATAAGTTTGGCAGAGATTTATGAAACCCCATTTCATAGTTAAATACACTTTCTATGGTCCACTTCCCTTCTCCTTTTATTCTTGTCTTTGAAATTTAATCTTTGTCCCCCATCTTAAATTATCAAATGTCTCATAGTGTCCACTAAATCTGACTCCAGCTCCACTCCTAGATTTGTGAATAACATACTGGCAAATTTCTATCTGAATTGACTGATGGATTCAATGATTAACCTCAATTATTGTGTTCAAATTAGATAACTAGTTAATTAGGCCCTGAGACTCTAAAAAAACTCACTGAGGTTATCCATTCATTCAATAAGGACTTATCTAGTACCTATTACATAGGAGACACTGTGCAAGTCATAATAGAGAATGTGTATAAACATTACTATTCCATGGATGTAGAAGATAGTTTATAGAGGAAAGACAGATACTAAACAAATAAAGAAGTAGATGCATAGCTGTAAACTCTGATAAATAATTCAAACACAGTATTGAATGATAGACTATGAAATAATCATGTTCTCATTGTCAGATAGATCTGTGGATACCCTTTGCCTACTCTCCCGCCCATAGCAATGGATTGGGTGGAAGGATCACTGGGTGTACCCCACGGGTAAGAGAAATTTAAGTCCATGTTAATGACTTATCTTCGGTCTTGTTGATCTTACTAAACTGTGGTAGTCAGAAACATTAAAATTATACTTTCCATATGGTCAACAGGTAAAAATATCAGTGTAAATTAAATGTTATGTTTCTTCCTTCATAATAGAGACATTTAAATCATATCATCAAATAGCTAAATCAGAATCAATAGTAAAGATAATAATTTTCAATGTAGATGAAGGGTGAAAAAAAAAAGTGGCATGTTTTCCTGCTTTCTTTCATCCTCAGAATAGATATTTCAAAACAGTTTATTTCATAATATATATCTAAGGGAGTTGTTTCTAAATTTTTACTCTGTAAGAATGAATCTATGAAAAAGTTCTATAAGGAGCAATTCAGTTAATTTTACAATTTAAAATGCACTCACAATTTGAAACTATAAATAAATACTTACTAGGGTATAATTTATTTTAAAAGAATCATGTATATTTCATGAATTGTTCCCAGCTATACCAATAAAACTAAGCAATCTAAATATGAATGTGGGAGCATCTCTTTAACGAACACATAAAAATTCAGTACAGTAAATGGATGACTGTGTAATAGAATAATTCGGCTAGCTCCCATGACCTGTGTCATTCTAAGCAAAACATTTCCATTTCTCAAGCTCTACTTCATTATTATAGTATAATCGCTTTTATTAAAAATGTAGAATAATAAAACTGTCAGGATATGTAGGTAAACACAGAGGATTTAAAAATTCAACACATGCTCATCAACTTCTAGCTGTCTTCCACATGTGTTATTCCTTTGACATGTTTTCAGTGACAGGGCACAGAAAACAACCATGACATTGATTTCATGCCTATGCAGCCCCCTCAACATGCCCCCACACCCTGCACACAACATCACCATCAGGTGTTTCCTGAAGCTTCATCTGCAGTTGGTCATTTTGAAATGTTTGTGTCTTCCCTCAAACTGAAGCTGCTGTAGGGAGATTTTTTTCCTCTAACTTTTTACTAAAGTATAATGGTCATTCTGAAAATTATATATGAACCATAAGTGGCAGCTCGGTGAGTTTTCTTAAATTAAACATACTTAGGTCATCAGAATCCAGATCAAAAACAAAACAACAAAACCCAGAATATTTTCAAACCCAGAAACCTCAGGGTCACTTCCAATATGGTTCCAGGGATATCCACTGTCCTGTGTAAGTACTGCTCTTTGTAGAATTTAGAGAAATGGAACCATAGAGGATGTAAGTCATGTGTCTGGCTTCTTGCATTCAGTATAATGTTTGTGATCTTAGCATATATTGTGATATCAGCTGCATGTGTATTCGGTTCATCCTTCCTTGAGTTGCATCCCTTCTGATGTTTGGACTTTTTGTTGTTGTTGTTTGTTTGTTTTGAGTTGTAATGACTAATACTTTCTAAGCCTATGTTTATATACAGGTCTCTGAAGACTATATGGTAATAGTATGCTCTGTTGGATGTAGAATTTCTGGACATACATATATTTAACTGTGGCCAACAATGCAAAACAGTTTTCCAAAGTTGTGTTTATTTTTAGCTCAATGCATTAGAGTTTCAATTACTCCAAACCAGTGGTTCTTAATTAAGCATGATTTTGTAAATATATAGGGGACACTTGACAATGCCTGGAGTCATTTTTTTTTCTTCACAACTACAGGATGCCACTGGAATTCTAGAAATAGAGACCAACAAAGCTGCTTAACATCCTACAATTCACAAGTTATTCCCTACAAAAAAGAATTATCTGTTTGAAAAGGTTAGTGGTGTTGAGATTAAAAAATTTTGCTCTAAAATCTCACCAGAGCTAGGTAAATATCCAGTTTTTGCATTAGCCATTCCAGAAGGCATATTACACAGTGGTTATAACTTATAATTCCCTGACAACTAAATACAGTCATTTAAAATCCTGAGACTTGGTTCTTGGGTGGCTATGCAAATCTTCAGGATCCTAAGATGACTGTTCCAAATGCCCACTGTAAGCTGCATAGCCCTTTTTATTCATAGTCTTTGATTCTGGAAGCAAGTGGACTTGGCTTTAATTCTAAACTCCTCTACCTAGCCAAGTTACTCAACCTCCCTGCATTTCAGTTTCTTCATCTGTGATATGGGAAGACTATTGCCCACACTCATATTGCTCTGTCAATTAGATGTAATGTAGGTAAAATCCTGGCATATACTGAATGTTCAGTGGTTATTACTACCACAGGATAGAAGAGCAAAAAATGCAAATAAATTAAGCTAGAAAGACCAAAGGATTGTATTCTAGTCTTTATCTAGAGCTAACAAGCTGTGAGAACTGGATAAGCAATCAATGTTTTAGAGCTCTTCACTTATCTGTGAAATAAGAGAGTTATAGGAGAAATAAGGTCTTTATAACTTGATTATTCTGTTATTGTATGATTATGACAAGTTATCATTCATCAATAAGTTCATAGTAAGAAGGGGAAATAGAGCACACATTCAGTTAACACAAACTTTTTAGACAAATATTCTCAGAAATACACAGCTACACATAAAGTACTATTGCCATTAAAGTCCAAAAATAAAGAGGGAAAAAAAAGCTGATCTGGCTGGAAGAATTTCAGAACATTAGCATTTGAACTAAGACTTGTACAACAAAGATAGAAAATAGTTCAGACAGGAGTTGAGGAGCAGCATTGAAGCAGAGAAAGCAAAGTAGACAAGGGGAAGCACAAACAGGTCCTAGGGAACAGCGAGTCATCCAGAATCACTTTAGCACAGGAATTGTGAAAGGAGAAAAGAGGTAAGGTAGATGGAGAGTAGATATAAAGGGTTAGGAATGCCAGAAGAATCAGCTTTACTTGGTAGAAATGAAGGATCAGTGCAAATTACAGAAGTGACGAAACCATGGCAAAACATTAGTATCTTATTTGCTAATTCCAGAACCAAGGAACCGTGGAAAGGAGGCTGGGGATTAGAAGCGCAATTTGCAAAATGTGAGATTTTAGATTTGAGAGTAAAAGGCTTTGATGTGAAGAGGCACAAAGAGAAGAACACAGAAACAAGAAATTGTATATGAACATAATTGAAAGAACTGGACAATTGTTTTGTTACAGAAGACAAGAAGTGACGAGGCATCAAAACTGAGATTTCAAGTCTAAATGACAAGGGGATTAAAAGTACAGGAAAATGTTTTGTGCTTTCTTAAATAGCCATCAACAAAGAGGCTCAAAACAGCCATGTTAAGCTGTTTCTCTAAGCAATATTTCTCAAACAATAGTTTACTGAAGAATTTGCTATATTAGCAGAGATTTAGTGTAAAGGAAATTCCCTCATAATTAAGAGAACACTAAATACTATATCTTTCTCTCAGATATTTTCATTTAGCATAAACATACAGTTATGGGGAATCCCATCATTTTACTGGGAATGTATAGGTTTGTGTGTTTATGTTTGAGTGTGTCATTGTGGGTGTGAACTGTTGAGTATCAGGGAGCACTAGTATTTCAAGGGACAAAGTTTGCAGGAATATTCACACATATGATTTGGAACTTATTCTTACAGAACAGTAGGTATTAGTTATGAATCTCTTTGGATAGAATAGTATCATATATCAGGAGGTTATCAGTTGGTCCTGTCTAAGACATGGGAAGAAATGGGATAGAGTTGAGCCTCAAATGTTAATTTACGAATCACTTAAGAGAAGATAGCTGAGATTATAGCAGAGACATTTCTGTAAGGGACTAGAGAAGTTAATAAGAAATAAAATCGACATTTAAAAGACTAATGAGTAGAAAAGAGATTGAACTGTTACTTGGAGTCAAAAATCTAAGGGAAATTATTTTGAAAGGACATGTCTGAGTAACTCAGGAAGTTACAGAAACGTCACCTAAGTGTTGTACGCTGAGTCTTCAATGTGGAATTCCAGACCTTCCCTAAGAGTCCTATTATTGAAGTGAAAAATCCAGAAGCAATACTCCTCCTGCGAGTTCTAAGGCTACTCTGCTCAGATTTAGACCCATTGTTTAAGTGCTCCAATATTTAACAGATGTAGGTAGAACAACAAACTAATTGGCATAACCATGAGTTTTTTGAGTATATAACAAATGGATCTCACATAAGAAACACTAGATATTTTGATGTCTGGCAAAGGAAAGGATAAAGGAAAAAAAAAACAGAATGGAATGGAAAGGAGCAGCATCATATTGTCACCTAGACATTTATATCAGAAAAAAATAGAAGGAGAAGGAAAAGGAGAAGAAAAGTAATTAAATATAAGTTAAGGCCCTTCACCAGCTCTGCATTGACATAGCTTCCACTGAATGGAGAAGGGTGGCTAAATTGCCCACTGAGCTAAATTGGCATAGAGGGGAATAATGTGTTGCTAGATAGAAGAAAGATAAAGCAGAACAAATTATCTAGGTGATATGCACTGATCAAAATTATTCAACTTTAGCTGCTCAGCTTCCACAATCAATTTATCTAAAAGCTGATATAGATGAATCAGTAAGAATTTTTATATAATATTTAACTTAAAGATCAATTTAGTATAGCTGTTTAGCTCCCAGAATATGGTCAGAAAGTATTCCATTTTTTCAATTAGCACTGATTTTGGGAAGGTTATTATTAAAGCAAGCATCATGAACTAATGAGTACAGAAGAGAAATTTTAAACCAATTGTGTCTCTATAACTATCCACCACATAAAATATTCTAAATATTTGATTCTTTAAAAAGAAAACAATGAACTTCTAGAGCATTATATGATTTGCCTAACAGACTTAGGATTTTTCTTCTCAGAAAATAAATTCTTAGTATAATAGTTCAGAAAAAAAATTTCAATGAAGTAAAATATTTTATGTCCTTCAAGAATGGCCACAATTACACTAAATTTTAAAAAGTGAATATGAAGCATTTTGGATATTGGAAAATTCATGAAAAGCAATGCCTAAAATATAGATTAATAGGATGGCTACTCTCGGATTATTATTTTAATCACTTCTACTAATGAAATTATAATGAAATCTAGCTCTAGTTTTGCACAACCTAGACGCCACATCCTTCACTATCTCAAAGGTCTTTCTGCTGCATAAGAAAATGTTGTTTATATTTTGAGAGCAACAAATCTCTTCTGTTTAGAAACAATTTCAAAGCAAAAGCCTGAACTTAATCTTTCTTTTCCCTCCTTTCTTTATTTTTTCTGGAGACAGTACTTCATGTCCTAAAATTCCTAGCATGTGCATCATATGTGACGCGACAAATCAATGTTTGTGTACTCATCACAGTAAATCATATGACAGTGATAATTTACTTTGGGTCAGTTTTTCCCCTTTCTCCACCTCTAGAAGAAAAATATTAAGTATTAAGCAATTCTAAATAGCAATAAAAAAACATATTTGGGGAAATTTAAATCATTTCCTTGGCTAGAACTAATGGACCAGGCCTCAAAGAGACTTATACTGCTGGTCTGGCATATGCATTAAGGTTTCTTAACATTGTCTGTTATGAAGATAAAATTGTAATGGCAATCCCTTTGTTCTTAAGGCTCTATACAATAACACTATCATTATTCAAAACATATTACTTGCAGATTTTGAATTGCACACTTTTCACTAATTGTAAATTTAAGGGTAAAGCTTTGAAAAAAAAATCTCTTCAGGATGAAATGTAGAGAAAGGCTCAAGAACTAGGTAATACACTGCCAAGCTTGTGTGCAATGACACCTGGGTGTGATAATCCACACAGAACTTCCATCTGTTATTTCTTAATTTACCCTCAGCTGTTTCAATAATGTGACATTGTTCGTTGTTTCTCAATCTTTTCAAAATATTTCTTCTTCCTTTTTTTAAACTCACACCATTACAGTTATGTAATAAAACATTACTCTCTCAACTAGGCAACTTTGTTTGGCTAGCTTCTCTGAGAGGAGATGAAAAATGTTAACTGTGGAAAAATTTGGGGGGGGGGAGACTATCTTCAGATAATATAAATAAGAAATTATTAAAGGAATTAAAAAATATGAGCTGTAGGGAAATGAATTTTGGAAAAATTAAGGAGGTATATTTGGGGAAAATTTAGGGGAGGAAACAGTGTTTCTTTGAAATACTACTTTCTAGGGATATTAATAAGGATTATGAATAATTGGAAAGTTTTGAGATGTTTTAAAGTAGATAAACTCAACTTTTGCTGAAAACTTCTAATATGCTTTGTAAACTTCTAATATGCTTTGTAATTCCCCAAGAGATGAATGAACAGGACAAGCAGATTAACCAAACTTATGTGATGCTTTTGTTCAGATATCTCAGGGGGATGATGTTCTATGATAAAAGGGCATTTTAGAAATGCTGAGCTCAGGAGTTCAGCTCATTGGATCTATCATTTTTGACATTAGACCACATGGGTGACAGTACATATTTACAAGATCCATACAGCATAACCCTTGACTGTCTATCTTTAACAAAACTTTCAGTCACACATCTCTCCACTCAGAAATGAAAGGTTCTGTGCTGGTCAGGAGTCTCCCTATTCCCAAAATTTTTCCAAACACTCCAGGCACTTCCATATTCCCAAGCTTTATTCATGTTCTACCATCTTCCAGATGCCTTTATCCTTCTTCCCTTTGCCTCTCAAAATCCCATTTCCCCTTTGAAGTTTCACCCTCAAGTATTCTACACTGCATATTCTATGTGCTTCTCTTTAAGGCTGTAACGGTCAAACTTGTCTGTGTACTAGAAGATGAGGGAGTCTGAGAAAAACTGACTCCTGGATCTTACCCAGCTATTTTAATATAATAGGTTAGAAATATCACCTGAACATTGGGATTTTAAAAATCCCCCAGTGATGACAAGACATAGCCAATGTTGAGAGTCACTGCTTTGGAGTTCATGGGAGTTTGCTTCTGTTCTTAATTGACCTATATTATTTAAAAACGGTGCTTAATACTTTTTAAAGGAGAAAATTTAACCCTCTTTATGTTCACAAATCCCCTGAACCTAACAGAGTTTTTTAATGGAAAATAGAAAGAAGGAAGGAAAGAAAGTTTAATTTCCAACAATGATGCTGATGTTATTAAAAGATTTTCCAGATTACTCTGTTCTTCCATTTCTAAGATTAACTATATATTATTTATACCATTAAGGAAAGTAGGTCCCAAATCTCAGTTTGGATCAGCACAAAATGGAAATTTTGTAGAAATAATGCCAAAGCTTTCTACCTCAGACCTAGTGAGTCAGAATCTCTGTGGCAAAAACTGCAGAAGCTTATTTTGATTTTGTTGGTGTTTTGTAAGCTGCCATTCTAATGTCAATAGTAAACAGATTCATTTTGTTAATCATTGATTCAAAAGAGAGGCTATATAATTTGTTGCTTTTTACAAAAATATTTACGTATTATAGTGGTTTCGGGAGGATTCAGTCACAGAAAACATTACCATCCATCTATCCCCAAAATAAATAATTTTTAAAAAAGATAATAAACCTCAATCTCAAGAGAATACACATTATGGATGTGACTCGAATCAAATTCAAATGTACAAGGAAGCTTTATTTTATTATTACTATTTACAAAGCTTTCTTTCTGTGTCATAGTATTAGTTATAAATGGGATTGAATTGCCCAAAATTATGCAATAAATCACATTCAGCTTCTATTAAAATAACGAATTTCTTTAAGTGTGTTAGCATGACACTTGGTGAAAATCAATTATCCAAAAGGAACCAGGAAATGTGGGCAGTCATTATCAGGGTAAGAGCTCATTTTTTAGGCAATTAAGTAAGACTTTTAACTTATTAAAACTTTTTAAACCAGGAATCTCAAGCATGCTGTGACCCTGAAGTCAGTTGAACCACATTTGACCCACAGCCCATGTGACAGTCATCTGGACCTTCTGCTCTGTTAATATTTGTTTCCTATCCTCACTAGTCACCCCGACCAGTTTATAACATGAAAGAAAGTTTCAATTTATATGCTGTCTCTTCAGTGGCTGAATGAACAATAGATGAACTAAAGAAAAGAATAATCAGAAAAAGCACACACACCACCAGAGAAGATTTACTGCATTAACTGCCATAATTGTATGTGCTTCTCTGTGTCTCTATCTTCTGATATTATGTTGTACAGTGTCCTCTTGCTCCCACTTTGGGTTGGGCCCTGTAACTTTACATTTCCAATGGGACAGCAGCAACTTAATCAGATTTGGAATCTTAAAAAGGTGTTTCTACTTGCCACAACTCTAATGAGACCTGTCCAGGCTAGCCTACAGGATAGCCTCATCCAGAGACACAATGGAAGAAAGCTGTCATGGAACCAAGGATCCCCCTTATCACCCAGCCCACAACAAACCCACATCTGGCCCGGGTGCATGAGAAAGCCCCACTGAGATCACCCAAGCCTTTTTCACAGACCAGCAGAACCACTCATCCCACCCACTTGCTAAGGTACTTTTAAGCCATGATATTTGGGGAATATTTATTAATAGCAAAGCTGATACAATTGTCTTCATTGTTTGAAAAGCAGTCCTTTGAAACACTGTGGATCTTCCTTGTTCCAGTTCTACTAAGGAGAAAAAAGTTGTATTGGTAGGAAGACAAATTTCAATTTAAGGAAATATTCTCTAACAAGTCATAGTTGTTTGAAGGTGGAATGAGCTAATTTTCATGATGCTAGAATAAATCAAGTCAAGGTTAATACACATCCATTTATTCATTCAAAAACTATGTATCATCTTTACCTTTAATGCTACAAAATTATATATAAGTAATCAGTACATGTATGTGGTAGAGAATATTTGCTTTTTCATTATGGATAAATGTTAGAAATAAGAACCAAATACACATTCCCTCTGTAATCCTCTTGGACATAGCTGCCAGAATTCCCAGCAAATCTTTACTTAAAACTGCCATTCACCCTAGAAACAGAGAGATGACCACTATGTGGATCTAACAAAATAAATTATTTATCCTATCATTCATTCATGTCAAGGGTCACTAGCTAGCAGTGTGCAGCTGGATTTTGTTTAGTCTTTCAGTGTTTTTCTTTTTAAAAAAAAAAAAAGATAAAGTAAATACTTTTTAATTCTGATCACCACTGTTCCTCACAAATCCTATTTCACATATTTATAATACCAAACTGAACCCTTTAGGTATTTAAGTTTAAAGACTTGGCTTAGTACATACTTATGAAACACATGTCTCCTAAAAGTTATGAGAAATACAGATGAATTAAATGTTGATTTAGTCTTAGGAATGTTAGAGGTTGTCTGGAGAGAGTATAATTACTTCTATCAAGAAATTATGATAAAATGAATGGGTCTGTGCTATAAAAAGATATAGATAAAATGCCACAGGATCTTACAGTCAGAAACAACTGGATGGCACTAGACTACACAGCAAAAGCACAATACGTGGGCCTAGACATGAGCAGGTCTCTTTTGTTCTTTGAATGTGGTTTCACATTGCTCTAACATAGCTACTGTTTTGGGTCTAAGCATTTGCAACATAACATTCATTGGAGTTCTCTAACAAGTGGGCCCCATATCCCTGCTCTCACCCAAATTTTGATTAAATGATGTAATTTAGAAGTGACTTGGCCTAGTGGGATTTTCCTTTCCTTCCTCAATTAGGAATCCTGAGATTGTCACTTTCATGTGTTGCTGACATAGCCCTACTGTTTTTCATTACCTTTGATCTTTAACAAATTTGTTTTGAACTTTTTGATCCTGAAAAGTCAATATTGATATATTCAAAGCTGAAGTGATTTCCATAGTAAAAGCCCATAATTTTTAATGTCTATAAAACAGTTGGTTAATAAATATATAATTAATGATTGCATATCTGTTTAGTAAATTCTTTTAAAAATTACATCCTAAAACATCAGTCTGGAGTCATCAAAACACTAAAAGTGAACATCACTTTGACTCAGAACTAATGCTTCTTCTTCATAACAAAAAGCAGGGCTTCAACAGAGCAGGCATGGAGGCCACACAGATAACAAATATGAAGTATTATCATCATGTCCTTCAAATGAACTAACTTGCCCATCCACTTTCAGCAACTCCGATTCAGGAAATGTTGAATTTTCCTCAATTAGAGCTCATGTCCAAGTGACTGTAATCAAATACATAAATAAACTGAAGCTTTCCCATGAGAACAAACTGTCAAAACTATGTATGTCCAGTCACAGAAATGAAGAGTCTGAGTTTACAAATGCTGCAGACTTCTTTAAAGCTACTCTCTCCCTTTGGACCTACAGGTCATCTTTCAAGTAAGTACCACAGTATGACTGACCCACCCTTCCTTCCTTCCTTCCTTCCTTTCTTCCTTCCTTCCGTGTATAAAAAGCTGATTACTCAAAATATAAAAATTTCCAGATGATATAAAACTATTAAATCATTGTACCTGAATATTTTGATTTTCCTCATTTCAGACATTCCAAATCTTTATATAAAAAGTCATTTCTAAATCACACCAGCACCCCCAGATAAACACAACATCCCTACTCTACTTAGACAATGAGGTTTGCATAGCTCCTAAAGAGAGACTTTCCCATGCTTCAAACTACTCCCTGCTCCTCCTACACCCAAAACCATGAATTGTCAATTTCATACCTCTTTCTGGAGTTTCCTTGAAGATTGTATGAATGTGACTTGTCTACAAATACAATAAGGGTTCAATGAAAGGTAGTTCTTAGTATTAATATTAATACCTGCTGCTGCTGCTGCTGCTGCTAATGATGGCAAGTTTATTGGAGAAATTTTAAATGTGTGTTGACTGTGGATGAAATAATACTAGAGGGAGTAAATTACTTACTGCATTACATTAAAATGTATAACAAATTAGTTTATCAATTGATGATGACCACTTAAAGGTACTTTTGCAACTAGAAAAATAAATAGGTATAGTAAGGTCTGATAATTTTTTTCATGATGAACATTACTTGCCTTACGCAAACGTGTTTTTGTTTTGGTCTTTGTAATTTATTTTAAAGACCAATTTGTGTCTGCTTCTTGTGCTATAATCATAAAGGAGCTTTAACTCGCAGCACTATAACACCCTGAGCTCAACAAAAAACATTAATTTTTAATAAACATGTCTGCTATAAAATAAATGTGTTCTTCTATTAATCAGTTTCATGCCCTACAGTGTTATAAACTTCATATTCATTACCCTATGTTCATTTTATAAGTGTATTTTTTCACTCTAATAACAAGGAAAAATAACAAATACAATTGCTTTGTTCTGTCAATTAATCATCACTTGTATAAAAATCATCATTCACATTTTTTTTAATCTCTAAAACTGAATTTCCAATGACCATGTTACCCTAACAGGTAAATTCATGTTCCTTATTTCTCTCTCTTTCTCTCTCTCTTTTCTTTAACTAAACAAATTCCCAATCCATTTTATCTTACAGCCAAACACTGGTAAAAATATTTTTATAAAGAGAGAATTACATTTATTTCAGATTTGATTGGCACAGCTTCCTATGAGAAAACTTGTTGCATAAAAAGAGGGGATATTTATGTATTATACCACTTCATCAGCACATTATTAATTATTTTTCTATGTACTTTCTTTTCACTTGGATGACTTTGTACCATTTTTTCTCTGTCTAAAGCATGTACTTCTGATGAGAGAAAGGTGTTAGAGAGAGGCTTAAATCAAAGAGAATCATAAAAACATAAATACAAAACAAAAATCCAAAAATGTATCATGATTTCTTTACATTTTGAAGTGAATTTTATGTTTTATATTATTTGTTCAGGTTTTTAAAAATTATCCCCAAAGCACTATGGAAGTCAGTCCGATGTTCCTCCTTATTCATGTATAAAAATCTGAAATATGGTGTTGTCTTTTCATGTTAGCAATTTCAGCTTAGCTTTTATATTGAGCTAGTGAAGGAATAGACAAAAATGATTCCACTCTGAAACGTTTATGATTTTAAATATATAATGGATATTTATGATAAATGTATAACATGGCTTATTCTATTCCTATATAAATAATAAATCTTGAACCTTGAAATTAGAATTCAGACACCACAATAGGCCACTAACCACTCCCAGGAGACCCCAAAACAAAATTAAGGTCTTTTTCTAGTCTTTCTTATTCCATTCTACTGCTTTCTACATTTCAGCGTGAAAGGAATATGTCTGCCAAAAACACTCTCAGAATTCCACCACTAACAGATACTTGTAAAAATAAAACTTTTGAAAACACATAAAGAAAAGAAACGGCATGTACTAAATGATGTTAAGATCCCAATGTGATTTTCATTAGTCTTGGGCTTTGGCAGCATAACGCTTTAGTGTCTCAGATCCCAGATTAATAGACCAGTCCTCAATGCTAGGGCTGATGAAGAACCATTTGCATAGTTTGATATTACTTGTGACTTTTTAGTGTTACTTCTAATGAAAAATCACCACAAAAATAACTTTAGAACACTAAAAAAGGTTCAAAAAGTTATTGTTTCCAAAGAACACTATATAAAGTTTAGCCTGTAAAAATCATTTCCATTTATTTTTCAAATTCTTTTTTTTCCACTCTTTACTTCTAGAAAGAATTTGAAACAACAAGTGCAAAGGTACACATAATAGAATTGAAAAAAAAAATGCAATATCAAATCAAATTGGAAGAGATCATTCTAGTAAAATCCCAGATAACTCTTCATGGAAATAAAATTCAGATGAAAAGTCTTTATACAGGTGTAATATTTTTTTGAGGAGAAATAGATTTTTCTTGATATCACAATCTAAGGTTGATTTACAGCATGTGTATATTGAAAACTTACTAAACAATATGAGTTTACAGTAAGATTGAAATATTTTCATTTATAGTTCTACTGAAGTTACATTATGGTTCTTCACTTGAATGTGCTATATATAATATTAAAACATAAACTGATGACTTGTTTGCATAAAGATAAATTATTATAATTGCCAGAGATAAACTTCTCTAGGAATATAGAAAAGGAAGTTTTTAAAAGCCTGAAGTCATGTGTCCGTGAAAAACATTTAATACTAAGTGTTGGTTTACACCTTGGATTTTAAGGATCTATTTAATTTGATTATGTAAGTGGTGAGGGTCAGAACTCAGTGTTGTTGGTTGAAACATATGAAAATACTTTTTGTGATGTGTTTTCTTCCTAGGAAATGATTAAACTTTAAGTGTTTCTCTTGAGTAAAAGGAGACTCATCTAGACAAGCCTAAGCTATAAGAGCATTTGCAGAAAGAGCTACAAAATGTGTTCAAGAGTTACCAATTTTAAATGCTCAAGGCTGAGTAGTCTCATTGATCCCAAAGTTCTGCATGATATACAAAAGCAAGATGATAGATATAGATGCTCCTTGATTAGTGATTAAAGGAACTATGCCTTTGCTCCTTGCCTTACAGACATGATATGAAGATATGAATCTAAAATGTCCAAGGAAGATGTTTTAAAAATAGACCGGTAACTAACTATGTGAGATGATCTGGGAATCTTTATTGTAGGAGGCCTAGACATTTTTAGATACTGTATCTGAATCATGTCAGATTCCTCCCAGACTTCTTGGTATCTCATTCAGCCATGGAATTTAAATGAACACCATCTACTCCAAAACTCTCATCTTACTTTTTCCACTTGAGGGATGAGTTCTACTTTGTGAAATTTAGGGAAATTATGCTATTGGTTGATTTTTAATTACTTTTTAAAGAAATAAGTAAACCTCTTGATCTCTTCTCTCTCAGGTAATTTAGATATGCAAATTAATTATTCTTCAGATCTGCTTTCCCAGGACACTATTGTCTCTTTTGTGACACGTCATCTGATTGTACCATCGTAAGTACTAGATGATATGTCTAGGGAGCTCAAAGTCCCTCAAAGAATACCAAATGAGTTGAATTAAATGCAAGTGTTTAATTACGGGGGCGGGGGGGGGGGAGCAGCTTATATAGAGAAATTTGGAATGGTGTCAAAATTCAGATATTTCCAAACAAAAATCCCTGAGCTGATCTGTATCAATAATTGACATTTAAATGAATTGTTTATAAGCAACCAAGTTGTGGTTGTTGTTTTTGTTTTGTTTTTTGAATTTTTTTTTAATTTTGTAACTGGTTTCTCTAGCACAAGTGAAACATTTGCTAATCAAGTGGATATGATAACCCACGTGCAAGTCCCTCAGGAAGTACAGCACAGACAAGGACATAATAAGAAGGAAAGGTCTGGTAAATGGATCTCTGACCAGAAAAGTCAAGTCTGAGAAAGATGTCTCAATGTGAGTTACTAGGCAGTTCAGGATAGCCAAGGGGACAAGATACCTGTCCAAGAAAGCCAACAAAGAAAATGAAATGTGGCATGCGATGAAAGCAAATGTGCCAAAGGCAAGCCTAATCCACGTACCAGCTTGCCAAAAGAGTACAACTAGCTATCAGGATGTCAAGGCTGTATTTTACTGAGTATCAGCCAAAATTCTCTCTGAGGAATTGTGCCTAATTATTTGAATCCAATTCTCTTTCCCTCATCCCCATCAAACCCTAATCAAAGCAGTGCCAATTGTCAAGGTGCCAGCTGATCAATAAATTCCCAATTCCCACATCTAGCCTTGACCTTCTTTCATTAGTTTTGTTTTAAAACAATTTTCTGGTATAACCTTTCTGGTAGCTACCTTTTCTCTTTTAGATTAACAGTATCAAGAAGCCATCATTTTAATCTATTAAATTTCATTCTAGTTATCTAGACAAAGAATATCAATTTTCACAAAGGATCTGTTCTTTCTATCAAAGTCAACCACCACATATAGTGTAGTTAGATTGCAATACACCTGCAAGTAGCACCTAAGTATACAATTCATCAGGACTGAGTGTGGATTTGGCATGGAGACCACCTGCCTCAATCCCAAGCACTCCCCAGTGGGATAATACATCATCAATAATGGCTAGGTGACCTGTTTTTTTTTTCCAGTACCTTGCCTTCCCAAACTACTATGGGTGGTCTTTTTGAGTGGTATCTTATTGGAGTTGAATTTGGAATCATCAGTGCAACTATCTTGCCTTTTTGAAATCACATGTGCACTTGGGAAAAAGTAGAGAATAATTACTTAGGATAAGGAGAAGTTTT
The DNA here is from genome assembly GCF_001458135.2 of Marmota marmota marmota. Taxonomy (NCBI): domain Eukaryota; kingdom Metazoa; phylum Chordata; class Mammalia; order Rodentia; family Sciuridae; genus Marmota; species Marmota marmota. Next base: position 4,329,357 of record NW_026000005.1, read on the forward strand.
GAGGATATTTGGCAGGTGAATTCACATTTGGGAAGCCGTTCTGGATTTATTATTATTATTATTATTATTATTATTATTATTTACTGCAGTTGCTCCATAGTATTTGCAAATACATATTTAAGTAGGTACAGATTGTGATATTAAATCCACTGTATGAATTTAGCATGATGCCCTGGTTTAAATCCCCAGTACTGAATAAAAAAATCATAAAAAGCATATGTATGAACTTAAGTATAATTTAGGGTCAAAGAAGTATTTAAAACAAATTTGCACTAGCCCTGTGTCTTAAGCATTATGAAAGTATGTTGTTTTTATTAGTAATATTGTAGAAATCTTTAATACACAAAAAAATGGTCATACTTAACATAATTATAGTCTTTAAAGTCCACTATTATTTATTATGTAACAACCACAGAATGCCAGGAATTCCATCCATATACTTTATTATTCTGTATTTAATTCTAGATCAACAGCCAGTGGTTGCAACTTGACTTTAACACTTTCTATTGATAATGTTTAGTATCTCTACATGTTTAGAATGTTGCTTGGGAAAAGCCTAAAACTGATATATAAATCTTTCTTTTTAAAGAAATCTGTTTTATGAGGAAGCAATTGTTGTGTTCATTTTCTAGCTACTTTAAAATTACTAAAAGTACATAAGCTAAGGAATCAGGAGTTAAAGAATCAATGGAGAAGTTTCTTCTCCCACAGAGAGTGTCCTTTCCTCCCAAATAAAACCTTAGCTCATACTTCAATCTTTACCCACATTTTGCCTGGCCACAGATTTTTCCCACAGTGTACAATTTTTCCTATTGCCCCATTATTTCCTGAACTGTTGGTCTGATATTCCTGAATGAGCTATAAAATGGGAACTCTAGAACAGTAGCTCTCAAGTTCAAATTTACCTCACAACACATTACTTCAGAAGATCTAGCATTTGCAGCACTAAAACACAGCCCTTGAGCGTAATCAGTTGAAAGAACCAAGCACAATATTTCCTATTCGGAGGGCTGTGCCACAGCCCTCAGAAACTGTGAGGGATTGCATAATGTTTCAAAAGTTTTTTCCAGTGCAGTGTCACTCATGTGCTTGAATAGTTAAGATTTTTTAAAATATATTTTGAGGAGTTGATAAGAGCTTGAGTACAGAGTTTCAGAAAATAGAAAATAAAAGGACTCCTTCAGCATGCACAAAGTTAACTTCAGGCATTCTTCATTGTTTTGCTGTATCTTACTGTGCAAATCCCCAAGTTAAGGATGAAGGAGAGGAAGGATTGTTCCTGAGAGCGCTTGAGCCACCTGGGACTAACATTACTCACCTAAAGATGGGTCTTTGGAGATGTTTCTTCCTGATTGTGACGTGGTCATCCATTTAAAGGTGAAAGTTGAACTTCTTCCTGGAAGCCACTCCAGAAAATCCAGGGAAGGAATGTGGAAGCTTATCCTGATCTATCGTGCTGCAAGGAGGCCAGAAGGAAAAAGTGGTTTCCTCTTTCTCTTTTTGGGTGCTGGGAGAAAACTTCCCTGCTCTCTGCCAGCTGAGCAGTGTGTCCATAGAGGCCACATAAGACAGGCACGTTGGGGCACTCCCCCACAGAGCAGGGTGTGCAAAAACCACCAAGAGTCACGTTGATATGGGCCAGAGGAGCATACGGGGCCCTCGGAAACAGAACAAAACAAACAGAAAACTGCCTACCCCAAGTGTCACCCAGGTAGGAGCTCCCTAAGTTATTGCAGCAGCCATGAGAGCGCTCTTTCCACATGCTGGTCAAGCTCGGAAAGGATAAGTCCCTCCCTGTCTTTAAAACAGCCTGTTCTGAGGCTCAACTTTTTTTCTTCAAAATAAAAGTTGTACAGCTGGTTCAGCAGTCCCATGTGAGTACCCTCTGAAAAAAAAGTTTGTCCTGTTAAAATAAGAACTGTATACAAATTAATGAAGAAAGATGGGCTCGGGTTGCAGGGCTGGCTCTGCTTCAAGAGATTATAATTATTTTACAATCTTGCTTTTATTCATGCTGGATGAAGTGTGGAGACGGCTCATCATTTTTGGCACTTGTAACCTAATAACCTGCACTTGGCTCAAGTTGAAGATGCCATTACACTGATAGAAGCCCATGTGAGGCTTGCCAGAGGTACAGAAGTTAGAAAAACAAAAATTGCTCAATTCTGTTGGTGACATTGTACCTAGATGTCTATACTCAAAAGAGGCTTTCCAACTAAGAGGAAGCACTGCAGAAAAAGAAATGAAAACACATGCATGAATACACACACACACACACACACACACACATAAATCCCGCAAACAGCCTGGGAGTCCAAGGTTTTATTATATGATGGAATTTGAATTTATAAAAATAAAAGGAAAGACAAGAAGGTATAAAAGAGTATGTGAACAACTGAAAATAAATGACATTAAAAACTGTTTTATTTAGAAAACTTAGTCTTGCACTGCAGGAACTCTTATTCTAGTTCCAGATAATGTGAATTCTCATTTTTCAACAAATCCTGTTTTGGAGACTTTCCTGATGGCTAACGAAGTTCCTGCTCAATTAATAATGTCATAAGGTTCCAGGCCAGAGGTTTGGTATGTGATAAAACAATGATCTCAAAGCATGGTTAAAATATTTTTAAAGTATACATTTAATGAAGGAGGAAAATGAGCCACACACATGCCTTTAGCTGAATGATCCATGAAAACAAGAATCAAGTGTCACAAAGAAGGACAGGACCTGTAGTCCTTAGCACTATCCAAATACTTCTGGAGGAGCAAGAATACCTTTTGATTTTCTTCCCAGAGGAGAGACAAGGAAGGAGAGGAGAATAACAAATCATTGACTTTATCAAGAAGTTCTAATTCAGAATAGGAAATGTAGTCAGTCTGAGAGCACTAATAACAAAATGAATGGGTTCTAGTTCTGGTTCTATCATGAACATGCTGGATCACTGGCAAATTTCTTGACCTATCTGTGCCCTGGTTGACTTGTTCATAAAATGAAGTTATCATATTAATTAAATTATATGGTTCTTTTCTATCTGTTATGGTACTATCATTTTATTTACAAATATCATTAGTTTGCTTCTTGTAAATAAGTTAACATGGAAGTTCTGATGTCTGATACTGCAAAATCTATACACATAACCTGTAGACTTTTAAATAAATTTATTTTATATTACATGCATTCATATAGATATTTATTTATATAGTGACATCTAAATCAGTGTTTCCACCATTATCACATATGTTCTATGCAGCAGTTAATTATGGAGACCACCTACATTCAAACTTGCTGTGGCTTTCTTTGTTATGTAGGAAGGTACACAAGTAAAACATTGTGCAGTTTTCTTGAAAGTTTTTTTTTTGCATTTGTGAATAGAATTTAATTTCATTGGTCATGGTTTACCTATCTTACTATTATTTTAACATAAAAATTCCTCCTGAGGGACAATGCAAGAGAATTATCTCAAAAACTTTAAAAATTAATTTTGTCTACTTTTAAATTTAAAAATGTAAGATGGTTTTTCATAAATATGATAGAAGAAACTCAAAACAAATACCTATAAACAACTAGCCAAGGTGCAATTTGAATAGCAAGCCAAGTATGCTAACATGAAGCTAAAAGACTTGATTATCAACTGAAGAACCTGAAAGTTGATAAATTAATCATAGGAAATCCATAAGATCTTCCTTATGATGGATATATATATTTTCTCTTAAGTGATTAAGAGAGATAAGTTAAAGTTACATATGCAATAAGCCGTATTTAACCCCCAATCTCAATGCCAAAAAAAAACAATAAAAAAATACCTACAAATATCCATTTAGCACAAAGAAAAAAATATCTATTTAAAAATGTTTTTATTAGCTTTTTCTCAAAGAGTACTTAAATTGGATATTGGGAAGGAAAGTTTCCTTTGCTGACTTAGTCAGTTTTTCACATGATATTCAATAAGATGAAAAGACCTCACTATTATTGCTTAAGTTACAAAAATAATTTCCTATATTAACACAACTGTGCTGTGCAAAATGCTAAAATTTATGGCATAAATAATCAGGCTAACTCTGTTATAAAGTGGACTAAGTGTAATTTATTATGAAAAGTTTTGTTTTCTGGAGGCAGACATCAGAAATGGTGTTTATATTTTTCCTGGTATGGTAAAACAAATACAGTCCTACTGTCTTAACACCTCTCTCTCCTCTCTCTCTCTCTCTCTCTCTCTCTCTCTCTCTCTCTCTCTCACACACACACACACACACACACATACACATATTCACACTCACACATACACACACACATATACCTCAAACATATATAACACGCTGGCATACATCCCAAATCCTCTCAGAACTGTTAAATACAGTCATAATAGGCAATTCAGCAAACTCAGCTGAAACCAATATACCCATCTTAACTACCACATTTTGTATGATAAAATAGATGGATCAATTCATATGACTTCCAAACCAAAAGTATACTACAAGTGTCTCTCAATGATCATGGTAATCAGGTGAGTTTTTTCTTTTTTACTGCTGGTTCTCTGGCTCTGTAATACTCAAGTGACAAAGCATGCAATGGCAGAAAGATCGGTTGATATTATGCACCCAAGTGACAGGAAATTAATATATCAGCAAGTTGTCTCTTTAACCATAGAAGTTTAGCCAAATCTGAGACCAAGCGTGTGTTTTTCTTGTTTTCAACATAGTTTGACACAATGTCACAAGTTACACATTTAAAGGCATTTTAAATTAAGTGGGATAGGGTAAAGAAAATGCAAGAAAGAAAGAAAGGATTAGATGGTATTTTAGGTTTTATCAATATATACATAAATATTATCATTTTCATTTTTGAAAAAAAAAATCTGCTTCTTTCCCTTTTGCCTCTCTTCTTGCACCAGGGTTAAAGCTAGCCTTCAGTATGATTAGAATATAATATACATTGAACTTCATTTCAGTCATTCCCAATTTTTTATTTTTTGACATATCACATATGAAGGATGAAATAAGTGTACATGTGATACTGTACATTTGATACTGCCCCAGAAAAGCACCTAGACCTCAATGTAATTAAAATACATGTACATTAAATTCAGGTAATACTATAATTCTCATTTGCCTGGACTATAAATATTGTATCAGGAAAGGGGAACATTACTTGATCAACTGAACCATAAGGTGAGTGGCAGTGCATGAATCATTCCTGGTGTACTCAACTCAGCTCTGCCTTCCCCCAGTTGCAAAAGGTTATAGCAGCAAGTAAGTGAGAGTGGCAACCTTTCAGAGAGAACTTAAACCTGATTTATCCTTTCCACGTAAGTCATTCAGAGCTTTCAGCATTTTATTCATTTTTTATAATGAACTTCTTGCTACAGCTTTCACAACTGATTAAGAAGTTAACCTGTGCGTGGTAGAGCGATAAACTAGATATTCCTACTACATATGTTGTCATGTAAGCAGGCACTCTGCTCCTGAAGTTGCTTGTGCTCTTTCTGGGCCATGTTTCACATTTCATGGAGAAAGAGGAGAATCAACTAATAGACACTCTAGCGAGTGTCTATTATCCTAACCCCCTACTCTACTTAACTACCATAGAATCGCCCATTACGTTCTCAATGCTCATAAGAACCAACTCTAGAAACTGGGCCTTCTGATATCAAGGTGAATGAAATAGGCTAATTGCAGAATGTTTTCTACCAAGATCTCAAGAGAAGATCTATTCTACTATCAAGAACCCTGGACTCATATTAAAGAACATATATTTAAACACCAGTTCTAGCATCAATTTTCTCTGCAATTCCCTATCTGATGTCAGTTTCCTCACTACTCAAACTAAGTTGGGCCAGATGAACTCCAAGGTCCTTTCCTGCTCTGAAATTCTGAGACTCCCTCACTGACTCTATGACAAAATGCAAGTCATTTAAATTTAATGTCCAACCAACAGAATACTTCTCATCCACATTGTTGTAGAATTTTAAATATAGTACATTATTCATATATGAAAATAAATTGCAGCATCTTTATTTTTTCTAATTTTACTCTTTGCTTTTTTATGACTTCAACTTTGAACTACCTTCACTAGTAGGTAAGCTCCACAGAGGCAGGGACCAGGGTCTGTTTATTTATTTATTTTTTTTGGGGGGGTGAGTACCAGGGATTGAACTCAGTGGCACTCAACTACTGAGCCACATCCCCAGAACTATTATTTTGTATTTTATTTAGAGACAGGGTCTCCCTGAGTTGCTTAGAACTCCTGCCTCAGCTTCCCAAGCCGCTAGGATTACAGGCATGTGCCACCATGCCCAGCTAGGGTCTGTTTTATTCTGTGTGCATGGTATATAAGAGACACTTAGTGGTTATTTCTTAAATATGTTAACATATTAAAAAAAAGTAATCATATGCCATTTTGTCATCTTCTTATATAAGTATTATTTTTCAAAAATTCAGTCATTTCTGGTAAAATGTTCAGTCTTTTGTATTTTCTCCTATCCACTGTTTTTTTGTTGTTTGTTGTTTGTTTGTTTGTTTCCAAGGAGATAACTGAGTTTATAAGAAGATGAGGTAGCCTTGTGACTAAATCTGCAGGTCCTTTCTCTCCTTGCATACCCTGGTCTTCATAGTGTCCCTTGTCTGTCTACAGCCCAAATCCATGGCTGCTCTATTCATTTGACTCATTCAGGAAAGAGTAGTCATTTCCTGCTGGCAGAGCCACTCTGTCTTCCCTAATGCTGCCAGTTTCTCTAAATCTCACCCAGATCCCCTCTCTGGATGTCAAGTGAAACTATTAACCCTTTGGCATCTGTGTAGGATCCTCTGACCCCTTGCAGTGAGCATTGCAAGATCTTGACAGATACATTGTCCCATCTCAACTGAACTCTGGGATCCCTACAGGACTGGAAGGGTTTCCTTAGATCTCTATTCTACACAGGCACTGAGGAAGGTTTGGGATTGGCCACATTATAATTCATAGCTAACTCTAAGCCACAGCAACATCCTCTCTGCTTCAGGCTTTCACTGTCAAGTGAATATGTTCCTATGGTGAGATTTCATCTTACAGGTAAGATGTAAGATGACCACTTGTAGAAAATACTTTTTCTTTGAGTTCTCTTTTCTGTGCATTTCCAGGGCAGAAGAGATGAGCTTTCCTATGCTTTATGGCAGAAAAATCTCTGGATTTGTCTCGTAAGTACCCATTGTCCATTGTATATAATAAACCTACTGTACAAGTCTGTAAACTTTAATGAGAACAAAGTCTGGATTGCAGGACTATTGTGTTACACAACTCATTAGTGAATACCCAAATGGTGAGGTATTCAAAGCTGAATTTCTTTTTGTCTTTTTCTTTTCTTTTTTTTTTTTAGATGTCAGTGGACCTTTATTTGATTAATTTATTTATATGTGGTACAGAGAGTCAAACCCAGTGCCTCACACGTGCTAGGTGAGCACTCTACCACGGAGCCAAAACCCTCAAAGCTGAATTTCTTATCTTTCTTTGCTAACATCATTTCCACTCCCTACCCCTGCATGAGGCAGATGGAGGCCTCTGATGACAGAAAAAAAAAGGTAATGGCAATCAAAATGTAAAAAAGAAAAACAATGTCCCCCATTATATTATAAAGTTTTTTTTACTTGTTCATTTTAGTGGGCACACAATGAATATACTGACCATACTGTCCTGTCAACCTGCTACCTGATCTGGCCCTCACCTCCCTCTACTACATCTCAAAACTCTGATCTTTTGACCCATTCCCTATCAAGTGCATTGGCTTCTTTTCCCTCAAGCACTCCATATATTTCCTGCCTCCTGTGTACATGCTCTTGCCTCTGTTTGAAACTCTCTTAATCCTACTCCTTTGGATTTCAGTGGCAGTGTTTCCTCTTCAAACAGGTTATCTCATTTGACAACACCGTCAGAAGTTGATAGGATATTGCATGTCTTTGTTTCCCTCATAATCTGTGTGTATCAGAATCTATGTAATTATTTGTTCACAAATTCTTCACTTCAATAAATAAACTCATTCCACAAAATACACGGAGGAAAAGATTAGAACATTTAACTCTTCTTGATCACTGTAAAAATAAACCTACTCGAGTTGTACTTAAAATATATTTTTCCTCATATTTATGACTGTAAGAACCTAAAAATAGACTATTACTGATCCCTGGCAATGCTCCAAATACTTTTATGTGTTTCATCTTGAAATATTAGTCATTACACTATTTCAGATCAGGAGCTTTACATATCTGAGAACAAATACAATTGGTGTCTTAGTCCACTTCATGCTGCTATCATAAAAGGCCTGAGAGTCAGTAATTTATAAAGAAGAGAATTTTATTTTTTCACAGTTCTGGAAGCTGGGAAGTCCAAGATCAAGGTGCCAGTGTCTGGTGTACTGAGGGTCTTCTTGCTGTGTGCCCTCATGACAGAAGGTAGAAAGAACAAGCTAACCCAATACTGCACAAAGCCACCTTTAGAGGGCCTTTAGTCCCTCCTACTGAGGAGTTTTTTCTACCAGCTTGGTAACCCCTGAATTTTGGAGGTAACAAATTATACACATAGTAAATGGAAATACTAAAAATTGATGATACAACTGAGAATCACTTTCATAATGGTTCCCAATTTCACCAAAAACATTGTCTTTTTTGAATGGATGGGGAGGGGAAGTACAGAGTCTATTCAGTGCATAGTTTCAAACTAGATTCTTTCAACTTTTTAAAGTTTGTTGTCTACATATTCAATAACAAAATACATTTTTTTATTATTTTCTAAAATAAATCAGGAAGTCCAATTTATAGCTTCTAGTGACAAGGAAAAGCTGTTCCCCTGATTGGCTAACTTCCCAGCCATTTATATCCAGCAGAACTGAACCTTCTACTTCATAGAGTAGAAATTCCTTTGTCAGTGGAATGTGGAAGCAGGTCAGTTAACATTTGGTTGGCTCCAATTAGCACTCCTACAGGTTCTGACAGCCTGTAGAGCTGGCAGGCAGACAACTTCCTTTGAGTAGGGTGACATTCCGTGAACACATCAACAACAACAGCGGAAATCATGGAAAACAGATTCTCATAGTCAAACACCCACCACTCAGTGTGGAACCAAGCAATATACAAATCTACTGGAAAAGGAAATGACTGTGGTATATTGGGAGTTAAAGGAACATTACAAAAAGAAACCTCCTTGATATAAAATTCCCTTTGAGTCAGAAAAAAATCAGAAGGAGAAGGTACACAGGGGCTTGAAGGAATTAAAGATATTCACCAAGCAGACCAAGAGGACAGGCAGGCAGAGTTTCAAAAGCCCTGAGCAGGCACATTACCCTAAAGAGTTCAAGATGGACCCACCATCACCTAAGAGGAAAGGTTGTCATCAGAGAAATGATCCATGTGATACCACAGTTTAAAAGCATACAATTCAGAGGTTTGCTTACTCTCCCAATATGGTGAATATATTCTTATCTGCAATTGTCCAGTTAGCAGAAAGTTGTTCAAAAGTAGCTGCACACTGAGGTTTGTTTGTTTCCTGCTCAGCTCCTAAGTCCATCGCTAGCTCATCAACGTAGCTTCAGCACTGAGTCATCATTAGCAGCTTTCCTCTGAATTTTGTTTTCAAACTGACCCTAAATTCAATTAGTAGTGTTTTATTTTAATCTTTCTTGAGCTTCCAGTAACGTCTATGAGCAAATGTGCAGAACTACCACCAAGAAATGAATTGAATCAATGTCACTAAATGGAAAATTCCTAAACGCTGACCTATTGACTTCTCCAGGCTTTAAGAATTAGACAGCAATAGAGATAATAATGACTCACACTGACTTTGAATAAAAGTAGTCACTGAATTAGCCAAACTTTCAGTAGTTTGTATAATAGGATCTGTGTGAATAACCCAGATGTATAGAAGTAGGTCACCATCCCTGTGCCTTTCTAAAACAAAAATGAGTTATCAGTAGGGAGCATAAGTATAGATGATATATTTTTATACCCTTATATATCTATTCATGCCTCAAAAAATTCATTCCAGAACCAGGTTTGGTGGCACGCACCTGTAATCCCAGTGGCTCGGGAGGCTGAGACCAGAGAATGGTGAATTCAAAGCCAGCCTCAGCAATGGCGAGGTGCTAAGCAACTGAGTTAGACCCTGCCACTAAATAAAATATAAAATAGGGCTGGGGATGTGGCTCAGTGGTCAAGTGTCCCTGAGCTCAATCCCCAGTACCAAAAAAAAAAAACGAAAACAACAACAAAAAACTCATTCCAGCTTAGCTTTGCTCTTTGCTTCAACTGTTCTCCACACTTCAGCTTTATTGTAATGATTTATTCTTGCTAATCTCCTCTAAAATTATCTTATTTTTCATATCAATTTATCATTACTATCAGTTGTTCTATGACCAACTGTCACCATAATTTATTTGTACATTCATTTTATTAATTCTTTTTTAAAATTCTTTTTAATATTTAGTTTTGGGTTGTAACTGGACACAATATCTTTATTTTACTTATTTATTTTATGTGGTGCTGAGGATCAAACCCAGGGCCTCCCACCTGCTAGGCGAGCGCTCTACCGCTGAACCACAATCCCAGCCCCTCATTTTATTAAGTCTAAATTCAAATTCCAAGCAAGATTAAAACTGATCAATCACATTTTCCCCAAGCCTGGCACTGGACACATTGGCTACTTACATTATCTGATGCATGGCCCATTACTAGAAAAGAATACTAGAAATCAAGTTTAAGAAATTCTGCATCTTTTTTAACATTGTGAAACTTCATTTTTCTATGTATTCCTGAAAAATAACAATCTCCTCTCATCTGATCTTTTCTCCACCTAACACATCGGAAAGTGTGGAAGCAGGAGAGTTTGACGTGTGCTCACCAGTCGTCTATTGTGTGCCAGGCACTATATATGTGCTATTTCAGTTAGTTCCTCAGAATACACCTAAAAGGTAGATTCACAAATGTTCATTTCACACTCACGGAAACTACAGAGTTGAGAAAATTCCATAATTTGCCAAAGGCTGTGCAGTTGGTATGTTACCACAACAGGACTTGAATCCAATTCCGTCAGCTGCCAACAGCTTTGTTCTTGCTAACATATTGCACTGCCTCTCCTTGATCATATTCTTAGTTTTAACAGCAGTCCTAAAGGAAAAAAGCATCTTAGCTAACCATACCTTTAAGAATATGATTCTTGGATAATCTGAATTTGGTTGAACCCTAATGGCAATTCAGTCTTGATTTCAAAGACATGTTAGTTTGATTTGGGTTATTCTCATGACATAATCCTCTTACAAACATGAATCAGTGAACCAAGAAAAGCAGAAGACTAAATATTTAAAGGCTTTATAAGTATAAATCTTATCATTTACTCTCTGTTTGATCTTCACCAAACAAAAGTGGATAAACACAACTTTTGGTGAAAACAGCACTGAGAAATTCCAGGAAAAAAAAATAAGGTCAGAATAAGCTTTAAAATGAGGTTGTGGAATGACTCTCCAGTACTAGAGCATGTGTTTGTGAGACAATTCTCTCTCTTAAAAGTGTGTCCAAAAACAACTCAAATCATTAAAAAATTAATTGATTGATTAAAATTCCCTACCTTCTTTCAAAATCACATCATAAGATATCTCACCTTCACTAAAATGATATGGGCCCCATTCATAGACTTATAGAGCTCAGAATTACTTGAGATTATGTAGAGCCTACATTCTACTAAAAGAATCGCTGTCATTTATGGAACATAAACTCTCTACCAAACACTGCTGAATGCTCCACAAACCCAATCATACTGAATTTTTCTGAAGACAGTTTGGGTTATAAATTAGTATCTAGCATCTCTATTTTAGAGTTAGTTGAAATTGCAGAGCTAGGACTGGCAAAGTGAAGGTTTGAACCCAGAACTTTTCCAACTAGTGCCTCCCATGTTTTACCTTGATTCCCTTTCTCAGTTCCTTGCAATCAGTTTGTAATTTAAGCCTCACTCTCTTCTCTTACTCCTGTTTCATTGATGATCTTTTTCCAAAGATAAGCTCAAGTCAACAGATTAGATTCAATTGAATAGAATAGAATGATCAATTCTATCTTTCTTAAGGTTGTGGGGAGTCCAAACACACTCTCAGTTGTGCAAATACAGAACACTCCTGCTATTTTGAAAGTATGTATTGTTTCAGTATAAGAACTCTTGGATATCTACTTTTTGACCTTGAGATAATGAGTTGATATTAATAGAATAATAGATTCCTGGAATCTGAAGGGACCGCCAAGATCCAGTTATTCACCCTCCCATCAACTACAGAATTCCTTCTTGCTTTCTCAGTCCAGCTCACCCTCAATTGCCTCTGAGGTGGAAGAAATGAATCTTCTGTTCTCCTGATCTCCAATCTTAAGAATTTCATCTCACTGAATACTATTTGTATTTAAAGATAAAACTTATCTTGCATCAACTTCTACATCCCAAACTAAAGAAACAATACATTGTCCCAACAATAGAGTAAAACTGTCTGTGTGAGACTTACTGAGGAGTATATTTTGGTCTCCAACAGGGCCATATCTAAGGCATATTAAAAGGTAAACTGTGATTTTTTTTAGATAAATTTTTGTCTTATTTACTACCTTGGAAAGTAGCATGGTGAGCTCCTCTGCCAATGAGATAAATGATGTGCCCTGTGTTCAAAAGGATAAAGTTTAAAAATTATATAATCTGCTTTTTAAGGAATTTCAATATAATTCAGTAAGTGCATTCATAAAATAAATAAAATGTATACAGAAAGCTCAGAAAGAACAGAAGTTTTATAGAGGAAATTATGCTATTTTAGCAAATTTCAGCCAGTGATCAGAAACTCACCAGGGAAGGACTGACTATTAGAAACACAAAGTGGTGGAAAGATAGTTCTGTCAAAAATAGGTAAAACACACACACACACACACAGAGAAGCTTCAATTACCATTATTCAGGAAGGGGCAGGTATCTTGCTTGGTATGAGTTGGGGATAAGTGTGGAGGAGAGTGGCAGCAGATGAAGCTGGAAAATTACAGACCAATGCATATATGCCATACTGTGGAACTAAGGCTATATCAATAGGAAATGAGGAGACACGGGTGGGCTGCTCTCAGGGAAATGGCACCTTCTGCTTTGCAGTTTTGAAAGATCTCACTTGTAAAAATATAGGATCTATAATTTGAGGATTACCAGTGTGGGTGCAGGGACATCAGTATAAAAAAAAATGTGTTAGGGTCATCTAGGTAAGAAATGGTTATGGTTTGAAGTAACACAAAGGCATTAATTTACATATTCAGGAGAAATCAAAAGGGACAAAGCATAGGGCTTTGTGAATAATTAGGTGTACTGAAAAAGAAAAGGATTCCTAGATGATGCTGATGTTTCTTGCTTATTATCTGTAGAATGATGTAAAATGACCCAGATTGGTAGTAAGAAGAAAAAAGATGGAAAGTTCACTGGAGAAGCATATTGAATATGCAGTAAGTACCAAAGGAAGGTCCAAGTGGAGACGGTTGAAGTGGTGCTGGGTGAGAGTGGTTATGAAAAAGGAAAGTCAGCTATGGAGATTAAATGTGGTGTTGGGGGAAGGCTGCCTACATATGAAACTATAAACATGAATGTTCTTGTTTAGAGAAAACATGAAGAAATTTTTACTAGGTTTACCAAACAAACACTGCAGTCAATTGCACCAAAGGAAATAAAAGAAAGATATGGGCTAACTGTACAAATATTTGAGGTGACAGAAAGAAGAAATATGACTGTTTACATGACAACATTTAGCTTCAAGGTAGTTTTGTTTTGTTTCTACTTTGATGTTTTGATTTACAGTTTTTGAGCAGTGTTTCCTTTTGTGAGGACGAGTATAGGAACTCAACAGAGGGATGAATCCAAGAGAAGAGCATGACAAAGTTGTCCTGATTTTGTCTTTGTCAGCTTGGCATTGACTTGGATGAACTTCTTTTGTGGTTATTCCATGTACGGAAAGAATGACACTGTGCAGACCCTGGGCATATAACTCAAGTATGAAGAGGTTGTCTCCTAAACCTTCATATTCCTTTCCAAAAATGAATCCTAGTGTTCCCATTTTGATATCTGGGAGATAAGTGCCAAACTGCAGCAACATCTATAGTCAATATTTGACATAATTTCTTTCCATCCTGATTTCTATAAAAACTTAACTGCCCTATGTTTCATTAGTTAAAAATGGTGGTGTGAGGCAACTGACCTGACAAGGAAATCAATTCTGGCAATATATTTGCAGATAACAAATACCTGCTATTCCATTCACAGACATTTTTATCAAGAACCTTCTGGTGAGTAATTATGGCAGATTGATGGAACACTATTTAGTCATAGGTGCCCTTTATATTATATGACATAGTTGTCTATATTTCCTAACTATACACAGGTGTTATATATTTCCACTCAATGATAGCAAATTTGTTTGTGACCTTATTCATGAAAAATAAATACACATTTTCTATATCATTTAAAAATATGTATATTCCAATTAAAAATATTTCTATCTTGAAAAATGAATTACCACACCTAAAATTTAAGGCATACTTTAATATTATGATACAATTTCATTTTTCTAAATCTTTTATCTATCATGCCAATAGTTTAAAATACCCTTAATTTCTTCCCCTGTTTAAAATGTTACTTTCATCCTACATTAAGTTTCATGTTTATTTGGCTCTCTCTTTTGATTTTCTGTGCTATTACTGCCGAGGTTTAATTACTATAGCTTTAATACAAATTTTCCCTTAGTTTTCTTCCTTTTCTCAGAAAATTTTCTATGGATTCAAGAATGCATAAATTTATAAATGCATAAATTTATACATAATCATTTTATATAAAATTTCTTGAGCAAAGAAGTATGAAAGATAAAGGGGATAAGGGTTAGGAAAGTTCTTATATGGGAAGGAGGAAGAATAGAATATACCTTATGGCATTGGACAGATATATTTGTGGGTAACAGTATGAACTGTAGGATGGATAGATAGATACATACATACATACATACATAGATAAACAGACATACAGATGGATGGTGAGTGATGCATTGCCTTCTGAATAAAATGAGAATCCATGAGTCATTACTGATATAAATAAATGAATGATTACAGTGGGAAGAAAGCACTTCCTTACAGGAAAACATGAACTAATAAATACCAAAGGAATGATGGAGTTAGAAAATCATAAATATTAAAACCAGGGGTGAAAATCTGATGGGGAAGAAACAGGATATTTGTAGTCTCGAGGTATCTTTCTTTGAACTTCTAATTAATTCAGAGTTTTTAAAAAGTGGAATATTACTGTTATTACATCACTATTAGGACAACCAACATTATGTGCCTCCTGACAAAACATAAAAATAAACCTACTCAATTTAGTAGGAAAAAATTTTTTAATTTTATATGTCTAGAAATACCAGAAAAAAACAAGGTGAAGAAGAGTCTACCAATAATTATCCTGTATTCTGAAAATGTCAAGGTCAAAAACACAAAGAAGGTTGAAGAACTGTTCCAGATTTAAAGACTAAAGAGATGTGACAACTAAATGCAATATATTATTTTAGATTGGACCCTAAGAATGAAATATCTATAAGGATATTATGGCTTTAAAAGGATTTTAAGTTATATTGAATTCTTAGAGTTCAAAAATAAATCAAAGGAAATGTATGATTCAGAATTATCTTGAAATTTTGTATCTTACAATAAATTTTGTTACATCAACACTTTATAATACTACCATACTTCAGAAGCAGGTTTAAAAACTTTGAGATACTAACTTCTGTATATTGCTTATGTTCATAGTGATTAACAAATCAGTAAATTTTTTAAAAGAGTAATATCTGACCCTTTTGAGCCAAACCAAAATGTCCCACCTTTACTGAGGTTTACCAAACCTCTTCAAGTGGATCTTCCAAACTTTCACTTACATATTATTCTTCCTCTGATTTTCCTGGGACATGCAAAACTTCTATCTTGGATAGTAATTATGTGTGTATATATTATCTTTGATAGTCAAATAAAACCTCTTAAAGGTAGAATTCCCATTTGCTTAAAATCTCTCAGTCATTTCCTGATACCATCAAGATGGTCAAAATAGCCAGGGCCTGGAGTGCACATCTGTAATCCCTGCAGCTCAGGAGGCTGAGGCAGAAGGACCACAAGTTCAAAGCCAGCTTCAGGAATTCAGTGAGACCTAAGCAACGTACTAAAATACTGTC
The DNA here is from genome assembly GCF_001458135.2 of Marmota marmota marmota. Classification (NCBI taxonomy): domain Eukaryota; kingdom Metazoa; phylum Chordata; class Mammalia; order Rodentia; family Sciuridae; genus Marmota; species Marmota marmota. The sequence goes on from NW_026000005.1 coordinate 4,345,577, forward strand.
TCAAAATAAAAAATAAAAAGAGATGGGGATGTGAATCTAACTATATCTCTCAAAATCTCCCCACCCATCCATTTACTCCACAAGTTTTAGCCTTTGGCCATACTGAACTACTTTAAGTTTACCTAAATCATTATATTCTCCCTCCACAAATTTATCAAGTTCTATGCTTAGAACATGCTTCCTAAAGTTCTCCTCTCAGCCTCTTTTGGCTTGTTGTGTACTCTCATTGTGGCTGTCTTTTGCTTCTAGAAGTCTTCTTTGAGAATCAGATCTGAGATGGATGTCCCTTCTTTGTAGCTGCTGTGAATCTTTATTTCCACTTCCAAGGCATTGACAGTACAGTAGCAATAGCTCTTATATTTTTTTGGTTCACTATTTACTGTAACATTTCTCTCTATTTTTATGCAGAGATAAGGGAATAACTCATTTTTGTATTCTGTACATTTCTTTAACACTGCTTTAAATAAAGTAGGCTGGCAATTAATAAATGCATATCTATATCATACTTTAGCAAGATATTACCTACGAATTTTGAGTCTACAAAGAAATCTTATATATATCTATATATCTATACCTGTATATACCTGTATTTCCTGCTCTATCCACTAAGGAAGGTTAGAAGCAATGACAGTTTCATAGCAATCAGCATTTATCTTCTCTACATGTGCCTCCTCAAATCACCAAGGCTTTAGTTTCTATATCCTGTTATCTAAGTAGAAGGAACTTGTATCAGTCTATCCACATGTACATGTTTGCATATGTAATTATATAACTATTTTTTCTTAGAAAATACCTTCAGTGCTTAATTTAGGACTTTTATTCTCCTTTTTGACTAGAACAAGGAAAAGGAGTGGAAAAGATAGCTAACCCTTTGGGGTTTAGTATGCTAAAACAGTCCTGAGATACACAAGTTAAACTTGGCATATTTTGGATCTGGGCCAGAAAACTGTTTTTATTGGCTGTGGAAAATGGAATTTTAGACTATGTTAGGCCATACTATAATTATGTTTGGAAATGCATAATGTGATGTTTGAATGTTCAATGTGATTGAGTTTCTGTCTGCTGAAGAGTGATTGACTGTTTTTCTCAGCATTTAAGGTTAGTATAGACCAAAAGCAAAGGATTTTAACATTTTAGTACCATTTACCAAAGATAGAGAAATATAAATACTTCCAGAAGACGATGAGGAAATATAAAGAAACTTCCTATAAAATGTAAATATTAAGGTCTCACAAGGTCGACTAAATAGTCTAAAGTCAGTGAATGGATTTAAAAACAACCTAAAACAAATTTCTTGAAGTAGTTTATGCCTTGAGCTATCTCCTCAAAATAAACATTCCATTTTCCCATCAAACATAAAATCAAATGACATTGTTTTGCCTCTAAACAGGATTATTTTTCCTAGGCTCCAATGAATGCTGGTGATTCCTTTTAGGAGAGTTGAAACTGATAAATATTATTGTAGAGAGCTGATCTGCGAGTTTAAAGGAAAATATTTTATGCCAATAAAAACCATATTAGCTTCAGTGTGAAAGCTATACTAAAGAAGAATATCCATAGTATAAGAATGTAATTCAAGCATTTAGGCAACGTTAAGAGTTGAAATATTGTATTACTTTAATACCATTACTTGAATCAGTTTCTACCTAAGGCAATAACAATTTAAACATTTCCTGTTTCATTCCTGCCCAATATTGTTTTTTCCATTATTGAAGCTTAAAAATACTTGGACTGTTTTAAAGATTAGCGTGTTGGCACAAAACTGCACATGCCTCCTCAAAGCATTTTCTTTAACCCTCTATCAAGATTTGACATTTTAAATTTTTTTCAATATGGTCAAGGGCCTTTAGCATCAAAAGGAATTTTACCAGAACCTCATTAGTCAATTAATTATGATAGAAATGAGGCAACATGCTGAGCCATAAATATTCAGTATTTATCACTATTTAAAATTCTTATATGTCAGATAAAAAGTACAAGAAAATGTTTTAATTCATTTAAACTTAAATTGTGGTGATGGCATTGTGTTTACACCATCATCATCAGTTTTATTATTTTAAATGTAACCAGAATAAATTAAATAACAAGTAAAATGTTTAGAAATGATTTCCCAAGAATATGCTATAGTGTTTTCTTTTTTCTTTTGTGGGGCTGGGGATCATACCCAGGGCTTCAGTTATGCTAAATCTCAGCACGCTACCACTGAGCTCTACCCCCCAGCCCTATAAAGTATCAGAAAATGCTTAGTAGATGACAGACAAGTGCAGTTACCAAGTCTCTAAGTGCTGAGAGGTAAACCACTCAGGTCTGTTAGAGCAGCATACCAGTGAAATCAAGACTCTCATAAGTTTCTGTTAACATAGAACATAAATTTATCTTACCCATTGATTATGCAAAGTCATGTTGTTTATTATAAGTAAAATCAGGTCAAAGAAAAGAAAGAATTTTTACTGCTATTAAATCTTTTTAAAATTAAGTCCAGCCTCTTTTTTATGTAAGGAGTGGTTATTATAAGAGACTTGGAGGCTAAGAACTCTCCATCTGAAATGTCAGATTTAAGAACTGATTACAAATATTCACTTATTTCAAAGCAAATAATAATTATTCAGATTGACAATTTGTTTGTTAATGGGAAAGTAAGGAGGGGAAAAAACCTAACAAAGTAGCTAATTTGTTGTTTGAACAAATTCTGAACTATATCACAGAGGTGAAATGTTCAGTTCAAATTATTAACTACTAATTTTCTCTGCTTCTAAAAGATTGAACAGCTTTCTCTAATACAGAATACAAAGTGTGATCTCTGGAGTGGCCTGTTTTGGTCTAGAATCCCAATTCCTCCTCTAACAAGGTGCATGATTTTTGGAAAGTAAAATAACTAAGCTTCGCAGTTTCCTTGTGTACAAAGAAGAAGAAGTAATCATGACCTCATGGGATATGATTTTAAAATAAGATACTATATGTAGACGATGTATACAAACACTTGATACATAGTCAGTCTGGCCAGAATGCTTCCCCCACCACCATCTTAATCTATATATAAAATTTCAGACTTAAACTTAAATTTGGTTATTTTCAGAAGGATGACCATTAGGAATACGTTCACTTGGAGGACTTTTTTCATTTACTTACACACACACACACACACACACACACACACTTTATATTTTATTATGAGACATTTCCCCTCAGACATTTTAGTGGTCTGCATTATCCTTAGATAATGTCATACTTTATTTTGATGTCCGAATTTCTCATGTCATCTATGAGCAATAATTTTTGAGAGGGTGAAGAGAATGGCCTGACCATATAAGTTCATATTAGAAACAGTTGGGAAAGTTTTCAGACTGCAAACATACATATGATCCCTACTTATTCTCATTCCCACCAAATTCTGATCTCTCCCACCTGCCCACCTCCACCACCAGTTCAGTTCATAAAGAGCTCTATTTGCTAATGGCAGCATGAGCCACACATAAAAAAAATAGAAGAAACATGCTGGAAACCACCACCAAATATATGTCCCTACACTTCCCAGTAAGGATGATGGTTGTGCAGACCTGGAGACCAAGAAATCCTTCCTATGAGGTACTCCCGTCTACCCTCTAATACTTTGCTCAAAGGCAATCTCTTTAACCATATTTTATCTTATGTGTCCTACTTACTCCCTCTGACCCAACATAAATCTTATTTATACTTTCTTATGGCACTCACATTCTTACTTTCAACTATATATTATAGTATTTTATGTCCATGACATGTTTCCCTTTAGACTTTTGTACATTATAGATGGTAAGTGGTAGATGAAAAATCATCAAATGTCAACCTTGGAACTGTGTCAGAACTGCTCATCCGTGTTTTTCAGAGTTCCATCAATAATCTGTTATGTGGATGTTTGCTGATATGCATAAATACTGGACAACTCTTTGCCATCTTAGAGCTAGAACACGAGTGTAACTATATGATCTTGCTCCACATCCCTAAGTGTCACCACTCTTTCCCAGCCCCTAGTCATGACACACAACCATAAGCTGTATTTATAAGCAATTGAATGCACACAATGAGCTTGGTGAACCTTCTTCTAATTATGCTGATCTTTGGTTTTCCTAATGTTTCAAGACCCTAACTTTCATTCTCAGCACACTAAGTGTGCTCAATAACTTTATTTCCATCCTTCCTTATTTTAAAAAATGTCAAAGCTCGTTTCAGATAAATAAATTCACATCATTTGCTTAGTATTATTATTTAGATTCCTTTTGTTTCTCATATTGAAAGCAGATTTTTAAAGAAAGGCAATTTTAGAGCTACCTTTAAATTATTCTTTTCAATTTCTGAGCTCCCTAGCTAAAGTATGATTTAACGTACCCTGACACTCCCCAATTGTAAAGCATAGGTGACATTTTGGGACCCAGCAGAAATTACAGACCATTCTGCTTTGAAAATTTTAAAGAATCTCAGATATTTAGAACTGAAAGAAAAAACTTCAAAGGAATTCCAGGGCAGCTCTCTGTTCTTTCCACATCACATCCAACAAAACTATCACCCACTGCTAATGACTGTGCATGTCAGCCAATTTTCATCTGCCAGCAAATGTATTCACTTACAGTTCTTTTCAGATGAGTTCTAAGTTGAATTATTTTGGTGTGATTTAATGACTAAAATGATTTTTTATCTAAATCTTATATGTCCTAAAGTGATCATCATCTACTCTGATTCCTTTATTAAATGGCAGGTACAAATATTAATTATGATATTGCCATGGAAAGGTACCATAGAGATCACTTGGTTTAGACCCTGTATTTTCCTCTGGGGAAACAGAGGCTACAAGACATACTAAAGCAGTGTCTTTTCCTTCTATTCCATAAATCCAAAGTTAATTCTTCTCTATATTTTCAAATATAAGTTTGGAAGCTTAAAATATTAATTATTGGAGGTTTATAGGATTGTACCATCTACAGGAGTACAACACACACATATCAAAAAATGCTTTTGGCTTTTCTTAGGATTCTAGATTTGTTTAACTTTGTAGTAAGTCTATGAATGAAACGCAATATAATATACCCTAAGTATATATAGACTGAGCCAGAAAAATTTCACCAAAAAAGAAAAGAAATTGAAAAGATAATCAACTGAGCTTTACCAAAAAGAAAACAACAATTAACACCTCAGTGGAAAATCCTTTTTTTTTCATTAGTAGTGAGAAGAATGGGGAGAGGAACTTGCTCACCTCATTGCCTCTATCCTACCCTTTTAGCAACAGAGGGTCTTTAAGTTCCTAACACCGTCAACAACATTTCTAGCTGAAAGGAGAAAGTGTGTCTTTCTGATTTTTATCCCATTCAGTTTTGTTTCCCACATTCTCTAAGCATGCATTCTTTGCGTATTTAACTCTATTTTTATTATTGACTATATTCCTATTATTTGCATAAAATGTAAATATTCCTTAAATCAGATGTGAAAAAGACCTGGGTTTGAAGATTGGTTCTTCTACTTACTAGTTATGTGACCTCTCCTGTCTATTCTCTCATTCGCCCATGTTAGTAAAGTTTTATGGGTGCTAGTTTTTTGAAAATATGACATGTGCTTAAGGATGCTTTCTTGTGGGGGGTGGGGAGAAGGGAGTTGGCAGAGGAGTCATTAATGTCTCTTTCTTAATGTCTCTATCTCAGTTTCCTTATTTGAAAGACAGGCTTGAAAATTAATAACTCCTTCTAAGGCTGCCCAAACAACTAAACAAAACCAGAGTAGATTTTGAAACTCTACAGTGTATATGGCATTTTTAAAAAAGAATATTTAGACCTCAGCTATTATATCACACTAAATTAAACCAATGTAGATAACCCATGTAAATTAGAACTTGTAGTACTGACTACAACATAAAACATGTTAGATAAAATTGTTCTTACCTCATAGGGTTGTTGTCAAGATTAAAGAAGTTAAAATAAACATTCTGAGCACAGTACCTAGCACAGAGTGAGAACTCAATAAATGTTGCCTTTTCAATTATCAGCATCCTTATCATTGTCATCATCTTTTATGCCTCCTCTGCCAACTGCCTTCCCCCCCAACACAAAAAAGCATACTCAAGCACATGTCATATTTAAAAAAAAAAAAAAAACTATGAGGGGCAGCAGTATTGTGCAACACTGAGCATCTTTACAAAACTTTACTAACCCTGGGCGAATGAGGGAATTGACATAGGAAAGGAACAGAAAAAAAAAAAAAATGAGAACATAAAGTGCCCAGTTGGGTCAGAAAGTTTCCAACTGAAGAAATAAGCTGTAAAAATATTGCCTGAGTGGAATTTAGTAACTGGCAAATTTATGACTTTACCTCACTTCATGTACCTACCTCTGTCTGCCTAGGGACCCAAACGTAAGCATTTGCCCATGAAAGCAAATTTATTGGTTCACGGCAGGAAACAATATTCCAATGACATCAAGCTAGTTCTCAAAATGTTTTTTTTAATAAAGTAAACAACATTACCAGGGAAATGAAAATCCCCTGCAGTTTGATTAAATCAAGACTGGTTAAGATCAAATCAGGCTCATTCCTTTTAATGCTATTGCTTTTTCTATTTTCTAAGGAGCCATGCTATGGAAATTATAATTTTTTCATTGGGGAAATGTTATATTATTATTTCAGTGTATGAATACTGGGTTTTCACTATGTATAAAAACATACAAAGCACAACAAAAATTGTTTACATTTGCAAAAGTTCATGTATCACAACTACAAAGAAGAAAAATTAGATATCTGTGTACCAGTTTCTGAAAACAATAGAGGATGTCAAAGGCATATAAATAACTCTAGGTAAGTCTTTTCCTATGACAAATCTAGTTTACAAATAATTTCAGCCTAAATTCTATAATTTCTACCGAAGTTAATGAAGGTTGGGTTCTGAATTACTTTTGAATGGCCAAGGCTATAGAACTATGTGCTCTAAAGATAGTTTCCTCTTTATAGAAATATAAATGTGTAAATATTTGGTACTATATTAGCATGTATATAGATAGAAACTCCATATATATATATATATATATATATATATATATATATATATAATTTTCCTATTATATATAATAGGAAAATGTGAAAAGACATAGAAATAGATAATCCGTGCATGTGTGTGTGTGTGTGTGTGTGAGAGAGAGAGAGAGAGAGAAAAAGAAAAGGCATAGGCACACACTTTCTTCAAAATTTATTTCTGGTATTAACTGGCAGCATCAGAGAAGACTGAAATTTACTTTATTTAAGTAACTGAGATTTGACATTTTAAGACGTTTTTAACAATTTTGATCATTTTTAATAAAAATTTTCCTGAAATGTATTACATACTCCTGACCTTATATAAGAAATAATTAATTGGTGAGATTTTTGCTTTTATCTCAAGTCACAATCTGAGGTCACATGTTAGTGTGCACTTGCACAGTGCACAGCCTGCATTCTGAATGCTTAAACTCTTAATGGCACTAAGAACACCAAAAGAGAGGGTCACCTGAACTGCTCAGTGTTGTGCAGTTCTGCTGCCCCTCTGCCAACTCAACTATTACTCTCTTCTGCCCCCTTTATTGCTTTGCCTTTCTTACTACTTCTGCTCTCTGCTGCTTTTCTTCAAGCATCTCTGCTTTCCTCCCCTCCCCCACTTTTTCCCTTTTCATTCAACATTTTGTGCCAAGTGTGAGCTAAAATTTTGCTGAAGACTGGATAAAGAGCAATGAACAAGACAGACATCTTCTTCTGCTCTGACAAAGTTTAACTCTCTGACTCTTTTGTATATGTTCTAGAAGGGTTTTTTGTTTTGTTTTGTTTAACTATGATTCTTCAATTTAACTTCTGGCAACTTGATTCTACAATCAACAATAAAACCTTTTTCTTTCTGCTGAGTGAACCAAGTCATTATATTTTTCTAGAACAGCATGTTACAATGAGATATTTTCCATCTCAAATTCTGCTGAAACCTCAAGCAAAAGAAGTGACAACTTGTCTCATGTTTGCAAATGAGTTGCATGCCTGTCAAGAACCTGCCAAGGAAGACTTTAAAGGTCAGTGTGTGACCTTAAGCCATTCTTCTACTTCTGCTTACCAGGACCCCAGAGGCCACATGGAATGCAAATAACTAGAAGAAATATTTGGTAAGCATTGAGTCCTCCACATCCACCTCAGCACAATAGGGAAAAGGGATAGCGCCTGGCATTTTGCCAGAGAGAGTGGTTTGTGAAGTAATGCCAGGGAGCCATTAAGTGTGGAGATTCCTTATTGGTTGACTGCTGTATCTAGTTTATGTTAATTAAGATAAGCTGTGTGGAATGTATATATACCCCTCCGGTCCTACAATAAATGGCTCCCACTCCTGCTGTATCAATCTACACAAGTTGCTCATCACCCTCCGGTTATTTTGCTGCAGCCGGACTGTGGCAGCTTTGATTTTCCTTCTGCTGTAATCTAGAAAAAAAGGGCTTTATTGGGACCATTTGGAAAGATTAAAAGGTCTCTCCTGGAGTGATAGGTGTCACCTGGATGGAGGGATTGCTGCATTAGAGTCAGCCTATCCTCCCTGGGTTGTTGGTGGGGAAAGATTTATGCAGGTTCCTCATAGACTAAAGCCAGCCCTGGAAGAGAATGAGCTGCTTTGGGATTTTCTTAGATTCTGCCAAAGAATGCCTTCTAGTTGTGCAGAAAGACCTCAGAAGCCAGATGGTGGAGGACATCTGGATGTCTCAAACAGCAAATGGCCAGAGGAGACTCACTGTAATTCCTCACCTTGAGGTAGACCATGAAGAATCCTTGCAATAGTTTGGATGTTGAATGTCCCCAAAGGCACATGTGCTTGGTCCTTAGTGTGGTGCTAATAGGAGGTGGCGAAACCTTTGAGAGGTAGGGTCTTATGGGATCTCCTTAAGTTGTTGAGGGTGTGCACTTGAAGAGACTGTGAGACCCATCCTCCTCCTCCCTTTTTTCTCCTTTGGTCATGATCTAAGGGATTTGCTCTAACACTTTGTCCCTCCATAATGATGTGTTGCCTCGTCACAGGCTCAAAGCAACAGGGCCAATTGGTCACAGACTGGAACCTCCAAAGCTGTGCAACAAAATGACCCTTTTGTGTTTGTAAGTTAATTATCTACAATATGTTTTTGTACTAATACAAATCTGACATATAACCCTCATACACTCTTGGAAATTCTAAACAAAACAAAGATATAATCTTCAATTTTCTGCCCATCTGTACAGGAATAGTATTCCGAGAAAATTTAGTATATACTACAACTATGCCAAAAAACATGCATGAGTGTGTGCATTCCTGTGTGTGTTTATATGCAAAACTGAATGTGTTTCTAGGTTCTGATATATATAAACAGATTTTTTTTTTCTTACACAAATGCCTGGTGAAGAATTTGAAACTGGGCTAGGGTTGTGGCTCGGTGATACAGCACTTGTCTCGCAGGCATGAGGCACTGGGTTCTATCCTCAGCACCATGTAAATAATGTGCCCATCTACAACTCAAAAAAAAAAGTCTTTTAAAATAAATAAACAAAAAAGAATTTGAAACTTTTGTAGGACAAGAGACAATGTTTTATGTTGGGGGACCGCCATGAACAGGAGCTGAGCACATACCCTTAGCCTTGAGCAATGACGGTGTGGAACTGGCTTCCACTCACAGCAAAAAGCAGGCGGACCTCACCTTCACTGGGAAAGGAATTACAGCTCTGGGAGTGATAATCACCCAATGGGACTGGGCTACACCCTCCTGAAACCTAATCCCTTGCCTCATTTGGGTGGAACTTTCTAGAGTGTCTTCCCCCCCCCAATAAATAGGGTTTCAGGCATGTTCTTTCTCTCTCTCTCTCTCTCTCTCTCTCTCTCTCTCTCTCTCTCCTGCCTCTCTTGCCTCCCTTGTGGGAGCTGGGTCTGAGGAGTTGTCACTGAACCCAAAGAAAAAGGTACTTTCTGTGTCTATGTGATTATTCAGTGCCAGCTCAATTCACCTGGAGTGACCCTGACTTGGTCTCGTGTCGTGGCAGTTTCATATTGCAGAACTGCTAGCACCTCACACACTAAATGCCTATGACATCCTTTAATCATTGGGGCAAGAAAAAAAATTATCCCCTAGTATTTTCAAACACTTCCTAACAGTCGTTGTTAATGCCTTTGAGAACCACTGACAATCAGTCAATCTGGACTTACTGAGTAAGTACTGTTAGGATATGGATACATACTTCCAGAGTAGATGAGCTCAAGATCAAGTGGTGATTCTACTTTCTCAGGTAGAGAAATTCATTGATTAAGACAATATAAATATTATTTTTCTGCCATGTTGAATATTTTGAAAAAAAATCACACTCTAAAATATTTCTAAATACTAACTGGGAGTCTCTAGTAATCTACCTACAGATAATGTTGCAAACCAATGTTCTCAATTAGCATATGTTTATATTAAACTCTTAAGCAGGTGGAAAATGAAATAAGGTTTTCTTCAGTCATAAACATGCAGATAATTTAAATCTGATTACATTTGTATATAAAAGACTAAATATCTCAGGAAAAACTATTTGTAAATGTTAATTGGGCATAGTATTAAAAAAAATTAAAAATGTAAGGCAGAGCAAGATGGCAACTGAGTAAGTTCATCTAGTGAGCTCTCCTCACAGATGCACCAAGTCCAACAGCTATTTATGCACAAAACTAAATTCAGTAGAGGTAAGGAAAATAGATGAGAGACCACAGTGCCTGCTTTTAGTATACGAAGAAGGCAGGAAGGAAGGAGACACCTGGCTGACCTCTCCCTCAACTCCAAGAAGTCCAGTATACAGAAAGAGGCCAATTACTTGGGGGAGGGAAAAAGAATTAAGTCCAGGTCTCAGACTTTGAAACCCAGTACTAGTCCCACCAGAGTGAGCTCCAGTGCTGGGAAAAGCCTCTTGACACCGCCTGTCAGACTGAGCTGCTGGAACTGACCATTCTCCACCACCCTTTTTCTAATCTAAGACAGTAGAGTGGGAAGCAGGACTACCAGCTGGGGAGAAGGGAATGAAAACTAGCTCAGGGTAGGTCTGCCCATGGTAAGACTACATTCTTGGTAGAAACCAAAGGCACCTGTACCATTTCTAGCCTGGGAGTATGCCTGGGGCCCACCTGTCCTCCTTCTGAGATGGAGCAGGCCCCTGTACCTCTGAGAATAAGATAACACCCAGTTTAGCCTAAGCCTTAACCTTGGTGACCAAGAGACTATCTCTATCACCAGTGCCCATCCTCAGGCATCCATCAGGCCAGGGCTCATAGATGGGGAACCAGACCTGCACCTTAGTGCGATGGATTCATATTTTTGCCTGCATAACTGCAAACTGTGGCACAGGCCTCAGTGCACCCCTGAGACTGTGCAGGTCCTTATGGCTGCGAGACTCAGGTGTCTCAGCTTAACATCAATCTTGGTGGCCAAGAGAGTGCCTTCATTAATACTACCATCCACCAAACTTGGGCAGCAAGCATTGTGCAAGACTTTATTCACTGGGGCAGGACAAGGTATACTGTATAAGATTTTGCCTTGGAACTTATTGCTGGGCTGGTGAAACCTAACACTGTGCTGTCATCCCCAGGCCTGTATATAGACAGATGTCCCTGGTACATGTCAGGGACAGAGGGAGTCATGTGCCTCTAGTGGACTGGATTTCTGTTCCACCTACCATCACCTGGGGTTGGTTTTAGCCATTTGGGGCCACACATGACTCCACTTTAGCAATAGGTAGTCTATACCCATATGGACTTTGATTCAACCCTAATATTGTGCTGGATTTGGCAAGCTGTGGGCTCAGGGTATGACACAGCTCAACAGCACTAGTGGTCACAGGTCATGGTCTTGCAGTGCCTGACCCTAGACTAGTAACTGAGAAAGAGGTCTCTGTGCCTGCACCAGCCCCAGAGACAGGCTTGTGGGGACAGGCTGCTCTTTCTTTCTAGGTACTCTCCTAGTTGTCTCTGTCTCTGAACACAGCAATAATGTTTTGAAGAAAAACCTGGTCTTCAATTGCCCTCCAATACTGAAACTGTAATATCTCTCCAATAGCAGACTCCTGACAAGTCTGAACCTGAGCCCCATCCAGTGCTAATGTAGTAGAAGTGACTACAGGTTCAGAAAAATATAAGTAGCTTCCTTAGGATTTCTATAAAGGCAGGCACAAACAAAGCCATATTGAAGACAGCAATTAATACTTCATCCTTCAATGCCCAGATGAGGTCAGATGCCAACAAATATCAAAAGCTTTCAGGAGAACATGAGTTCACACAATAGTTAAAGCAAGGTGCCAGAAACTGACCAGATAATAATCAGCAGAGAGAACTATCAGAGAGAGACTTTAACACAGCTATTTTAAAGAAGTTCAATGAATTTGAAGAAAACATACAGAAATGTTTCCATATACACAAATAGAAGAACTTAAAGAGAAGGAAACAATTTGGAAAAAATAAAACAGAAATTCTTGAACTGGAAAGTACACTCAGCAAAATGAAAAGCATGATAGAAGGCATCAATAGCAATATAAATCAATCAGCAGAAAGAATCAGTGGGCTCAAAGACAGCTATTTGAAAATATACAAAGAGAAAAATATAAAGGAATGAAGATGAATACAGAAAGTTCATGGGAACTTTGAGACAGTATAAAAATAATTGGGGTTATTGGGGTTTGTGATGGACTTGAGAAGGTCAAAATGGCATAAAGTTTATTCAATGAAGTAACAGGAATTGTCCCAAACCTAGGGAAGGAACAAATATCCATCCAGGCTTAGGAAAGTCAAAGCTTACCAGCACAATTTAACTCAAATAAGTCTACCCAAGACATCTTTTAATCAAACTCTCAAAGGTGAAAAATAAAAAGATTCTAGAGACTGCAGAAGGCAGGGGGGAAAACTATTTGTAAGGGTGCCCCAATTTGCCTGACAGCAGACTTGTTCAGCAGAGACCTTACATGCCAGTAGACAGTGCTGTGAAATTTTCATAGTCCTAATAGAAAACAAACAAAAACTGTCAACTGAAAATACTGTACCCAGCAAAGCTATCCTTTTAAATTAAAAAAGAGTAAAAAATTAAAAAACAGTAGAAATGAAGGAGAGAGAAAGACATGCAGGCCCAAACAGAAGGTGAAAGAATATATTCCCACCAGACTTGTTCTACAAGAAATGCTACAGGAAGTTCTTCAACTGGAAAAAAACAAAACATGTTAATGAGTGAAAAGAAAATATAGGAAGGTATAAAACTCACTGGGAAGAGTAATTATACAAATTCTGGATGCTCTAATATTGGAAGCATGATACATAAGCCATCATTCTTTAGGATAAAGATTTAAAAACAAAACAATTAAAAACTATACTAATATGTTAAGAGATGCTAATGGATATGGATATTAAAAAATTTTAAATGTAAGGAAGAATGGAGAGCATGTAAAGTTCTTTCTTCTTCCTTAACCATTCAGTCACTCTAAGTTTTTTATCAGAGAATTTAATGAATTTACATTCAAAGTATTAGTATGACTTCTCCTGCTTTACTTTGAATTCCATTTGCATGGATCTTATTCCATCCCTTTATTTTATTCCTGTGTGTGTCCTTAGAGGTGAAGTGAGTTTCTTGTAAGCAATACATAGTTGGGTCTATACATAAGGCCCTTATTCTTTCACTTGTGTGTTTGATTTTGTTCTTATTTTTATAATCCTTTGAAGTTATCAAAATAGGTTGTTATAATCAAAATATTTTTTTGTAATTCTCATGATGACCACAAAGCAAAATACATAATAGACTAACCAGAAATAATAAGCAAAGAATCAAAACACACTACTTGAGAAAATCACTTAACCACAAAAGAAGACTATGTGGAAGGGAGAAGGAAACTAGAAAACAATGTGTATAATGGCTATAGTAAAAACTTACTTATCAATAATTATCTTGAATGTAAATGGACTAATTTATCCAATCAGTAACTGAATGGATTACAAAAAAACAAAAACAAAAAACTATGTATTGCTTACAAGAAATTCACTTCACCTCTAAAGACATACACAGAAATAAAATAAAGCGATAAAGTGATGGAATAAGATCCATGCAAATAGAATTCAAAATACAACAGGAGTAGTCATACTAATATCAGAAAAAAAATAGGCTTTAAATTCAAAGAAGTAAAGAGACAAGGAAGGTCATCATATAATAATAAATAGGTCAATTTTGTAAAAAGAAATAACAGTCAAACAGATATGCACATCCAATATCAGCACCCAAATATATCAAGCAAATATTAATGAATCTAAAAGAGAAATGGACTCCAATACAATATAGTAGGACATTTTAACATCCTACTTTCAGCAATAACTAAAACTTTGGAAACTACAAATACATGAAATAAACAACTTATTCCTGAAAATGCAATGGATAAGAATAAAATTGAGAAGTAAATTTTAAAATTTCTTGAAGAAAATAAAAATGGAAATATGGCATACCAAAACCTATGGGATACAGCAAAAGTGATTCTAAGAAGGAAGTTTATCGCAATCTGTGTCCACATTAAAAAAGAAAAAAAAATTAAGTAAACAACTTATCACTGCATCTTGAGGAACTAGAAAAACAAGAACAAGGCAAGCCCAAAATGAATAATGGGAAAGAAATGATAAAAGTCAGTGCATAAGTAAATAAGATGGAGACTAAAACAAACAAACAAAAAATACAAAAGATCAATGAAACAAAGAGCTGTTTCTTCAAAAACAAACTAAATCAACAATTCCATAGCTAAACTGACTCAGAAAAAAAGGAGAGAACCTTCAAATAAGTAATATTAGAGATAAAAGGGAGATATCACTATATATATTACAGAAATACAAAAAAAAACATTAAAGATTATTATGAACAATAGGCCAACAAATTTGATAACCTAGAAGAATAGATACATTCGTATACAGACACACCTTACCAAGACTGAATCATGGAGAAATAGAAAACCTGCACTGATTGATCACAAGTAATGAGATATGTAATAAGTAATGAAAAGCTTCCCATCAAAGAAAAGCCCAAGACCAGATGGCTTTGCTGAGAGCCATAGCCAAGTAGGAAAGACGCATGGCATTTTTGGTTGAGAGGTGACACCAGCAAGCCATTGAGATGATAATGGTTATGTTAAGATGTGTATTCAATTGGATATTAGACCCCTGCTGTCCACCTCAGCCTTCTACTTTGGAGCTCTAGCGGGGATTCCAGGAGAGTTCCCATTGGTTGGGGAAGTGCAGGAGGAGGGATTTCCAGAGGAGGGATTTCCGGTTGGTGTGGTGTGTCCCGAGAGAAGGCATCGTGCATGGCGTTCGTGGGAGTTTAGGAAATAAAGTTTGTTCCTGCTTGAGTGGCTCATGATTTTGTGCCCAGCCAGACTGCGGTATTTGGTGGCCAGTATGGGGAACGCCTGAATCTTGGGGGTAAGTGAAATTGCTCGCCCCTGAGGGAGAGTGAGAGAATAGGTGACCATTTCAAAAAATAATGTGTTCTTGTTTTGATTTATTTTGTTTTTGTTTCAAGCTGCCTATCCCTAGAACTTTCTCAGGCAAACTGGGAAAAATGGTTGGCTCAAGGTTTGAAGTTGTTCGGCCCTGAGGAAGAGAAAATTGATACAACAATTTTTTGTTCCATTTTTGTTTCATTTTGCTTCAGTTTTGTTTTGAGTTATCTGTTTGAGTTGTGCTATCCTTTTAGCAGAAATATGGGGTCAGAAATTAGCAGAAAACAAACCGAAAAAATGTTAAGTAAATTGTTAGAGGAAGGAGGCACCCCAGTAAAACCAAAAAGAGTCAGGGCATATGTTGATACAATACAAAAATGTAGCCCATGGCTTTTTAAGGAGGAGTTGTTGAATATATCACAATGGGACAATCATCGTGAAGTTTTAAGGGACAGGGAAAAGAAAAACCCAGGAACTCTGCCAGTTGGCACATTGCCATTGTGGATGATGATACGATTTTGTTTACCTAGTCCAAACCTTTCAGTTCAGATTATGGTAGAAGACATATTAGATCAGGAAAAAGAGGAGGCCTCTCGAGATAGTCAGAAAGGGGAAGAAAGTTTAGAGCAGAAAAAGAGATCAGGGGAAAAGTTACAACAGGAGGCTGCTACTAACACCTTTCTATCACCAGAGGGCATAAGTGTCCAACCAACAGCGCTGCCTATGGGACCCTTAACCCCCATAGCTGATAGATGGGATCCTGAGACAGGACCTCAAAGATTAGCATGCCCTGTATTTGAACAGGCAGGAGGGCAGCGAATTCACCATGTTTTAGATTTCAAAACAGTGAAGCAGCTAAAAGAGGCTGTAACAACCTATGGTCCTCAAGCACCCTTCACCATAAGCTTGGCCGAATCCATTACCAACTTGAACATGACGCCAGCAGATTGGACTAGTGTGTGTAAAGCTGTGCTAAATGGAGGAAAATACCTGTTATGGAAGGTTGCCAATGAGGAATTTTGCATGGAGACGGCTAGGCAAAATGCAGCAGCTGGTTATCCTCAGAGAAATCTAGATATGTTGTTAGGAAAAGGACCTTATGAAGGTCAGCTGCAACAAATTGCATTTGATCTGGCTATATATTCACATATTGCTGCAGATGCAGTTAGGGCATGGAAGACTTTACAAGGACATGGAGATTTACAAGGTCAATTATCTAAGGTACTACAAGGAGCTAATGAACCATACGCCGAATTTGTAGATAGGCTTATTCAAACAGCTACCAGAGTTTTTGGGGATACAGAGCAAGCAATGCCATTAATTAAACAGCTAGCCTTTGAACAAGCAAACATATGGTGTAAGGAGGCCATTAGACTATGGAAACATGGAGATTTAAACACATATATCAAATTATGTGGAGACATTAATGAACAAGGGCAAGTCCTGGCAGCTGCAGTACAACAGGCTTTAGATGCCAGGCCGAAAACATGCTATAATTGTGAACAAACAGGACATTTTAAAAGGAATTGCCCCATAGGAGGAGGGTTTAACAAAGCTAGGTATCAAAGGAGTAGAATACCAGGTATGTGCCCACAATGCCGTAAAGGGAGACATTGGGCTAATGAATGCCATTCTCAAACCACCATAGAGGGTACTCCATTATCAAAAAACAGACAAGGAACAGGTGTTTACCCACGATATCATGGAGAAAAGCATCGGGCTCCATTGCCAAAAAACGGACTGGGAGGCCCAATGTTCCAGGGCCCACAACCACAAATATAGGGGGTAATGGAGGAACCTAGCAACACCATCAGGGTAATGCCCAGGACATATTATCCATTAAATCCCTCATCAGACAAACCAGAGGGATTGCAGGGTTGGACATCTGCACCTCCACCAGAGCAGTACTAACTCCAGAGATGGGAGTTCAAATCATTCCCACAGGAGTAAAAGGACCTCTTCCCCAAGGAACAGTAGGCTTATTATTGGGACGCAG
>NW_026000005.1:4364922-4366083 GCF_001458135.2 Marmota marmota marmota
GAAGATGATTTGACTCAAATCCATAACAGCTGATATCCAGAGCTCCAGCTTGGCTATTCTTGATCTGCAACAGTGGTTCTCTCACACCTGGAGGCTAATGAATAATGAACACCATTAAAGCCTATTTCAAATGTAAAAAACCTTGGGGCTTGCTTGTGGGAATACCTTCAGACCAATTATGCAAGTTACAGGAAAAAGGATGGGATATCCAAAAAAGAGTCAAACCCAGGTGGTAACCAGGATGTCTTTTTCAATATTTATTTTATTATTGCCTTTGCCCACATCATAAAGTTCTATTATATTTTTTGAGCTCATTCAGACCTAGGTTAATGTTTTTCTGATCAGTTTTTTTTTTTTTTTTTGATTGTGGAGTTTTTAAACATTGCAATGGAGATTTCACCTGTGTAAAGCTACAAGGCCTTTACTATTGTCTTATGTGTTGTATGTTATGTGTGCACACTTGTGTTTTTTGCTGTATGTCTGTATGTGCGTATGTCTATAGATCATATATGAGGAGCGCTCATGAAAAAATGGATCCAAATATTTTTATTTTTCACGTGATTTAAATGGTTTAATTTAAATTGGGTAAACAGCTGTTGAGGATTGTTTTAATATGTGAAAAAATAAGGAGGCTAACAGATCTGTTTACTTTCACCTTTCCTTTTCATTATATTTAATAATTCTGTTCAGGATAATGTAAATTGTTCAGAAAATTGTTTTCTTAGTACCTGTTGGAATGTTACATATTTTTTTTTAGCCATCATTGCCAGAATTCCTATCTTCATCCCAGTGCCGGTGAAGACAAAGATGAAACCAAACTACAGCTTCTTCGATAGCTATCACAATGAACTGTATAAACTGATGCATCAATGAATAATAACTCAACAAGTAATGCTCAATCAAGGAGTCGATTTACTTTGGGAGGAAATGGACATATTGATAGATTCCTCCGCTTTGAACTGCTTGCAGAACTTTCCTGGACTATATATCACTTGTATGCATTGTGTGTTGGTGCAGTGAATTGTGGTAATGCTGGAGTGTCTTTGCTGATGGTGTCACCGGTGGTACAATTTTTCAAAGGAGCCGTCAACTGGCTTAGTGTCGTGGCATTTCTGTATCCTCCTCCCTTCTGCTAGTGATGGTCTAAAATTTGGGGGCCAA
>NW_026000005.1:4368385-4371435 GCF_001458135.2 Marmota marmota marmota
CCCCACTGGCACCAAGGCCAAATTTGGGGGCCAACAGAGGTGAGGCAAAGAACCTCACCCCCCCACACTGGTGCATAGGCCTATCCACAAGTATGGCTGTATGCTGGACCGGTAGTCAGTGACGGGTATGATCCACTTGCAGTGGTACCAACCTAAGACAGGAGGCTGACGCCTTGAGGTCAGCTCATCCGATGACAGGTAACGGCCATATGTAGTATTGGACAGCCTAACAGGCACGGTACCTAAGCCATATGCTTGGTGCTTAATTAAACAGAAGGGGGAAGATGCTGAGAGCCATAGCCAAGTAGGAATGACGCATGGCATTTTTAGTTGAGAGGTTGTTAGGGTCTGTAAACAAGTCAAGATGGCGCCTGGCATTTTGCAGAGGGAGTGGTTTGTGAAGTAACGCCAGTGAGCCATTAAGTGTGGAGATTCCTTATTGGTTGACTGCTGTATCTAGTTTATGTTAATCAAGATAAGCTGTGTGTAATGTATATATACCCCTCCTGTCCTAGAATAAATGGCTCCCACTCCTGCTATATCAATCTACACAAGTTCCTCATCACCCCCCCCCCTTAGTTTGCCCAGCCAGCCAGGCTGCAGCAAGAGGTGACACCAGCAAGCCATTGAGATGATAATGGTTATGTTAAGATGTGTATTCAATTGGATATTAGCCCCCTGCTGTCCGCCTCGGCCTGCTACTTTGGAGCTCTGGCTCTCGCGGGGATTCCCGGAGAGTTCCCATTGGTTGGCGAAATATGGGAGGAGGGATTTCTGGAGGAGGGATTTACGGTTGGTGTGGTGTGTCCTGAGAGAAGGCTGCGTGCATGGCGTTCGCGGGAGTTTTGGAAATAAAGTTTGTTCCTGCTCGAGTGGCTCGTGATTTTGTGCCCAGCCAGACTGCGGCATGGCTTCATTGGTGAATTTGACCAAACTTTAAAGAACTAATACTAATTCTTCCTAAGTTATTCTAAAAAATAGAAGATGACATTCTTCCAAATTCATTCTAAAGACCAGGCATGATGGTGCATGCCTGGAATCCCAGCAGCTCAGGAGGCTGAAGCAGAGGGATCAAGAGTTCAAATCAAGCCTCAGCAACTTAGCAAGGCTCTGAGTAATTCAGCAAGACCCTGTCTCTAAACAAAATATAATAAAGGGCTCAGGGTGTGACTCCATGGTTAAGTGCCCCTGGGTTTAATCCCTGGTACAAAAAAAAAAATCTAAATTGAGGCCAACATTACCCTGATTCCAAAACCATATAAAGAAACACACAGACACACATACACACTACAGGCCAGTATCCATGATTAATATAGATGCAAAAATCTGCAACAAAATACTAGAACACTGAATTCATGATGTACTGTATAAACACAATGAGAGATAAAACACATTATGGGCATCTCAGTACACGCAGAAAAGTCCTTTGATAAAATTTAGCATCCCTTCATGATAAAAAAATGTGGTATATATACACAATGGAATATTACTCAGCAATAAAAGAGAAAAAAAATCATGAGATATGTAATAACTAATTTGCAGATAAATGGATGGGGTTAAAGAAGATAATGCTAAATGATGTTAGCCAATCCCAAAAAAACAAATGCTGAATATTTTTTTTTTTAATAAGGAGGCTGATTTATAGTGGGATAGGGAAAGGGAGCTTGGGAGAAATAGACGAACTCTAGATAGGGCAGAGGGGTTGGAGGGGAAGAGAGGGGGCAGGGGGTTATTAATGATGGTGGGATGTGTGATCATTATTATCCAAAGTACAGGTATGAAGACACAAATTGTTGTGTATATACTTTGAATACAACCAGAGGTATGAAAAACTGTGTTCTATATGTGTAATAAGAATTGTAATGCATTCTGCTGTCATAAATAAATAAATAAATAAATATCAGGGGAAAAACACATATATAAAAAATTAAATAAATAAATAAATAAATCATTTATCAGGAGGAAAAAAAACCAAATTGGTATATAAGGAATGTCCCTCAACATAACAAAGGCTACCATTATATTATATGATGGAAGGCAGAAATTTTTCTCTAATCTCTGGAACAAGACAAGGATGCCTACTCTTCCTACTTTTATTCAACATAGTTCTGGAAGTCCTAACCAGAGCAATCAGGCAAGTAAAAAGAAATAAAACACACCCAAATGGGAAAGGAAGTCAAATTGTCACTGTTTACATACAACATGATCTTATAGATAGAGAAACCCTAAAATCTACCAACCCATTACTAGTACTAATAAATCAACATAAAAAATCAATAACGTTGCTATATTCCAATAGCAAATTACCTGAAATAGAAATTTTAAAATCCACTTATAATAGCTACAAAATATTGAATGCCTAGGAATTAATTAGAGTTAAAAGAACTCCCCAATGAAATTATAGAACATGAATGAAAGAAATTTTAAAAGACACAAAAATGTGGAAAGACATGTCACATTAATGAACTGGATCCACATTGTTAAAATGTCCATATTACCCAAAGTGATTTATAAATTCAGAGTAATCCCTATTGAAATAATAACAGCATTCTTCAAAAAACTAGGAAAAACAATTCTTTTTTTTTTAATTTATTTTTTTTATTGGTTGTTCAAAACATTATAAAGCTATTGACATATCATATTTCATACAATAGATTCAAGTTGGTTATGAACTCCCAATTTTACCCCAAATACAGATTGCAGAATCACATTGGTTACATATCCACATTTTTACATAATGCCCTATTAGTAACTGTTGTATTCTGCTACCTTTACTATCCTCTACTATCCCCCCTCCCTCCCCTCCCATCTTCTATCACTACCCCATCCACTGTAATTCATTTCTCTCCTTGTTTATTTTCCCATTCCCCTCACAACCTCTTATATGTAATTTTGTATAACAATGAGGGTCTCCCTCCATTACCATGCAATTTCCCTTTCTCTCCCTTTCCATCCCACCTCATGTATCTGTTTAATGTTAATCTTTTCTTCCTGCTCTTCCTCCCTGCTATGTTCTTAGTTGCTCTCATTATATCAAAGAAGACATTTGG
>NW_026000005.1:4377437-4378544 GCF_001458135.2 Marmota marmota marmota
AAAAAAAAGGCGGGGCGCACTGAGCTTTCTTTGCCTCGGGTACTTACAATCCACTGCTGATTACACATTCAGCTTCTCTGCCCGGAGCGAAGCAAAAGAGGAAGCAGATGGGAGCAAAGCGCCCGCGGCTCTGAGCAGCCAAGCCTCCGGGAGCCAAGCGTCTCTTTTTTCGATCTCTTTGTTCTTCCTGCTGCTTGGCAAAGTGGTCCGCTACAGATTAATGGTGAAAGGAGCTCTAACAGACTGTACGAAATCTCTATTAAAGCCGCTGTTCTGAGCACCACGCTCAGCACTTCAGCAACCCCCGTACGCAGCGGCCATCTTCTTCGCTACCTAGGAAAAACAATTCTAAAATTTATATAGAAACACACACACACACACACACACACACCCCTGAATAGTCAAAGCCATCTCGAGCACAAAGAACAAACCAGGAAGCATTACACTGCCTGACTTCAAAATATACTAAAATGCTGTATTAATCAAAACAGCAGGGTATTGGCAGGAAAAGACACATAGACCAAAGGAATAGAGTAGGGAGCCCAGAAGCAAACCCATGCATCCACAGTCAATTGACTGAAGTTGCTAAGAATAGGCATTGGAGAAAAGATAGTCTCTTCAATAAAGGTGTTGGTAACACTGGATATCCAAATGCAGAAGAATTAAACTAGACCTATATCTCTCACCAGTTACAGATCACCTCAAAATGCAGTAAAGACTTAAATGTGAAACATAAAACTTATAGAAATAAACAGGGTAAGTGCTTCAGGACAGTGAAATATGGAAGGATTTTTTTTTTTTTTCTGTAAAGCACAGGAAACAAAAAGCAAAAGTAGACAAATGGGAAGGACTGGGGGTATAGCTCAGTTGGTAGATGCCTGCCTTGCATGCAGAAGGCCCTGGGTTCAATCCCCAGCACCAAAAACAAAAACAAAACAAATAGGATTATACTAAAGTAAGAGTCTTGACACAGTTATGGAGATAACTTGCAGAATGGGAGAAAATATTGCCAAGTTCTAAATCTGATAGGAACTGATATTCAGAATAGATAAGCAATTTCAAATACTTAATAGCAAAAAAAGAAGGAAGGAAAAATCCTACATCACA
>NW_026000005.1:4378569-4443600 GCF_001458135.2 Marmota marmota marmota
GGAGGAGGAGGAGGAGGAGGAGGAGGAGGAGGAGGAGGAAGAGGAAACAATGATGACCACCCCCAAATTAATCCAATTTAAAAATGGCAATAGATCTAAATAGACATTTGTCAAAATAAGGCAGAAATGGCCAACAGATACATAAAAAGGGTTCAACAACACTGATCATCAGGGAAATGAAAATCAAAACCACAATGAGATATTTTGTCACCCTAATAAGAAAACCACTATCAAAAAGACTAACGATAACAAGTGCTGGTAAGAATATGGAGAAAAAGGAACACTTGAATGCTCTTGGTGGGAAGGTGAATTAGCACAGCCATTATGGGAAATAGTATGATTTGCCAAAGGGTTAAAACAACCACTACCATATGATTCAACACTACTGGTTTAATATCCACAAGAATTGAAATCAGTATGTCAAAGATGCATCTGCACTCACATGTTAATTATAGAATTATTGGCAATAGTCAGGAAATGGAAACAATGTAAGTATTCATCAGTTGATGAATATACAAAGAAAATATGGTACAGATGCACAGCGAAATACTATTCAGCCATAAAAAAGAATGAAATCCCGTCATTTACAGCAATGTGTCTAGAACTGAAGATCACTATATTAAGTGGAATGAACCAGGCACAGAAAGACAAGTACCATATTATCTTGCTTATATGTAGAATCAAAACAAAGTTGGTCTTACAGAAGTTGAGAATAAGAATTGTGGTTACCAGAGTATGGAGAAAGGTTGATCAGTAAGTAGGTTCTAAGTTACATTCAGGAGCAAGAAATTCTCATGCTGTGGCCCAGTCTAGGAGACCATAGATCATAATTATGTACCATACATTTCAAAGAGCTAGGAGAAAGAATTTTGAAAGTTTTTACCATAAGAGACAGATAATTGTTTGAGGAAATAAATATGTTTAGCCTGATTTTAACTTTGTATACTATATATATGTACTTAAACATTATATGATATCCATTGTTATGTACAATTTTATATTTTTATCTATTAGTTTAAAATAATTATTATATTTGCTATTTTTTATGGTACAGGAGATCAAACCCAGGGGCTCAAGTATGCCAAATAAGTACACCACCACTGAGTTACACCCCTAACCCTTTAAAAACTGTACATACACACACACACACACACATATAAATATTCTATTATATATATATATACCCCAGAGATTGAATCCAAGTGCAGTTAACCACTGAGCCACATCCCCACCTCTTCTTATTTCTTTATCTTGAGACAGGGACTCACTAGGTTGTTTATAGCCTCACTCAATTGGCTTTGAACTTTTGATCCTCCTGACTTGGCCTCCCAAGCCACTGGAATTATAGGCATGCACCACCACACACAGCTAATAAATAAATATTTTAAAAAGAAGGTTTTTCAAGGTGATTTCCAACTCTGAAAGTTTATAGTTCTATGGATAGAACCATTTAGCTTCTATGGATAATAAAATGCCAAAGTAAATTAGGGGTCACGAATGGCTGGGTGTTAACAGTGGTAATAGTGTGACAACTGGGCAAACTTAAAATACAGCCTTCATTCTTATTTAAGTAAATGAAAGCATGCACAGGCAAGCAGTACTAAACAGAAGCAGCTCTAGGAGGTACTTTGGTTGTACACGTTGTTTTTGGTGTTGGGAGATGAACTTTTCTTTGCATAAAACAATTGGATAAATACATAGCTATGAGATGGGAGGAATTTTAACATGGTTATAAAAATAATAGGTTTGTTTTAGTAAAGGATGGAAACATGGAACAATAACTATGTAATAGAAGCTACTTAAGAGAAGTAATAGAAATTATTTATGATATATGAAGATGAAGTAAAAATTAGGCCCAAGCCAAAATATCCACACTGCTCTCTACTGATAAAGGAATATTGGCATATGGGAGATCAATATTGGCAGATGTACACAACCCAGGATGCATGTATTGGAAACAGTGACTTTTACAGCTTGCATGAAAATTTTAAGAGGGTACCATCGATCTTGTTTTGAGATAATGTAGAATAATGATGGTACAAAGGAAAGCAGACAATGATAATTAATCAAATATGACGGGGCTTCCTTAGATCTAAGATTCTGGACCTAACCCCCAATCAGAGATAAGCTTCCTAAAAAGGCTTTTTCAATTAATTGAATTTTATTCAGTGCTTATTCTGTGTCAGGTAATGAATGCTCTGTGTTTTATTTAGAGTGAAGCACTGAACAAAGTATATAAAGTTCTTGTGTTCATGGAGCCTCCCTTCCAGCTCAAGAGGGGAGTAAATAAATTTATCAGTTACTAAAAGCACTGAAGGAGTAGGCTGTGTAGGGAAAACAGAGAGTGATGGGGTGGCATTGTATAGCTGCTGCTAATTTAATATTCACAGCAATACTCTGAAGCAAATAAATAGGATTTATTAAGTCTTCTCTTAAAATGAGAGAACTTAAGCTCAGTGATGAGTACAGGAAGTAGTCGATCCAGGACTGAGTCCCAGAATTTCCAACTCAGACTTGTCCTCATTTTCTTGTATGACCTTCCTCTGAGCTGGAGAAATTATGCTTGTTTGAGGAGCTTTTCTTAACAAAGCAAAATGTGGGGGAAACCAAAAACATATGTAGGCAACTACTTTTTAAAAAGGCTAGATAGCAAAAACAAAATCAATTTAAGCCATCATAAATTCTCACTAATTAGAATCGTGTTGAATAGTATTCATAATTGTACAAATAACTGTGCCAATCCACTCTTTTATTCATTCGTGTTCCAACTTTTCATCTATAAAGATTACTCTTTATACTTAATAACATACTCTCTCTTTTTCCTTGTCTAATTTAATACAATAGAGCAAAAATGCTTCTCATTAACACAATAAACACATTTGCAATCTACTCTTTGAATTTATAAAATCTTTTATAAGTTTAATATATTTCATTTCTTATCATTTTCATTCATCCCTAAAATGAACAATACACATATCTGTTATTTCCTATTAATTGAATTTCAACAGGTAGATAGTCCTATGTAAACTATGTAGGTGCTGAAAGTTTGAAGTACACCACCAAAATAGAAGTCCTTCAAGACTAAATCCTTAACATCTTCAGCATCATGGAACCTATATAAGCTACGTTCTGAGAGGAAGGAATATTATAATCATCCTTCTTGAGAAGGTGCTTCCAAATGCATGTTGAGAAGTCCCCTTCAGTGCTGAGATCATGCATTAAAGGACTCTCCTTTTCCTGCTCTGCTCAGTTATGTTTTGTGTTCTATCATGTACACCCTAGTACCTGTGTTTATACTTGTCCTTTCAAACATGCTCAGAAAAGAAATTTACTGGAAGGACACAGCTGATCTCCAACTGCCCAATGTCTTTGCACCACTAATTCCAAATCCCAAGTCTGGTCAGGAGCATCCAGTTGGCTAAGCCTGAGTGCATAAAGCAACCCAGGAAGTGAGAAAGAAGAGGGACTATCTGGCCAACTTAAGCTTCTATAACAAGAGGTACAACTGTAATTACCAACTCTCAATGGGAAATTCTACAAAGAAAAAAATTTAAACCCTATCAAATATCCACAATAGCATGCATTTTTCTCAAAACTCTGAATTTGCAGAAAATAGTAATCCTCCCCGCTGTGCTTAGCACGATACTTGGCACAAATCGTTCAATAAATACTTAGTCTCATCACATTACTCAACTCTAAACTCTGTAAGGCCACGGAGTCTGCGTCTTCACCATTCACTGACAAATACTAACTCATCTTTTGTTCCTTTCTTTCTCACTCCTGCAACCTACCTGGTGACCACATTCACTGATACTGTTTCCTTTTACATCTTGCCTCTTGTTCCAGTCCATCTTCTCACCTAACCCCAGAGTGGTTTTCCTAAAAAATCCATCAGTAATTATCTATTGACTACTGTATGAGGCTGTGTCCCTCAGAGGCAAGAGAGTATTTTGCATCCTAGTGTGTCTTAACTCCAACCCCAGAAGCCTCTTGAGAGCAGTGTACACACATCTGTTGACTTCATCCTTCCTTCCCCAATGCCACCTCCTATCCCCTTTCTACCTCCTATTCTAATAGCAAAGGTCCTGGTTTCCATAGCATTTTGAAGTCTATATGTACATTTAATATTGAACTTGCCTTGTTTCCATTGTTCCAGTTCAGAAAGATGACTTTTTAAAAATATATGAAACAGTGAATTATTGAAGAGTAGAAATTTGGATTAAGTATGTACAAAGAGGAATAACTAAAAAATAGAGTCCCCAGTGTCCACTCGTGTGGGAAAAAAAAAGCCATCTGCTGAATAATATATGACAGATGAGAAGAGAATGTCACTGTCCTTATGGTGTCATTCTTACCTCATCTGCTCTATTCCAGTTGGTATTACAGGGAAAAGAAAAGGTGGGTCCCAGCCAGAAGAGAGTTTATGGTCAAACTCAGCAAAGATAGACAAGTTCCTTTACTATGTGTTGAAGATTTTAATATACTAAAGCACCCTATGAGTCATCAGAAGGTGACTTCATATGCTGCATTTCACACATTTATTTGGCATTAAGTGATTTGTGGACCTGGAGTTCTGAGGTCTACTGCTTAGGCAGTGTTATTTTATGGCATAGAATTATAACAGCCTGAAAAGAATATTAAAAAAAAGGTTAAAATCAATCACTCTTATCCTGACACCTACGATTTCATTATATGATATAATATGAAAACTGAGTATTTAAATATTATAAAGTAAGTTCGGCCCATCAAAAAACTTTAAAAATAAATTAGACCTTGTATAAACTGTTCAGGTTGAGGAACAGGCTTTTGATCTTTTTCTATAGTTTTATAACCAAGAATGCTGAATCTGTCCTTCTATTTACTTTGACTCTCCCATCTCTCTCCCATATATTAAATACCTGAAGTATATAAGCACTGGAAATAGTAGCCAAATGATAAAGAAAGTATGACATCATTGTCAGTTGAGCCAGTAACCAAGACCCCCTCACTAGTCATCTCATAGCCTCTGGTGGAACACATGGTCTAAACCCCTCACTCTCTCCTGTAAAAACACTTCCAGTCATGTGTGCTGCAAGTGACAGAAACCAAGCTCAACCTGCTTTAAAGAAAAACAGGAAATGTGCAGGATGCTTACATGGACATTCCATGTTGGTGCTTCCTGTAGCTGTGGTTTGATTTAGAGTTTCAAAGTCACCACAATGTTTTTTTCGCTTACCAGCTGTGCTTTCCCTGTGAATGAGCATCATCCTCCTGAAGCTTCTTTCCAGCAAAAAGGCTGCTCTACCCCTTAGTATTGAATGTTGGATTAAGCTTTGTATTGATTTTGGATGGGGAGACTGCCAGGCACTGTGCTCACTGTAGGTGTAACGTGGTCAACCTGGGCATGACGAAGGGGAAAGGAGGGAGAAGGGCATGGATCTGCAAGTCAGCAGGTAATGATCCTGACCAAATTTCATAGACACTAACTAGTCAGATTAGCAGTATCTGTACCTTTGTCAGGGGGCAGGGATGTGGAGGAGGGGGAAAGAAGCAGCAGCAGGTAGCTCATAGGGGCCCTATTAGAATGGAGAGGGGGCACATCCCATCCCTCCCAAAAATTTTGGATCACTTCCCTCCACCGATTTTTTCAAAATTAAGAATAAAAATGTCAACACTTTGAAACATTTTTCTTTCATTTTCTGGAAGTTTACAGTAAATATTTCAAGAGATTACATTTTATACATTGTGTCTTATATTTATGAGTTTCATAAAATCAGATTTTCCTGTTAAATATATATTCCTATTAAATATAATTTTTTACATGGAATTAACAAAATGACCAAAAATCCAAGGGTCACAATGTATTTAAAAATATTAATTATTTAAAATAAATACCTATGACAAAGCTAACATCTCTCTCATCCCCATGAATGTCACAGCATTCGCAGCACAAAGAGTACACTTGGTCTTTAACCTTTACATATTGGAGGCAAAGCTGCTCTGATTTAATTGCTTTATATGAAAGAAGAGAATATTGATGCTGTATTGTACTTCAACAAGAAGTCATCTGCCAGCATTCTGATAGCCTCAAGTAACACTGGTTATCATAAGAACAGAGTTATAGAAACACACTTTTATTTTATTCTGGCAAAGCAATCAGGAACAATTCAAATTCTTCCCACTCATACATACTGCTTTATAAAAGCAAGAACATTCCACATGGCGAAAAATGTCATGTTTTTGTTAATATTGATGAACAAACTTACAGAAGATAATTAATGCTCAAGTCCCTAAAGTGTTAAGGGTAATATACAAAATATGTACCATTTATTAAAAAAAAAAATTCAGGGCCAGTTTTCAAAATCACAGACACACATAGCTATAGAAAAGTCTAAGTTTGGAATCACATCCTAGATTCACTCAGGACTGCCAAAGAACACTTCTAGGAGACCATGGAGAGTAAGCCAGGAGGGACAGGGAAAGAACTGCTTCTTTGCCAGCCCAACCTCTCAATGTATTTGATAACTGAACAGGAATTCAGAGACTCAGTGAGACCTAGGCTGCCTCTGCCAAAGCTCTCTTCCCCACCCCTAACACATAACAGTAAGGATCCAGCATTCCCTGAACTTCTGGTGTTTGGGTTTTTTGTTTTTTGTTTTTTGTTTTTTGTTTTTTGTTTTTTGTTTTTTGTTTTTTGTTTTTCTCAGAGTACTAGTATCATGGAAAATTACAGAATAGCTAACCTTCTGAAATTCTGAAAAGTGTTAATGAAAAAAATTATTCAGTGATACTTGTAAAAACATGATAAGAAAGACTTTATTCAGGATCATCATGATAGGTTAAGGGATTACTACAACTAGGTCTTGTAGTAGAGAGATGGGACTCAATCCCCGTGAAAGAATGCAAGAGGGACTTACAGTCAAAGAGCAGGGTAGGGATCCATTGATGGAAAATTGTCAGGGGGGGACATCAGGGGCAAGAGAGTTCTGACTAAAAGGACCTAATAAGATTCTTGCTGAAGGCTGAAGATGTGCCAGGGTGATCAGACGTCACTGGGGGATGACTGGGTGAGGAATCTGATCAGGCAGTGAGCATAGGGAGTTCTTACTAAATTGATTTAGTAGGATTCTTGGCTAAAACTATATTTACAAGTAAGTACATAGATGGATCTAGGAGAATATCCAAGAGACTTGCTTGGCTAAGCAAACAATCTTTGTTAGGAAACAATACAAAACTACCAGTATTATATAGGATTCTAGAGAAAGGCTCTAGTGACAGATGTGATCAGTCACAGAACTTAAAATGTTTAATTTTATTTTTTTTTTCAAATAAAAGATGATAAGCACCTATTGGGAACAATTTAAGAACAATTTTACCTATGACTGAAGACTGCCATTTATTGGAAAACGTAGAGTCACTTCTTTGAGCAGAGAGAACCTAAGAGATTCTGGAGAGGAGAGGAGAAAGGAGAGAGGGAGAACAGGGGGAGGGGAGGGAATGAGTTTGGGAAGCAGATGGGTTGTGACAAATCCTTTCGTTATTGTGAAGCCACTTTAGCTCTACTAGTGATAGAACTTCTTTCCTGTCATAGTCAGTTATAGAAACAATTTTCACCCAGTTCAAAAGAAATCTTTCCTTACTCATCACTAGGTTTGTGACTGAGGCACTTGTAATAAATGATAGATTAACAGGAGAAAGGAATATAAATGTATTGAATATAAATTTGGTCTACTTGACATGTAGTTTTCACAAAGAAACAGGGGAACACATATGATTTTAATGCTTTGGTTGGATGAAGTGGGAACAGTTTTGCAGAAGTATCAATGATAATAAACAGAGGGAAATAGCAAGTTTTGTTGGTTCAGATCCTTCTCTGAACCCCTGTGTCTTTGGACATAAGGATGTTCCTTCCCTTAAATAAAGGGTAAATACCATTTACATGAGAATTTTAAGACCTTCTTTTGGGGACAGCAAGAAAATTGTTTCCTAGATTTTATGGTCTGCTTCAGAGGAATGGGGTAGGAGAAGGTCAGAGAGTCCCTTCTACTTCTGCAGCTTTCTGAAGTGCTCAGATGTTGTATTGGGGATGCTGTATTTCCTAAACCACATCAGACGCACCAATGCTCAGAAAAACTAGGTAGGATATGAAGCAAAAGTAGTCAATTGTTTTAAAGACAAAGATTAAGAAAGTTTAGTTATTTTTAAAAGATAGCATTCAGAATCATCCTTCAAATCCAAATTATAACAGGCTTTGAGCCGTAAAAATGATACCAGAGAGGAGAATTATGTAAAGACCAAACTTATTATTACCTCCAGAAATAACAAGCCCTTCATCATTTTTCTAGTTTGTTAATGTCACTTGCAAGTCTGTCAAACATGTAGGGGAAGTGTCAGAACTGAAATGGCATCCTGGATGTGTAGGGAAAGCTATTTCATTTCAAACCCTCTTATAAGGGGTTGATTTGTTTTGTGGAAGCTATAAAGCTAAACCTTTGCATGCAGTTTTGCGAACCAATCAAATCATTATTCTTCAATACTCAGCTCATATAATGTCTCTCAGTAAGCTCTTTTCTGACCAACCCTAACTAAAGTAGACTACTTACCAACTTCTTATTTCCTATTCCATAGCTTGTTTATTTCCTTTTGTCAAAGAAAAGCAAGAGCTAGATGGTAGCAAAAATGCTAAAAAAAAAAAAAAAAAAAAAAAGTCAGATTTTTTTTTATGACTATTGCAATAGGGAGAAAAGATATCTCCATGTAGAACCAGGCTCATAGCCCAGGAGCCAGGGTAGGTATCAGTGGATATAAAATTACTGAGAGGAAACATCAAGGGTAAGGAGGGACACTGACTAAATAGACCTAACAGGATTCTTGCTGAAGGCAGGCCAGAATAATTGGAGTACCCTTCATGTATGGGCCCTTCCACTTTGTCTCTGTCCACCTCAGACTGGGCCCTAGACTGACACATAGGTCAAGGGAAGAAAAGAAATATCCAAGAGAGAGAAAGACTACTGCACAAGAACATTAGAAACACATACATTTCTCTGTCTTACTTGGTTAAGTTGATATTATTTCAGTTTCTTTATTTAACTTAGTTCTATGACAATGAAAAAGAACAAGTGGTGGTGGCTAGAGAAAGGGACAATGTCCTTGGTTCACAAGGACTCTAACAACAATAATTTAACAAAAGAAAATATTGAACTGTCAAATATTTCAAATCAAACCAAAAGTTTATTAGCCAAATCATAGTGAGTAGTTTTGCATTTATCCAATAGTACTCTAAATGTCTATACCTAAGAATTTTTATGTTTCTTCCAATACATATAAATGAATTGGAATTTGAGACCCTAAGTGTATTTTGCTTAAAAAAAAAATTTAATAGTCAGTATAACCAAAAAATTTTAAAATGCTTATATTTATGCTTTCCGTTAGAAATTTTATGATTCCTACTGGACACCATGACACATACCTGTAATCCCAACTACTCAGGAAGCTGAGGCAGGAGGATCTCAAGTTCAAGACTAGCCTGAGAAACTTAGCGAGCCCCTGTTTCAACATAAAAGGTAAACAGGGCTGGGAGTTAGCTCATTGGTAAGGTGCCCCTGGGTTCAATCGCTGGTAAGAAAGAAGGCAGTAAATAAATTAAATAATTTCTAACAAATCACAGGAAATACAAGCATTTTTTTTAAGGAAGAAAAGTAGATCTTTAGTTGAGAAAACATTTTGTTCGTTCTATTCATTAACAAGTATAATGTATATAATAGCATCATCTAAATTACTATCTAAACTATTAGTTTTAAACCCTGTTTGATATAGGTTGAAATAATATTTTTTATCCATTTGACATAAATACAATATTCAGACTCCAGACCTGCTGAATGGAGTTATCCACTGATAAACTTGAAGACATTTCTAAATATTCTAAAAATCAGGATTAATATTTCCCCCAAAAAAACCAAAAAACAAAAAACAAACAAACAAACAAACAAAAAACTATGTAGAATCCATTTTGTTCTAAAAGCCTTAACAGAATTTTAGCGTATGCATTTTGGTGGTGAGATCATGTTCATTCATGAAATCAATGGCTTATGCCTATGTTTCTAGTGTGTCAAACAGACCCCGAAATAACAGTCAGAAATGTTTACATAAATAAAAAGACATTTATAATAACAAACATAATTTGATGTGAAAATAATTTTAAGGAATTGCCCAAACTTTTTTTTTAACCTTCTAGATCTTCACAATGCCTGGAATGTGTGGCCACATGTTTTCATACCTTTCTGCCTGTTCCACATCCTCTGACCTGACCGGTATCCTCGGGGATACCTCAAGCATCTTGCCAGTGACAAGTTTCACCTTCTCCCATCTGTTCAAAGATCTCAGGTTTATCTTTCTCAAACCACATTTTCTTCTCAAGATTCATCTTCCCACAAACCTGTAGGTCACCCCACCTCACACCAGATCAAAGTCAATAAGTATTTTAGTTTGGGGAAGAAAAACTCTAGATGCGGGTTCTGATTCCCATTGTCCTTTAAAGTGTTTGGTATTGATCAATTTGTGCCACCTCTCTGGGTTTGTTTCTCCAACGGAACTTGGGGAAATTAAAGAGTAGGACAGTCCTACGGGTTTCTATACAGGAGCAGAAATCCACCGGGTATGTCAACCAAACAGTCAGCAAACCATCTCACCTGGAGGGTAGAGGAGGATAAAAGTGTAATGAAATACAAAGTTGGAAAGCAGAAAGATCAAGAGAGAAGAGGGCCTAGACTACTGAGCTGACAGCTGTATACTGTGTTCTATAAATAAGTAGAATTCATTGAAGGTTTCAGAAGAGATGTTATTCATATGCTTCACTTGGTTTTCAAAAAGGTGCTCTTGAACAAACTATCCAAAAAGCCCACACAGTGGGATCGTAACACAGAGGTGAACTTTTGATTAGAGTTATGAAGTAAATCAAAGTTCTATTTTTCCTCTCAACTAGTTCAGACTTTCAGCTCATGGGAACTCCAATTACCAAAACACCAAAAGGACCTGGGCACAGTTCTGATGGATAGAGCCTAGAGGAAAAATAGTCATATTGCAAAAGTTAGAAGACTTCTAACAGTTAGTTACCTTAAGCTATGAGACCACCAGACTAACACAGCAACCAGAAATTAAAGTACATGTATACCTCATATCTGTGGAAGGAGAAAGAAAGGAAAAGAAAGAAAAAACAGGAAAAGGAAACAAAGAAGATGAAAGGGAAGAAGGAAAGCACATTGCCATTTCTGGAAAGAAAAAAACTACCTCACTACAGAATCTATGGATGTTAAAAGGATAATAAAAGACTTATAATAAGGATATATTATAAATAACTTCATGCCAACAAATTTGGCAACTTAAATGAAATGCAAAAATTCCTAGAATCACAATAAGGATATTAAAAAAAAACTAAATACCTCATGTAAATTTAATTTTTTTTATTTTGTAATTAAAAATCTTCTCTAAAAGAAAGCTTTAGAATGGTTTCAATGGTGAATTTTATCAAATTTAAGAAAAAATGATGACTATAATTCATAAACTCAAAAAAAAGAAGAAAACTTCCCATTTATTTGATTAAGCCAGAATTACCCTGATTCCAAATCCAAATAAAAATACAAGAGAACTGTAGACTAGAACATAAACATAAAATTCATGAGCATAAACATAAAAATTCTTTAAAAATAATAGAAATCAAATTGAGCATTATGTAAAAAAAATCATATATCATAACCAAAGAGGTATTTATGCCAGGAATGCAAGGCTGAGTTCATATCTGAAAGTCATTAAATGCAATTCACGGTATCACCTGAAAAAAGAGAGGAACATATAATTATTCCAATAGATTCAGTGAAAGAATTTAATAAAACGGGGCCCCATTTCTTGATTTAAAAAACAACAAACCTTCAGGAAACTAAAACTAAAAGGGACTGTACTTAATCTGATTGTGCTCCTTCAAAGAAAGTACAGCTTACATGAAATTGAATGGTGTAAGGTCCAGTGCTTTCTAGCACTGTAAAATGGTCAGTTTAATTCAATTCTCCAGGTGTTAACTGAGGAACTACTCTCTACCAGGCATTATTACAGGAATATGTATTTTACCATAAACAAGAAGATAATCCCTGCTCTTTAGGAACTTAGAGTTTAGTTGAAGAGAGGAATAAAAAGTTTCAAAGAAAGCATGATAAATGCCGTGCTATTGGTCAACACCGGGTGCTCTCTGTAAGTCATGGTGAAAGGGCTCTTAACCTGGTCTTCTAATCCAAGAAAGCTTTAGAAGTGGAGTTCCATCAAGTGAGACCTAGGGATGGGAAGAAGTTGGCCTGGTGAAGCGAGGGGAGAGGCAGGAGACAGTATGACTGCTCAGGGAACCACAAGGAGATAATGTAAATGGATCTATTTGCAGAATGAAGAGACTCTCTATTGTGTGATACAACACTCAGAATAAACAATTGTTCACATGGCACATTAGTCTCAATCCAGTGGGAGATGACATTTGACTTCACATTTTTTACAGATACTAAGGCTATTTTGATACGGTAATTTGTTTTTCATGAGTTACCTTGTCTGTGTTCTAAGTGATTTTCGTACTTGAGTGCTGCATGTAGGTGGAATAACATTTCAAATGGTTAAAATTATATACACTTATCTAAAAAACAGAGGGTAGGCAAATGACAATCTTCACAATTTAGTGAACTAAATTTTCTAAGTGGTAACATGGGACACATCTTGCCCTACTGACCAATACATTTACATCCAGAGCAAAAGTACTCTCCAAAACCAACAGCTGCAATCCTTAGTCACATGGCTTTAGAACATTTTTAAAAAACGATAAACAAGAAATGCATTTTGAGAACACTTATTTAACAAAAGAGCTAACATATCACAAAGGTAATACATGTCAGGTAGAGGAAAGAATGCAAACAACAAGCTTTCCCTGTGCCTTTCACAGAATTGTTCTCACAAACGTCATAATTCCTGGGGACATTTTCATGCATGGGCCCATCTCGGACTGTTATCACAGGAAACCCAATTTTAATAAAGCAAAACAAAGAGCTCCCTTTATTCTGAATTATGATGTCTTAAATCCTTACTAAAATGAGACGCTTTAGAATGTAAGATGGAAAATAAGGCAAATGTGTACTAAGTGTTTCTTCTCCAAAATATGCCAGCACAATTCCCTATGTACATTAAGGTGCTAAGCACTACTCACTACGTTATTATACTGCACCCCAAGAAGAGAACATTTTAGGTTGTCATTTGCTTCTTTAAAAAAATGTTGAAAACTTTTTCTAACAAGAAAGAAATTATCACACTATTCAGTGTTCCAACTCTTCAGTGAATGTCAACAAGAAAGTCAACGGCTCAGCAATGGTGGCAAAAAGAGTTTCATGAGACATTCTTCCTCTAAAACTTTCTTTTAAAATCCACTTAGGAACTGAGAAGGACTTCTTTAAATATAAAAGCCTATCTTTACCCTAAGCTTCCCCAACAGTAAAACACAACCATAAAAAAATAAATTTGATAGCAACATCTGTTTAATGTGTTTATATTATGCACCTATTTTGTATTACCTGATAATAAGCATAGTGAGTAAATATGTACTTGGGTTTAGGTTGTTTTGTGATGATGGAAGTTTTACTTTCACTTCAGCTAAGAACGATCTGAGTGAGGAAAATATCTTTGAAGTACACAGTTATCAAAAGAAAGGACTAATGTGAATGCCTCAGGCATAATTCCAGCAGCAAGACAGGCTATTCAGTTCCTAAAGGGATGAGGAGTAAATTTGTTGGAGGAAGACAAAGGCTGCCCTAGGAAAGCTCAGAGCATGGACTTTGGGACAACCAAAATCTGATCTGCTAGAATTACACCTTGACTTCATTCCTGACTAGCCATTTGATCTTCAGCAAGCTACTTCACCTCTTTGAACCTTGGTTTCTTCATCTGTGCTTTCCTAATTTTAGGGATCTTATGAGAATGAAATGAGATTAGTGAGAACACACGGTAAGTGCTTTATTAGATTAGTTCTCTTGGTGATATTAAGAGGTTCTATAGAGTTGTTAATTTTCCTCAGACAGAAAAAGGAAAATATAGAATATAAGGACAGCTTTATTTACAGGCACACTCACGGGCCTCCTACTTTTCTCTTTTTAACACCATATTTTTTGGTATATTATAACTACACAGAATGGTGGGATTCATTGTTACCTCTTTGTACATGCACATGATATTATAGCATAATTTGGCCAATGTTATTCCCCAGTAGTTCCCCTTTCCTTCCCCTCCTTCCTCTTTTTTTTTTTTTTCCTCTCTACCTTTCACATATGAGGAAAAAAAACAAAACAAAACATATGATCCTTGACTTTCTGAGTTTGGTTTCATAATGGTCTCAAGTTACATCCATTTTCCTGCAGATGACACAATTTCTTCTTCATGGCTAAATAAAACTCCATTGTGTATATATGCCATATTTTCTTCATCCATTCATCGTTGATGAACACCTAAATTGATCTCATAATTTGGCTATTGTAAATTGGGTTGCTATAAACATGGGTGTGTCTGTGTCATTGTAGGACAGTGACTTTATTTCTTTAGCATAAACCCCAAGGAGTGGTATAGCTGGGTCATATGGTGGCTCTTTTGAGGAATCTTCATACTGATTCCCACTGGGATTGTACTAATTTAGTCTTCCCAACAGTGTAAAAGTGTTCCTTATCCCCACATCATCTCCAGAATTTATCATTCTCTGAGGAACTCTCAATTGCCCAAGGTGATGTATAATGTCCTACTTACATGAAGACAACATAAAAATATAAGATAATGTGAAAACCTGGGCTCAGACATACAGAAATTAAGACTGTCGCAAGGGGGAGGACCAATAGCTCCATAATCTATCTATCTCTCTTTCTCTCTCTCTCTCTCTCTCTCTCTCTCTCTCTCTCTCGGGAAATGGGGAGTCTCTGGGAGGAGTCAGGGCTGCTGCCTATTGTTCTGGGGTGCCTCTTGGTACAGCACTTGTACATATGTGACTTAGTGGTTCCCTGTAGGTAACTCCTCCAGCCTTGAGGACTTGTCTGTACCTTCTCAGGAAAGAAAACCAAAAGCTTAAACCCTTTGAGGAGCCAAACAAGAAGATAGTGTTGTCCCTCACTTCAAAAAGTGTGACACTATAGGCTGCAAGAGCAGGATGACTTCCATATCAGCAATGTCAAGGCAGGTCCCCAAGTGGACACAAGAAAGATCATTGCTATCAGAGATGGCAGCAACAGATGAGGCCATCAGGTGACAATAATGATAAGCAGCACTCCAGAGGGAGGAGAGGGAAGAGAGGTGAATAGAGAGCTTAGCCTCCCCATTGCTCCCCACTGGAATCAGGCATGGTATCCTATGCAGTGGATCTGGCTGAGGAAAACAGATGTGCAGACTGAGAGGAATTTATAATCCAAGTATCTCTAAAAGACCAGAACTTAGAGTTTTCAATTTTCATTATTATCTTGATATTTTGTAATACTAATATATTCTGGAAAAGCTAGAGTTACATTTTTTTGTGTGACTGAAATATACATGTCTTAGACAAAAAAACGCAGGCTCTATACACTTTGTTCCATCATCAAGCAACACAAAATACTTCTCAGACACATCAGATCTTTTTTTTCAATTCCCTTGCTTTTAATGAAGGAACAACTCCATTTTATTTCAATCACTAAGACTGCTTTATCAGTTTCCTCAGGCCATACACTCAACAGAAAGTACTCTGAATGGAAGTGGAACCTTTCTTTAAATCCTTAAAAGCTTGCTTACAAAAACGCTATATACAGTGATACTTCTGTTAATTTGGTTTTCCCTTAAGATAACAGCACAAATTTTGAGGAGGTAGGGTGCTAATTAAAAAAAATGTGTGCATATATTAATATATAACAATGAATCCTATTATTACCTCCAATTATAATTACCAGTAAAAATGTAGGAAAAACCTTGATGCATTAAGGATACAGTAGAACACATTTTCCTATTTTGCCTCCACCAAAAAGAACACGGTAAGAGTTAATTTTCCCCCATGAGCTCAAAAAGAAACAGAATAATAACATTGAAAGGACTACTTTAACATTGTGCCCAATTTTCTTTTAAAGGTGAAATATTATGATTATAATTATGTATGTTCTATATACATAAGTTGGTTAACAGCATAAATTATGTTTTTGAAAATTTATGTTACCATTTTAAAGTCTGATTTCATAATGCATACATAATTTTGATTAATATACAGCACACAGCTTTGCCTGACTAGAACATTTTATTTAATTGAGTCTCAAATTTAACTCTGATTTAATAAAATTAATTCAGAACATTGCAGGACAGCAAAGATAGAATTAAAGCCTATCAGAATTGAATAGCTTTTTTTTTCTTAGTTTTCTAATTTTCATTTAACCATCTATTTAAGAAGGAACTTGGGCCAACTTACAAAAAACTGAAAATACAGAACTGGAATATATTAACAAGACCAATAATAGATTTGATCAGGAAGCAATAACTATGTAAGGAAGTTTCAATTCTTAATATAGCTAAAGCTTTTGTGGAAAAAAAATTTTCTCTGTACTTCCTGCCAGCCAAAATAATGAGAAAAATGCTATGCTTGATATACAACTCTTTTTATTTCCTAAAAGGAGATACATCAGTAAATCAGATTAAAGGAAATATTTTTCTAATGCTTAAGTTTGGTCAGGAGTTTGTCATTAAGTGTTAAATTTCATACTAAATGGAATAAAGAAACAAATGAACAGCATAATAATGTATAATTCTGAGACATTTATGTATTTCCAGCCCTTCAAAAGAACATCAATAAAAAGTCAATATTTAGAATGTTGAGCCTTTGTAGCAGTAATTGGACTACAGGATAATGAAAAATACTTCATGTATGTAGCTTTCTAACACCCTTCCTCATGTGGAGGGGAATAGAAGATGTACAGTGGTTAGCATGTCTCAGATTATGACTTTCACTAAGTCAACCAGTATTTGTTGATCACAATAGCTGCATATAAACTGTTTTCTGGGTGCTGGTGACCATGTCAGCTGCTTTAAATGCTTGACAAGTTAATCCTCATAACAGTCCATTGTGCCCTAGACAGATAAAGGAAGTGGACTCAGAAAGGTCAAGAGATGTGCTCTGAGTCATACAGTAAATGGGGAAATGGACATGTTAATCCTAATGTACTTGGCTTCAAAGACAGTGCTTTCAAGGCCCATGTCATCTTGCCTCCACCTTTGATAACAGCTATGCTCTTGAATGCATGGTATGCAGGGCTGAAAGCTGACTGACATTTGCTAGGAAATTGTATAAGCATTTTCAAATATTTAATTTCATATCACAAAATAAATCTTAGAAGTAGAGAGCACTATCAGAGTGATATCCATTTTATAGATTAGAGAACTGAGGCCAAAGAAGCCTAAGATGCATAGTCTGTAAACTGGACAAACTCAGACTTGAAAATTCAAAGTCCTCCCATACTTTTGACTGGAGCTATGAGCTTACTTAAAAAGCACCATTCAGATGATGTATGTCTCCTTGGTGAGGGACTGGAGGATCTTAATTCTTTAGGTACCAGGTGCAGAGGAAGAAAGGTGAGGTTTTGCTGCAGAAGCCTGCCTTGTATTCTTGCTGTGACTAAGGACGGCTTCACTTCAACATGGCGGAGAGCAGACAGAGCCCCTGTGAGCAGGGTGAAACATCTCAAAAAGAAGCCGCTCAGCCAACATGAACTCAACCATAAAAATGAGCCACTATTAAATCTCATTTGTTTTAATAAGAGTTTGTTTTATTTTGACTCCAATTTTGAAAATAAACAACTCTATATGGTTATAATTCTCAAAACTTTTAAAAAATATAAATTCTGGACTATCTTATTTCATTCATCTATGAAAAAAGATCTATTAAGCATTTCTATGAGTAAAGCACTGAGCTGGTTATTCCTGTTACCCCAAAACCAAGTACTTTCTAATTCTGGCAGATTGGCAGTAGATTCCTGGAGTGCTCAGGGGAGGATTGTGTCCACCCTCAGTGGGGACATAGTGTGATAAATTAACAATGTATGACACAGACAGAGGATGGACAATTAAATATGCACGCCACGTGTACACTACACTCTTTTCAGAGGTACCACTCAATATCTCGTATATCCCTTTATCACTTACACTTACAAAATGTCTGTGTCCAAACCAAGTTAGGACTAAAAGTCAAATTGGTATCTGGACTGATTATTCTGGACTTATTTACAGTGCATTTGTCATGCTGCCTGGAAATTTTTGTGTAAGCCCTTGGCTAGCAGAAACTCTTCTTAGTTTGGAAAGTGGGCTGTTTCCTGTATAATTTCTAGTGACTCAACACCTTTTTGGAGGCTAACACTATAAACACATCCCATCTTTCATCATGCAAGAAACAAAGGGGTTGTGAATTTAACTTATCACTTTTAAAAGGTCACTAGCCCTTCTGAACTGGCCTTAGGTTACTTGACTATTATAACATTTCCTTCTCTACACTAGAATTATAATGTCATAGTTTCTGAGAAATCACTCCTGGTCCGTTGCATTATTTTATAATGGAAGATACATGCCATCTTGCTACAAAATACAATAGATATGATTGACGATGTTTCCTTGAACTTGAAGTTACTGAAACCACACATATATATTCCCTCCTGCTGATGTCATTTAGTTAGAAACAAAGAAAAAGGATGAAAACCTTAGATACCCCAAACACAAAAAATAGTCAGTAGTAGTTCAAGTAATGGATACTTCTTTCAGATCAAATTTATAGGACAATCTACAATTTTCTTAGGCAAATTCAAGGCATGAAAAGTGAATTTTACTTCTATTTGAAAAATTAGCCTTTTTGCAATTTTAAGGATACAGAAAACAAAGTATCTGTCATTACATTTACTTCCACTTGAAAACTCATCCAAAAGGTAGATGTGTTGATGGCTTACAATGCTGACAATCAATAATTTTTACATAAATTTCAACATTACAAGTTATATAACTTACAAAATGTAAAAGTTCTCATTCAAACCCTAGTTGACAGAATCATTAGTGTTAATCTCTCAGATATAATTTTATCCTCTTCTTCATAAGAAGGTAAAAGAAGGAAGGAAGGAAGAGAAGGAAGGAGGGAAGGAAGAGATGGGTGGACACAGGTAGGTTTTAGACATATGACCAGTTTAGCTCTGGTCTCAAAAGGATTAAAAAACATTTGTACAGATTGGAAAAACACTAAAAACTGTAAAAGAATTGAAAGCAGAGATAAATACATGTAGTTTTTCAGTTACGTAATGCATTCACTTAAAATATTCATTGAGTATCTAATAAAATATAAATCATATGTGATAGAAATAGTAATTATTGTATTGTATACATATATCTGTCATGCATCTCATACCAGAATTTCTTATTCACATTTATGACCGGGGTCTTTTTAAAAGATTCTACCATAGGAATCATTTGACTCCTTTATGTACATAGGGAAGAAAGACAATATAAATTTTTATGGGAAATGAACAGCACTGACTAAATACAAATTCTGTCCTGCTGTCACCAGTGAGCTGTTGAAAACTCTCCTTTGTCTGTTTCATTTAGAAAACAAAACTTCTCAAGTGATCATAGTATAAATTATTTTCTCCTCTCAACTACAAGGAATTTCTACTACTAAATATTCAGCACCATCATGTTGAAGAGCAGTAACCACAAAACAAATGAGAAGTGTTCCCCACTTGATCATGACAGCTAACACAATAACAACATTGCTTATGAAAAAAGTAATTTTTTCACCAAAGGGAATCTAATATCATATTCCTTCCTAATGACAAAATCTATTACCAACAGGCATATGGTCTGGTAACTTATTTTATTTAACAGCTAAGATAGAATAGTGTCAGGTGCTAGAAGTTACAAATGGTAATTAAGGCCCACAGCTGGAGCAAAAACCCCAGGTGTAAAGAACATACTCAAAGTTCTATGAGCTCCAACTGTTAGTAGTAGCCACCTCTTTGGGGCTTTCCAAAAAAGGACCAGTTAGCAGAACTGGAAATACTAGAACATAGAAACATGCATGCATGTACATGCATATGCACGTGTGTGCACGTGTATGCACACACACACACAAACACACACACACACACATACACCCTTCCTAATGCAAAAAGATGGTAAATGGGAAGAAGAAAGAGGTCACTTTTGAGAGAAGGCTGCACTCATGGAGTGGATATTTCCTACCCTACTCCCTTGCTGGAACCAT
Organism: Marmota marmota marmota; assembly: GCF_001458135.2. Classification (NCBI taxonomy): domain Eukaryota; kingdom Metazoa; phylum Chordata; class Mammalia; order Rodentia; family Sciuridae; genus Marmota; species Marmota marmota. The sequence continues at coordinate 4,398,851 of NW_026000005.1, forward strand.
TATCTATATTTTGTAGTCTCTTTGGGAAATCTTTGCCTTCCCTATCTTTTCTCCAGGTCCAACAGATGATCAGGTACCCGGAAGGAAGATGGAACAAGATGGAATATTCTCTCCTGAATAGAGAAGGCCACCATTTCTACTGTTGCACTTAGAGTTGGGAATGGAAGTGAACAATTTTAAATTGAATATAATAAATAGTACCAAATCTTAAAGAAAAGATATTCATTTAATAATAGAATTTTTTTGAAATGATGCTTCTATTTACTCAACAGGACCATTACTTCTTAGGAAAGAGAAAAGTTTAATAGTATAATCACAAACAATTGTGAAAAAATAAGTTACATGTTTGGGTTTTAAGAAGCTAATTATATGTCCCTTATTAAAATTGTAATATCATTTATTATTGCCTCTCTATGGTTATACTTATGTATCTCTTTCTCTCTAGACTTTTCCACTGGAATATAAGTTCCATGAAGCTAAAATTTGTCTGTTTGCTACTATATTCTCAGCATCTATGGCACTATCTGATACTCAGTAAATATGTGTTGAATTAATTTAATCAATAAATGAGAGCCACCATTTATCAAACATTACCAAATATCAAGTACTGGCTTAAGCATTTGGTGATGTTATTTTATTTATTACTTATAACAACTTCTGTTATCATTAGCCCCACTTACAGATGAGAAAACTAAACCAGGAATGAACTATTTTCTGGTCATTCACCTGTTATTAGGCAAAGCTGATTCAAACCCAGGTCCACCTGACTGTAAAATCCATCATCTCATCCACACAGATGCCTCTTACCATTAGTAGGAGACTAATGGTAAAATGTTAAAGTCAAATGTTAAGGCTATCCAAAATATGGATTGTACTGTACCACCACCACCATGCCAGTGAACTCTCCGTGAATAGAGAGAGGTAAACAGGGGTTGGAAAGGATAAGAGAATTCATCAATTTAGACATTTCTGTCTGAACTATAGAACTGAAGAGACAGGATACTTTTGTATCCTGAGGCTCCTAATTCTAGGAAATACTCTCTGTCTTTTCCTGGCCTTCATGACCTGTTCACAAGAAAGTAGAGTTGACAAATAGTTCCTACACTTTCATGTTAATAGTCTATATACTTTTAGTTCCATGGTAAATCTTAAGAGTCTGGCAAAAGTGACAACTAAGCAAAATAACAAAATTAAAATCACTCTAATAACCATAATAAGTTAAATATACAGATTTCCAAACAACCCTAAGATTTATAAAAATCTAGGTTTAACTTTAAGGTTTTCAGCAGAGACTGCAAAATAAGATCAAACAATGTATCAGTATTGAGGAAAAAAATAGTTCTGAAGAATTTTACCCCAACTTAAACAATTTATCAAAGTATAAAGGGAAAAAGGGATGAATGCAGCTTTTGAAGTTACCATTTTTTCATTTGCCAGAAAAAAAAGAAAGCCTAAATGTTTTAACAAAATGTTATATCAAATACAAAATATTACAGATTTTGGGCTATGCAGGACTGAAAAGAGCACAGATACTCTCCATAAAAAGCAGCTATACAACTGGACAAAATTCTTAAAAAGATTCAATCAGAGCTATAGAAATCAATCAAAGGCAAACAACAAACTGAGAAACATATGTATCAAATATTGCTGAAAAATGATTAAACAGTGAGAGATTGAGGCATTCTGGACTAAAACTACTCGCTTCCACTCCATAAGACCACCATTAACACAGACTTTTTTACCATGGTAGAGTGTTTTAGTCAGCTTTTTCACTGCTGTGACTTAAAGACCCAACCAGAACAATTATTTATAGAGGGGGAAAAAGTTTATTTGGGGGCTCACAGTTTCAGAGGTCTTAACATAGACAGCAGGCTCCATTCCTCGGGGCTCGAGTTAAGGCAGGACCTCATATTGGAAGAGTGTGGCAGAGGAAAGAAGCTCACATGATGATCAAGAAACAGAGAAAGAGACTCTAATCTCCAGATACAAAACATATACCTCATAGCCGGCCCCAGTGAATCACTTTCTCCAGTCACACCCCACCTGCCTCCACTTACCACTCAGTTAATCTCATCAGGAATCAATCCACTGATTAATAACTCAATGTAACTCAATTGTTTCTCCTCAGAACCTTCTTGCATTGTCTCCTACGTGAGCTTTGAGGAGACACCTCACATCCAAACCATAACAGTAGAGCTGATCTTGAAAATCAGCAGCTTTGGGGTTAGGGGTTTAGCTCAATGGTAAAGCAGTTGCCTAGAATGTGAGAGATCCTGGATTCAATCCTCAACTTGAGGGGGAGGGGATAGGGAAGAAGAAGAAGAAGAAAGAAAGAAAAAAGAAAAAAAAAAAACAGCCACTTCATTGCTGAGGGTGGCTGACTTGATTTGAAACAAATCTTGGAATGCAGAAGGCATGTAACACAGAGAACATACATAGTAAAATGACACATATAAATCCAAAGACATTGACAATTCTATTAAATATAATTGATCTAAATGCTGCAGTCAAATGCAGAGATTTTTCAGCCGGGTTGGGGGGATGGGCGGTGGAAACATCAGATTCAATCATCTGCTGTCTGTAAAAGACATATTTTATACACAAAGATACAAATAAATTAAAAGTAAAAAGGCAGGAAACTATATGCCATGCAAACCCAAAGGAGCTGAAGTGACTGTATTGGTATCATGCAAAAGAAACTATGTGACAAGAAATACAACTAAATAAAAAAGACTCATTCATAATGATAAAATAGTCAACAGGTCAGGAAGATATAACAATTAAAGATGTATATCTAACAACAGTGGGTAAAAAAACTCGAAGCAAAAACTGACTGAATAAAAGGATAAATAGGCAATCTAGCAACTATACTTGTAAACTTCAATACCACACTTGCAATATTTAAAGAAAAATTAGAAAGAAAATAGACAAGGATATAGAAGATATAAACAGGTGATTAATCAATTAGACTTGACATTTGGAGAACATTCCACCCAACAATATTTCAAGTACAAACTTAAAATTCTCTAGGACAGACAATATGAGAAGACATAGATTAAGTATCAATATATTTAAAATGATTGAAATCATTCTAGAATTGTTTCCAGTCACAACAACATTAAGTTGAAATCAACAACCAAAGAAATTGGAGGACTATACAAAAAATTAATAAAATAAATAACACATTCTAAATAATCCATGAATAAATATAATTACAATGAAAATTGAAATATATTATGGACTTAAAAATGATAATATAACATATCAATATAGTCAGTGCTTCTAAAGCAGTGCTTTAAAAGAAAATGTATAGTTTCAATGCCAATAATTTTTAAAAGGCTTCAAATAAACATTATGAGTTTCTACTTTAAGAGCCTAGAAAAAGAAAACTAAATCTCATGTAAGCAAAGGAAGAAAATAATAAAGATCCAGAAATATATAACATAATACAAACTCAATCTCATGTAAGCAAAGGAAGAAAATAATAAATATCCAGAAAAATATTATATAACATAAAACAATAGAGAAAAATCAATGAAATGAAAGGTGTCTTTTTTTTGTCTTTTGTTTTTGTTTTGTTTTGTTTTGTTTTGTTTTGTTTTGTTTTGTTTTGTTGTACTGGGGATTGAACTCAGGGGCACTCAATTACTAAGCCACATCCCCAGCCTTATTTTGTATTTTATTTAGAGACAGGATATCACTCAGTTGCTTAGTACCTTGCTTTTTCCAAGGATGGCTTTGAACTCATGATCCTCCTGCCTCAGCCTCTAGAGCTGCTGGGATTACAGGCATGTGCCACTGCATCCAGCAAAAGTTGTCTCTTTGAAAAGGACAACAAAATTATCCTACCTTTAGTAAGGCTACCCAAGAGAAAAAAACAAACTGCCAAAGTCAGGAATGAAAAAACAGACAACAGTGCCAGCCCTTCAGAAATTAAAAGAACCATAAAGGATATATATTGATCAACCATATGTAAAAAAAATTAGATAATTTAAATGAAATGGAGCAATTAATAGAAAGATATAAATCACTACAACTGACCCATGAAGAAATGGAAAATCTGAGTAGATCTATAACAAGTATGACCTATAACAGTAGTTTAAAAAATCTTCCCATAAAGGAAAATTCAGGCCCTGATGTCTTCCCTAGTGAATTCTAATTGAATTTTTTTAAGTAAATGATACTAATTTCATAAAACTCTTTCATCAAATAGAGGGGGGATACTTCCTAAATCATTCTATAAAGTCAAACCCAAACAAAAAGGAAACTACAAAACAGTATTCCTCATGAATGCATACAACACAAAATCTTAACAAAATAGTAACAAACCAAATACAACAATATATATAATATATCTCCAAGGGATTTATGTCCAGAATGAAAGATTGGTTTAAAATATAGAAATTAACATAATACAGCACATTAATACAACAAAGGACAAAAGAATTTATCATCCCAATAAATGCAGAAAAAAGCATTTGACAAAATCTAATACATATTCATGGTTTAAAAAATTCAACATAAAAGGAATAGAAAGGAAATTAATCAACTTAAAGGGCATCTAAGAGAAGCACTGAGTGCTCTCTACCCAAGATAGAACCAAGGCAAGGGTGTCTGCCCACATGATTCCTGTTCGTCATCATACTGAAGGATTTACCCAGTTAGTAGACAAATAAGAACACCTAGAGGCATACAAGTTGGGCAGGAGGAAATAAATCTCTCTTTATTCCCAGACTATATGATCTGCTACGTGGGCAATTAAAAAAAAATCTATAAAAGAAAAATCTACGAGAAGCTAATAAATTTAACAAGTTTACAGAATACATGATCAATATAAAAAATTCCATCATATTTCTGGATTATAACAACTAATAATTAAAAAATGATAATATGAAAACAAATTCCATTCAAAATATCATCAAAAGGAACAAAATACTTAGCATCAAAACACTTAGCATCAAAAAAGAAATGACTGAAGACTAGATAATGTTAACATGGCAAACCCTTGGATGGAATCTATAGAAATCTATAGAAATGATATCCTTATAAAAAAGCCCACCAGGATTTTTTGAAGCTTTTGGAAATCTGATTCTAAATTTGCCACGAGATTAGAAAGAATATAAATTAGCCAAAACAAATTTTTTAAAGAACAAAGTTGGAGTATTTACACTATGTATTTTCAAACTTATTATGAAACTACAGTAATCAAGACAATTGGTTCTGGTGTAGATTGATGTATAAATAAATAGAACAGAATTAAAAGGCCAGAAATAAATCCTTACATTTTTGATCAGTTGATTTTTAAGAAAAGTACCAGTGGAAAATGGATGGTTTTTTTGACATATGTTACCAGGGTAATTGGATGCCCATATGCAAAAATAGGAACTTAGATCCTTACCTCAACCGATACACCAAAGGTAACTCAACTGTATTATAACAACTAAAACCATAAGAACGTACAGTGGCAAGTAGATGAAAATCTTTCTGATCTTGAATTAGTCAAAGATTAAAACACTAAGAGCTATTAGAGAAAATATATAAGAGAAAAAATGTCAAATTGAACTTCATTAAAATTAAAAACTTGCTCATCAAAGTTGTCATTAAAACAAAACACAAGTGGTAGACTTGGAGAAAAATATTTGTAAAATCATGTATTAGATAAAGGAATTATAACTAATTTATACAAAGAACTCTAAAAATTTAAACTGAGCTGGAAATGGAATTCAGTGATGGAGCATTTGCTTAGTGTATGTGAAGCTCTGGATTTGATCTTTAGTAACACACACATACACATACACACACAAACAAACTCAAAATAAGAAGCTAACTCATTTAAAATATATATATATTTAGTTGTAAATGGACACAATACCTTTATTTATTTGTTTTTATGTGGTGCTGAGGATTGAACCCAGTGCCTCACACCTGCTAGGTGAGTGCTCTACCACTGAGCCACAAGCCAAGACCCAGAAGTTAACTCATTTTTAAAATGGACAAAATATTTGAGGAGACATGCTGTCACAGAAGCTATACAAAGAACTGAAAGTACATAAAAGTACATTAACAAGTTGCTAATCATCATCAGTAACTAGGACAATAAAAATTAAATCCACAATGTAATACAATTACACATGAATCAGAATGATTCCAGTTCTGAAAGCTGGCAGGCTGGGTGCTTGTGAGAAAAAGGAAAAACTAGGACCTTCATGCACTACCAACGATGATGTAAAGATGACAGCCATTTTGGAAGGTTAGAAGTTTATTATAAAAAAGGATTAATATAGACTTGAGCTTGTATCTAACAATTCCACTCCTAGGAATCTACTCATAATAATTGAGAACTTGCTCACCGAAGTCCTGTACATGGATGTTCATAGCAGCAATATTCATAACAGCCAAAGTCTGTCCATCAACTGGGAAATGAAATAATCAAAATGTGGTATATCCACAAAATTGAATACTCTTCTGCAATAAAAAGAAATGAACTTCCAGCGTGCGTTAAAAAAAAATTAAAGACTGCATGTTGTGTGATTCCACTTATGTGAAATTAAAAATAAAAAAGGGAAACCTATATAGAGACAGGAAGCAGATCAACATTTGTCTGGGTTTGGGACGGTCGTGGGGAGGGGGCTGGAGTGGGCCATGATTGTTAAGTGAAACAAAGGAACTTTTGGAGGTGATAAAAATTTGTTAGAACTAGTTCATGGTACAGATTACATAAGCCTATAAATTTACTGAAAATCATCAAATTATATATTTTAGATGAATGGATTTTATGATATGTAAATTATACCTTAATAAAGCTGTTTGAAACTGTCAGTTTTAAACCAAAAGGCTTTATTTGGAGCTAGCTTCCTAAGAAAGTTTATAATGAAAGACAGTCTGCAGCAGAAAGACTCATGCATATGTTCAAAAGGAGTTCATTAAATTAATGTCAGAATAAAGCAAATAATTATTCATTTCATGTGCCAAGATCTGAGTACACCACTATTTGTAGTTTCTTTTATCACAAGTACATCTTAACAGAGTGGCTTAAAATATTAAACAAAAAAGTGGATGTTCAATAGAATGCACATAATTTTGGATTTACATGTATGTAGCTTCATTGTTATTATTAACCCTATTTTTTCTGAAAAATTTGCAAAATCAGTTTCATCACATTCATCCACTTCACTAAATCAGAAAGTTCAAATGAGGGTATAATTCATCTTTATCAATCTATCAATATTAAAATATGAAGAACCAGTTCGGTTCAGTTATGAAGACTACAATATTGGAATATATTTCAATATTTTCCTTTTGAACTTACCAAAGGCCACTCTGAATTCATCACCACTGATGAATATACTGACTCAGGGAAAAACAAAGAGCTGGTCACAAATAAATGAGATAATGATATCTAAGACACAAATGAAAAAGAAAATAATCAAGTAGAAGTCCAGACATCCACCTTATCTGGCAAATGTGATTTGTTACTTTATATTCCAAAAAAAAAAGTGCTTTGTTCTGCTAGTTTCTGCTTAGGTGATTAACTCATTTAAAACATAGGTTGACATCACACAATTACTAAAAATGATGAAACTCCATTTCTATCTACTGTATATTCAAGCAAAATCAGTTTTTGAAAATTATAAATTCATGAGATATGAAGATGAGAAGTAGACTATACAAACATTTAACTGTATTTTCCCTCTACATCATCAAAATTTTAAAATACCATGTAATGCCTGACAGCATGCAATGAAACTAGCCTTCACAGAAATTATATAATATACAACTCATTAATTTGTTTCACAGTTCAAATGTGTAAGGGCTATTCATTCATCTGTACAACAAAAATACACATCAACTAAGGCTTAAGGCATGATCCAGGTCCTGCACAGAATGTGATCAGAACAAAAATAAAATGCCTGCTTTCATGACATTTGTATCTAATGGAAGTCAGACAATTAAGCAAATTAGTAGGATGTCAGAAGGTGGGAAGTGCTACAAATAAAACTAACGTAAAGAGCTATTGGGTGATATTTGGGGGGCTATTTTAAGCCTTTCTGAGAGGTGACATCTGAGTCAAGCACTAAAGGAAGCTGGGATGCCCAATGTGTGGGTCGCGCGAATGCCTGCATCAGGCTGGGCAAATGTGCAGATGAAGACCCCAGAGCCTAAGGAAGCCAGCCAGGCAAAAATATGCGAAGATTTCTTCTAATATGAAACTTTGAGATGTATGCATTTTTTTAAAATCCTAGTAAAATTGGTAGCTGTATAGACTAATGGTGACAGTGTGTATTGTGTCCTTCATTTTCTAAATCAACTGGCACAGTTATCAAAAATGCTAAAATATTCCTACCTTTTAATTAAATAATCCTAATATGTTTAAATAATCAAAAGAGGGCAAGGAGGATATGGATATTTTATACTACTATTTACAACAATAAAAATAGAATACAATCAAAATTTCTGATAGTATAAAATAAAATAAATGTTTTACCATGCACTGAATAAATTATTCCATAACCAGTAAACTCAATACTTAAATAAGAATCACTCACAAGTAAACCTACAAAAATAAAGTCAAGCTCACTAATGAGAAAAGAAAATGGCAATGTAATTCCAGGTTTTATTAATTTGTCAGATGTCAAAAGATATTACTGAAATAATATCTCATTAAATTGCTTACAGCCTCCCTAAGCTGCTGAGGCTGGCTTTGAACTAGCTATCTTCCTGCCTCAGTCTCCTGAGCTGCTGGGATTACAGGTATGCACCACCATGCCTAGTATGTTTTTTCTTTTTTACCTATATTTTCTGAATGTCCAGTTGTGAGCCAGAATGTTTTACTTTTTAAAAAATATTTTGTAGACATTGATGGACCTTTATTTTATTCATTTACTTATATGTGGTGCTGAGAATCAATACCAGTGCCTCATACATACTAGGCAAGTGCTCTACCACTGAGCCACAACCCCAGCCCCCAGAATGTTTTACTTTTTTAGAAGGGTATGATAACAAAGAAAATCTTAACAATGTAATGCTAAACAAAAATTTAAAATTATGCAAAATTTACAATCACTTCTGGACAATAATATAAAGAAACATGAGAAAACTCATATTCCATGAACTTTGATTTGGATGTATTGTGAACAGGGGAGTTAATCCCATTTCAATTAACTAAAACTAGTACAACACTTTTTTTAACACAGAACTTTCTTACAGAATGAAGTCAGATACATCATCCAAGATCATCTATGTTTAAGAGGCAAACTAGTGTGATGGTTAAGAGTCCAGGTTGTGAAGCAAGTCTATTCTACATTCCCTTACTCAAGATTTTATTTTATTTTTTAATGTGTTCTAGTTAGTTATACATGACAGTATAATGCATTTTGACACACTGTACACAAATAGAGCACAAATTCTCATTCCTCTGGCTGTACATGGTGCAGAGTCAAGCAGGTAGTAGTCATACTTGTATATAGGGTAATAATGTCCATCTCATTCCACCATTCTTCCCACCCCCACATCTGCTCCCCTTCCCTCACTTTTCTCTGCCCAATCCAAATTTCCTTCATTCTTCTCTACCCCCTTCCCCATTATGTATTCAGCCTCTTATCAGAGAAAATATTCAGCCTCTGGTTTTTTCGGTTTGGCTTATTTTGCTTAGCATGATATTTTCCAGCTCCATCCATTTACCTGCAAATGCCATAATTTCATTCTTTTTTAAGGCTGAGTAATACTCCATTGTGTGTATACACCACATTTTCTTTATCCATTCATCTGTTGAAGGGATCTAGGTTGGTTCCATAGTTTAGCTATTGTGAATTGAGCTACTAGAAAAATCAATCATGAAATTCATTTGAAAAAATAAGAGACCCAGAATAGCCAAAGCAATCCTTAACAAGAAGAGTGAAGCAGGAGGCATCATAATACCACACCTTACTACAAAGCAATAGTAACAAAAATAGCTTGGTATTGGCACCAAATTAGACATGTAGATCAATGGTATAAAATAGAAGACATAGAGAAAAATTAACATTAATACAGTTATCTCATACTAGACAAAAGTGCCAAAAGTACACATTGGAGAAAAGATAGGCTATTCAACAAATGGTGCTAAGAAAACTGGAAACCTATATGTAGCAAAATGAAACTAAACCTCTATATCTCAGCCTGCACAAAAATCAACTCAAAGTGGATCAAAGACTTAGGCATTAGACCAGAGACTTTGTGCCTAAGTAAAAAAACATAGTAGACCCAAATCTTTATCATGGTCACGATTTTTTATTTACGTAAGCCTCAATTTCCTTGTTTTTGAAATGAAGGTAATAATGTATACCATCACACACACATACACCCAAGATTATTATTATTATCATATGTAATAATATGCATAAGGTATGTGGAATTATGCTTTAGCATGTATATTGGTCATTACCATTCCCTTTCTAATGTTGTATCTCCCATTGCCACCAGAATAGTCAATACTCTGGTTTAATGAAAAAGAATGCTATTTTTCCCAATTACTTTACATTTTCCCACCACCTTACATATTCTCATGTTTCTCCTAGAATACCATTTTTCTTACTGCTACTTTAAAAAATCCTTTAAGAAATAGGATGAATGCTACTTCTACAAGTTGTTCATTTTTCTGTGCACTTGCAGAGGACACAACTTACCACTTACCTCATTCTGCACAGATAATCAAATGTTAGACAGCATCCCTACTGTCTTAAGAGCTAGCATGTATTCAGCCCATTAAACTCCATGCCTCTCTGGAAATAACTGATCTGCTTTCTGATCTTTACCATTATTACCATGACCTGGTACTCAGCCTCATTTATGATGATCGTTTTCGTGTCCAGTCTGCTTATTGCCTAGCAGTGATTTGTCTTATCAATACCAATATGGCTGTCCATTCCCAATACCGTTACACATGTCCAACAGGAAAACTTCCAAGGTTGACTGTACAAAACCTCAGATTTACTTGCACCACACTAGATCATATGTATCTTATAATTATTTGCAACAATATGCAATTATAAAGTTCCCCCCAAATCTACAATGATTTATCTTTTTATTCCTCTAGTAAAAGCAAGTATCAAGCTCTACATGTAGAAATCTAGTATATTTTATTCAATGAGTGAGTTTGTGAATGAGTAAATGGACAAAGATTTGTTTAAACTTTTTGGTTTCCAAATCTAACCCTCACATAAAGTTTATAATAATAGCAAGATTCTATCAAACTTTATAAAGTTCTGAGTTAAACTGTTTCATTTATATAAATGTTTAGGGTAATAGAATTATTATTAAATTAGAACTTTTGGCTATATGATCTTAATATTGACATGGATCAAGGTCAATATATATCTTGGGAATGAATTTTATTTAGGGGAGAATCAATTCTTCTGTCGTATACTTTTACAAACCATGAACTTTTATTTATTGATATTTTTCAAAACAATGCAAATTTTTTTGAATCGGTGAAGTATGTTTTAAAGTCTGATTCTCCAAGAAATTCTGTGACAAAATGTCTTTGGCATGGTCTGTTACTCACACACTGAATTATGTATGGAAATATGAAATTTCCCAGTTAGAATGGATATCAAACAGAGCAATGCCCACAAGCTCTAACAGGGGGACCCCCAAAGCACAGAGAACCAGTAGGCTTTTCCCACATCCTCCTTGTGTAAAACATCTACTTTCCAATAACCTCCTCCTGGACATTGCAGCAGCAGCCTAAAAGAGTTCCAGTCAATAAAATAGTTACTGAAATTTAAACACAACAAAAATGTGACCAACTAACTAAAAAATTTCTTGATGTACTTAACAAAAATTCCCCCTTTACTGACACAATTTTTTAATCCATGAAGGGACTTTCTGGTCTGACTTTTGCAATACATTTTATAATATTATTTGAATAAATTTCAGTTTATGGCACATTCGCAGTTTAGAGAATGATAATGCTCCTTAATTTGGTGACTTGGTTAAGTCCTTGAAAAATGTACATTTAGAAAATCTGTTGCATTAAGCTTTAAAGGAACATACAAAATATTAGTAGAGTCATGTATTATCATTCAAAGAAAATCAAATGGTTTTTACTAGGTTGTCTCCTAAGCTGACATGACCCTTCATCACCTACACATCTAAAGGCATTAGAAGTATTAATTTTGTTCATTCACCAAAATGTACAGTAAGGGTCTTACAAAGTTATTTGGAATCTACAAAGGAAAAATTTTAAAGACCAAACAGAATATAAACTATTTCTATAGAAAGCTTTGCCTCTTTTGTTACTTTTGATCATACTTTGTCCCCCTGGCCCTCACCTCTTTTGCCTAACCATCATCCCCTATCCCAGAGATTGCAAGTGTAGTAGATATGTAAGTGTTTAAGAAATATTCTAGAGCCACAGGAGTTTTTTTTTTTATTATTCTTTCCCCCATTGTGCCTTCACATTAACCTCTGAATTTCATTGTTTCTATCATCGGATAAAATCCAACTCCCACAGATATTCCGTTCTTTTTCAGTCATAAAAGCAGGCCTAGCTGGGCATGGTGGTGCATGCCTATGATCCCAGTGGCTCAGGAGGCTAAGGCAGGAGGAGGATTACAAATTCAGTTAGCCTTAGCAACTTAGTGAGGCCCTATCTCAAAATAAAAAGGGCTGAGGATGTGGCTCAGTGGTTAAGTGCCTCTGAATTTAATCCCTGGTACCAAAAAAAAAAAAAAAGAAGAAAGAAAGAAAGAAGAAGACCCATCTCAGAAGTCAAAATGACCAGCATTCAGTGTAATGATCAGAACTCCATATTCTTTCAAACTGAGTATTTTCCAGACTTATCCTCCCCATTTCCAAGCTCAGATATGTTTCAGGTTAGAATTTCTTTCCTCCCCAATTCTTTAAAGGAAATGACACCATTTTCTATAAAAGATAGAATTGGTTTCCTGGGTTGAGTCCTGATAGACCTTCACTTCTTTTCTGGTAGGGGTCCTTCCTTCCTGCAGGACTTTTGGAGCTCTTCCCTCTGTAGTCCTTTGACTACAGTGTCCATGGGCAGGCAATGGCCGCAAAGGACTCCCTCCCTCATCAAGTGGTCCTCTCTGTGGGGTTGCCCTACATCTATAGGCAGTCATCTTAGGCAGAATCTTTTTTGAATTGGTGCAGGTTGGTCTGCAAGAAAACACATGCCCCTGATTTGGTGGCAAGTCTCATGGCTTCTTTATCCTTGCTGACAAACAAAGGTGCCTCCATTCATAGTCTCTTATCTTTACATTATTCTTTGAGGATGTTGAAGGTACCAAAACACTGACAACTAACTCTGTCTCTCTTTCTCTCTTTTTTCTCTCTCCAAATAAGTTCTGAAATCCTCCCTTTCAATATTCCATTCACAGAGACCAAAGAAGGGATGACTATAATGCCAGAGAATCCATTTTCCACTCACTTAGTTTTCCTGTATGGGCAGTTCAGCATGTAGGATCTGGCTTTTGGGCACCTTTTACATTGGTCTTGGACTTCCGTGCCTCAGCCAAAGCCAAAATGGAAAGAATCCCATTTTTAATATGCTGTAATATGTGGGTTACAAGGAAAAGAAGGTAATAAGATTCAAAAGAAACAATTCAATTTTGGGAAGTTTGGAATGTAGATGGAAGAGTAGAAATCTTAGCTAAGGATAACAGCTAGAAGCAAAAGTCACACCCCAAAGAACCCCTAAAAGATGCAGGAATTAGAAGCACCAGGTGTTATAGAAGGCAGCAAGTCAGAGTGGAACTGGAAGGAGAGTCTGGCTGAAAGACTATAGAAAGAGGAGGTAAGCGCTATCTCCCTCTCTAGGACCAACTACTACTGCTCCCACATCATTATGGAAAACTGGATGTTTATTTTTTGGTGAAACTAAACCACAGAGGTAAGAGAGATATAAATTTTATATTTTAAAAATAAGTAAAGACTACATAGTGGATGGTATGGACCCCAACTTCTTTCCTAACTGATTTATATAATGAATGTATCAGGACTGAAGCATCCTTAAGGAGATTCGATTATTTTCCTACATGAGAAATAAATAGCTATGGAGAAAGGCTTGTGGATACAATTGGTGATTACCCAATTGATTGGTCAAGCCCTACTAAGGGCTTCATCAAATATAGTCAATTCACAATGAACATCAATCACCTTTTCACTGTCTCTAATATCTCTCTTAAATGTGACAAGGCAATCAGGAATTATCAGACCTCTGAGGAAATCCTTGGGTTTTTGTTTGTTTGTTTGTTTTGTGATGAGGTCTTATTATGCTGCACAGGCTGATCTTGATCTTATGAACCTCCTGCCTCAGCCTCCTGAGTCACTGGGATTACAAGGGGAAATCCTTTAATATAAAAGATACACAATCAAAATTAATTTCATGGCTATAAAAATTGTTATATGCATACAAAAGTATGGTGTATTTTTTTGAGGGGGGTGTTTTTTGAAAAAAAAACTTTACACAAAAATTAACAATAGGAGAAAAATACAAGAAACTTCAGGATTTAATCCTGGAAGCGCAACATAAAAACTCTTCTCTCCCACCCCCCATAAAAAGAATAAAAAAAACAGAAGAAAGAAAATTATCAAATTAAAAGCATATAGAAGTTTTCCAAACCGGAAAGCTATGTTTCCAGATTGAAAAAACCACCTAATTTCCCAGTATAAAAGTTTTCACACCAAGTTATCATGAAATTAAAGAAAAAAAGAAATGATGAAAATTCTTGGATCATGGGAGTTGGAAGAACATCCTATAAAGAGATAAGAATCAATGGTATCTGACTTTTTGGTGGCAACACTGAAAGCAAAAGATAGTGGATCACTATCTATGAAGTTCTAAAAGAAAATTACTTTTAACTTATTATTTTAAAGTCAGATGAGTGATACCTAAATAAAACAAATATTTTTTTCATGTAAAAATTACATTAAAAATTTAATTTCCAAGTTCCTGTCTCAGGAGCTATTGGAGAAACCCTCTGACTAAATAAGAGTAAATCAAGAAAGAACAGGGTCCAGGAAACAGCAGACCAGACTCATGAGGGTTTTGAAGGGGTTTTTCAGGAGAGCAAAGGGCTGTCCCAGCCATGCCTTAGGCTTTGGAGAGTCCTGGAGGGACCTGGGAGGGAAAAAAACTCAAAAAATGATATTTCGAAAAAAAGAAGTGGGATAGGAAGAGCACATGATGTGTATGAAAGGGTGGGAAACACACTGAGGGGCATTTTTTAATTCTTCTGGAGAATTTGGAAGGAGTGAGTGATAGGTTGTAGTCATTGAGGCCAACAACCTAACGATTAAATGATTAACAATCTAACGATTAAATTAATTCAACAATCTAACGATTAAGTTAATTCCAAGAAAAAAAGGAACTGCACTCTATAGAAAACATATGCACATATCACAGCTTGGCTCAGAAATGAAATCATAATATTATAAGGATCAGATATTGATTCACTAAAATGGTAATAGAACTGTATTGAAATGATAAGGAGAAGTTGAGACAAGAGGGGGTTGGCCAGAGCTTGGTCTAAAATGCTAAATTTTCTTCCACAGATACCTGAATTCAGTAAAAAAAAATGTTCAAAACAGATAAACTAAGAGACACATACATATAATTGTCATTTTAAAATATGGGTGTAACTTTAGGAAGAAAAATCAAAAGATAAAAGTTGATGTCTCAGTAAGTGAACCTGGGAAACACCAAAGAGTGGGAAAGAAAACTCTTTGTCTTTATCTTATAGTACTATTTTATTTCTTTAATAAGAATGAGAATTAAAATTTGAAAGCAGAGAGGCTCCATAATGTAAAGGATTGGTTTCAAAGAAGTAAAATTTATTTATATTTCTTTAAAGACCTAGAAAAAGTGTGTGACTGGCAGTTTGGAACATTCAAGCACAGCTTTCATAGCAGAGTAAATAGGAGTCATGCAGACCCAGATAACATTCAGTCCAATCCTCAACAGGAAGAAAAGCAGGAGAGAGGAACTTTAGGGAATGGGAAAAAAATTTAATTTGCCAACCATAAAATGAACAGTATTACCAAAAGGGACTTCCCATAAAGGATCCAAGAATTTTAAGAATTATTTTGGACACCTTCAGTGACTTGACTGCAGGAAGCATTTGGGTATCCATACCCAAACACCTCAGTCCCAGGAAGCCGCTGGTACACCCAAGAGATGCCTGCACTTACATGTTTATTGTAGCACTGTTCACAATAGCCAAGATACAGAGTCAACATTGTTGTCCATGGACAGATGAATGAATATATACAATGGGGTATTATTTGGACGTTAAAAAAAAGAATAAAATTCTGTCGTTTGCTGCCACATGGATTAAAACCAGAGAACATTGTTAAGTAAAATAAGCCAGGCATAGAAAGACAAATACCACATATTGTCACTCATACATGAAAAGCTAAACAAGTGTATTTCCTATAAGTAGAGAGTAAACAGTGGGCACAAGAGGCCTAGGAGAGGAGAAGGAAGCAAGAATAGAGAGTTAGATGATGGGTACTTCTAAAATACAGTTACTCAGGAGGAATAAATTCTAATGTTCTATTGTACAGTAGGGTAACTATAGTTTACTTAATTGTATTTTTATAAAGAACTATAAGAGAGTGAATTAAAACTTCCCAACACACACACACACACACACACAAATGATGTCTAAGGTGAGGAAAATGATATTATCTTGATTTGATCATCATATACCATATACATGTATTGAATTACCACACTGCACTCCATAAATATGTGCAATGATAATGTGTGAATTAAAAAAAAGAGAGAGAATTCAGATTAAGGTTATTTCCAGCTTTCCTGGTTCCCACATAAACGCTAAGTTGTTAAATAAAAAACAAAGACAAATTTCTTTGCAATTAAAAATAACAATAATTACTATAGGAGGTAAGCAACCTGGAACTAAACTTTAAGAGCAACCCTGCCATGTCAAATAAGAAAAACGGCAAAAATTCCAAAAGGTTAATTTTTAAAATATCAACTTAGTTGATATATTGCTATCCCCAAATTAGTCTAGTTCATAAAATAGAAGATTCAGTTTCCTAAACACCAAAAGTAGATGTAAAAATCTATCCATAAGTGACCTTTACATTGAAGTCTTACAATTCTTTGGTATCATGGCCCACTAAATTCCATATATAATGACATTGTGATTTAAAAAAAATTTAAACAATCAATGACTTTTACCTTTCTTCAAGTTCATCAACACAAAAGTATAGTTATTGAATGGCAGTTGCATTTCCACCAAGGTACATAGTTTTAGTTCAATATTTCATGTGAGTGTTTGTGGGTGTATGTATGTATGTGTATGTGCAAGTAATTTGTTAAAAAAACTTCAGCCCAAGGTAAACTTTCCTCTTGGTAATAAAATCATCAGAGAATAGGATAGATAATTGCTTGCTTAGTATGTGCAGGCTTACAAAGCAATTTGTCTCTCAGGAAGAAACTTTAAGTCTGGTTTAGGTCAGTTGGAGCTACTATGACTATAAAGAGAGAAACAGAAATTCTTGGGTAGTGAAGCAATCCTCACATCTCTGGTTCCAATGGTATTTTACAGGGTCCTTCATTGCCTATGTGCACTGTTGCTACTGATCCATAAATTAAAAATTACCATTCTCCACCATCAAAGCTACAAACTGTGAAACTTTAGTCATTAAAGAAAGGTGAGAGCCTTGTGTGTTTACAGACACTGCAAGAAGTTCAAGTGTCAAAGAGGATTTAATTTTCTTGACCAAATGCGGTCTCATTAATTTCTGAAGCCAATTTTTATTGTTGCATAGGCAATGTTTAAAAGACTGTTGTCAAGGAAAAGCATCCTAAAATTAGATCTGCCAGCTTTGTTTTCTTTGCAGGAATGGCCATGCTTCCAACAGCCTCTTCTGTTTTGAAGTGAAAACCTAGTAACGAAATGCAAAGGAGCTCAAGAGGTTTTCAACAGAGGGGAAAAGAATGAAATTGCCTATATATATTCATTTCACAAGTTGTATTTCTTGTGTAAGGTTGTCTACACATAATATGTGTATATTATGTAATCATGGGCCTCTGAGAAGAACAAAAGATCTGTGATTCCAGTGGCCCATTCCAGAAACTGTTCACCCACGTTCTCCACCTCCAACCCATTGGCCTCACCCATTCTTTTACTGTCCATCATCCCCCCAAGTTCTCATTCCTCTCCATACCCAACTTGGATCTCACACACGATCCAGGCTTAATGCCTTGAAAGAGACCCTCAAACCCTATTTTCCCCTCTCCTCCTTCATTGCCCTGGTGTTTTCTAGCAAAATAGGACTCTATAAACCCATCCACATCTACTCTAATGCTGTATGGAAGCGACAGAACTGAATGCAGCAAGAGGAAGGCACACAGGGAGACTGAGGTCACCCTAAATACATGACAGTTGCACTGCCTGCCATTTCACCACGTTTCCTTGGTCACACTCATCTCTCAGGGGACTGTTTGCACCTCAAATGCCACTCCCCTTCCCTTCTGTTCAAGGTCTACAAATAGCCAATTTCTTTTCACTGAGAATATAAAAGTAATCAGAGGGCCTTATCACCAACTCCTCACATACCCGTTAGCCAATGCTCACATTCTGCCTTCCCTCTATCCTTTCTGTCTCTCTCTTTCCTTCTGACTCTCTCTCCCCCATTGAGTTTTCACTTCCTGCAGAATCCCAGCAATCAGAATTCCCTACAGAAATCTCTACTACTATTTTCCACAGTTAACAAACTCCTTTACCTCCCAATTCTCCCCTAGTTATCACCCAACTTGTGTCATTGTCTTTAAAGAAAAATGCTTTCAAAGGTCAGCTGTACATTCTTCCTATTTCACATTCAATCCTCTTCCAACAGTCCTGGGTGAATTTTTTTTGTTTTCACCATTTCATTGAGAGTCTCTCCTCAAGATTGCTAAAGACAGCCACAATGTAAAAATCAATAGACAATGCTCTGTCCATGTTACCTGACCTCTCAGCAACATTCAGTATTTGACATTTTTATGTCTTGACAGATTCTCCTTTTTGACTTTCAGAATGCAATGTCAAACTGGCCATTCCTCAGTCTGCTTTACTGTAAGTGTTGGAGTGTCTTAGAGCTTAGCCCTTGATTCTCTTCTCATACCACTTTTAACTCCCTGGAGCTCTCATCTAGTGCTGTGAACTTTAAACACATCTACATATTCATTATTTTAAAACATATATTCACTTCTTCCCCTTCCATCTGACTACCTGTCTTTTACTTATTAAGACTACTCTCTCTTGCCTGGGCTCCAGCCCCGTTGGCCTAATTGTTTTTCCTCAAACATATCAAAATGCAGCCTGGCTCGGGGTTTCTGTCCTTGCTTCCTTCTGCATAGACACCAATGTGTCAGTCCTTGTATAGCTCTCTTCTCACTTCTCTAAGGTCTCTCTTCACAAGTTGCTATCACAGAAAACTCTTCCCTGACTACTCTTCTAAAATAGCCATTTCTTAAATGCCCAAGACATCTGTTGCCTGTCTTGCCCTGGGTTCAATACCCAGTACCATAAATAAATAAAATAAAATAAAATAATCAGTAAAGAAATACAAAAAGAAAAGTAATAAAGACATAATTTTAGCACTATTTTATCATGTTTTATTCAGCAAACAATTTACAGTAATGAATTTTAAAATGCATTGCCTTGCATAAAATAGAGGGAAATTACATCCTTAAATTGAATCTTATTATTATTTTGGCTGTAACTTTCATTTTGAAACATTCTCAATCATTAAGCACACATGACATATGATCTTCTTCATCCATGATTCCAGTTTGGTTTAGATTTGGGTAATCTTTTAGAGGGAAGCATTTTTTATATACTCTTTGAAAATATTTATCTGTAATTGAAATATGATTTGTATGACAGGATGAAGGCAGAGAACAAAAATATTTTAAATGTCAGTGTGAAGATGGCAATTTTAGTTCAAGCTTTGTCATATACCTTGAATATATTATATGTCTGGTAAAAATGAAATGTAAGAACTGTTAAAAGTGCTCAATTACTTTGGAAATTTTCAGATTACCTTGCTTTATAAGTTTCTCTTTGATGAGAAACTTGCAAGGAGAGAATCACTCTTCAGCTTAGTAGTTGACAGGGAACTACAGCTGGAAAACTGATACTGAAGTATTTAGCCTGATGGTCTCCAAGTCATCTCCTGTTGTCTGACTCATCACAGTTTAGAAACTTCAGCAGGCAATTGACTTTGGCAGAAAACACAGCAGTCTGCACTCACCAAGAATTCCCCAGGCTTCAAGGCCACATGAGGTCAGATTTTTTTTAATCATTAATCACAGAAAGATATTCCTAACATAATCCCAATTATTCAGATACATCACAGAAGAGCAATCTGAGTTTTCCTGGGATATGAGTGATAGAGAACTCAGGAAGTTAGAATCTGGAATAAGAATTTTTGTCACTTAGTCAATGTATGAATGTCCTTTGCATTTCTGCCAACTATAGAGGTAGGTAGGGGCAGCTTTACCTCAATCTTATATTTGGCAAAGGAATGAGGAAAAAGCAAACACATTGTTTTGTACATAGTTGTATCACAAAAGTAGTTCACAATAACAGCTGCTGTGTGTAGATGCTTATTCTGTGCCAGACACAAAATGTGGGCACCTTGATTACATTATTTTTATCTCTTACAGCAATCCTTCTAAGACTATTTAAGTTCCATTGAAAGTGGTTTTGTTTTCCTTTATATTATTGCTGTTTGGTCTATGATACAATAATATTCCCAATGATCTCTACTGAAAGGTTTTTCCCATCCTTTATTCTCTTTATTTTTCCAGAAGCAGCTGAAAGATTCTCCATAAAACTTGCTTGACATCCAGCCTGAACTAATGTTGATGCTGAAAAATTGTAACATTTATCAGCCACACCATTCAATTGGAAAACGGTGGCATTACCGTATTATTGTCCTTTGTAATACCGAACCATTTTTAAGCCACATACTGTTCTAGGCACTGAATATACAACGAGCAGAAGAAATCCACTTCTTCCCTCTCGTTACCTCAAAAGACAGACGAAGGATTTTCCAGAGGCAGAAAAATTAAATGAACAATAACAATAAAACATAAAAGTCAGTTAGAGAACCTAAAAGGGTCACCTAGTCTAGTTTCAGATAATCAGGAGTATTTATCTGATTTCAATGATATTCTCTGACTAAATCCCAACTTTTCTACTTGGTCTTTTGGAAATTCAGTTTTAGTGTGATTGTATTCTCCCAGACACTTCCCCTTCATCAGTCTATACTTCTTTCATATTTAATTAAAGTCTTTTTACCACAAATCCCTTTTTTCCTGTTTTTTTTTTAAAAAGAAGACTTCCTCAACACTTTTGTCTTCACCAAAAAAGACTTCTGGTTTAGTAGAGAATGTACAATTATTACTCTACTTTAAAACCAGAGGTATAAACTCATATTTTACTTTAATTCACAGGAAAGTTGGGAAATTTAGTAACAGCAAAATTAATGGTATTTGTTCAGTTTTGAACAGACAGCTATTTTATGTTAATCACAAATTAGAAAGACAAAGCAATATTTAAAACCAAAAATAAAAAGTTCTAATTCTTTTATATAATCAAACCAATTGCATAACGAACAAAGAGAGGCAAGGAAAACTTGTAATCAGATTGCTTTCTTATCAAATCTACATGATAAGAAACAATGAATGATAAAGGAAAATAATGCTAGATATGACTGAAAAATGGGAATTTTTTCTAAAAAAATCCTGGATTAAGTTTTTAAAAAATATTTTATAGCATAACATCATTTACTGATGGTTGGCTATGCATTGACTGCTCACAGAATAGAGCTGACCAAATAAGCTGCAGTCTCACAGATGTGACTCCTTCCAATTAACTCTCTAAAAATTAACCAAGCTTAACCAATATGGTAAAGTGATACACACCCTAAATCATCTCTGAGCTGTGAAGTTGTTGCTGTCCTACTTCTCAGATTTCCACAATTTTATAAATCCCCTCTCTCTTTTCTTCCTGCTATTTACTTCTTTAGGTCAATTGAAACTCAGTAAATGCTTTTGAGTTCCTGAATACAAAACCTGAGGTTACTGTTTTTTTACCCTCTCCTACATCTAGAAAGATAAACTTGTATTGGAGTGGTTTGAACAATGGAAGAAATATGTAGGTGGGGAGGAATAAGATGCACACCACCACTTTGTCCTTTTTCTTTGTGATTGCAGAGAAGAGGCTTAGAAGACTGGGAACTGGGCCTTCCCATGCCCTGTGTGACCTGTTGTCAGGGCAACAGGATGTGTGAAGAGCCCTGGTCTTTCTAGTGCCTGTTGCTAGGGTAACAGGATATGAACCATCTTCCTTTATGCAACTATGCAGCTTCCCTGCCTTACTCTATACTTCACTTCAATATTATGGGAAATTATTTTTGTTTATCAAAATCTATGAGCAATAAAACTTCAATGTACAAGCCACTGAAAAAACAGGTTTGGGAAGAAATACTATAAGTAAAGACATGTCATTGATATTTTTAACTAATGAAAATAATATGAAGAAAAATTTAATTGGACTGACTTTCTAAAAAGAAGGGCCTCCATTTTTATTTTTATAATCTCTAAAATATTTATTCATATTTGATTAGATCAAAGAAAGAAATTTTAAATGATAAAAAAAGAAGGAGTGAGAGGTAGAAGAAACTGTTGAAACTAAAGAAGAATTATATAAAAAAAATTTAGAGGCTAAGAGCAGATTATGGGTATATATCAGTTAACTTTGTTGTATAATAATCTACACCACAACTTAGCGGCTCATAAAACAATAAACATCTATTATTTCCTCACAATTTAGAGGGAATTGGGTGGTCCAGTCTGACTTCACTCACAAGTATGGTAATAGATTATCTGGTTGATCTGTGGAAAACTAGAGAAATTAAAGAAGAGATCTGCTGAAGAATAAAGTATAAAGAGGGCCACACATCCAGACACTTGTTCATACTGGAACCAGTAGGAGGTACTGGAAATTTTGTAAGTTCTAAAGTTAGAAAGGCATGCCCTGAACCATATACTAGCCATTTTCCATATGTGGTCAATATTCTCTTCAGGAATAATATGATAGAATTAAGTCCACTAAGTTGATTTTTCTGAAATAAAACTGAAGGAGTAAACACTGCTCACTTTTCTTCAGTGAACAACCTTCCTGTATGCTTAAAATCTTTTATAGTAAGAGCATAAATGGTAGCATAAACAAGTATAAAATGCCTAATCTGAATCACTAGAATTCCTGGTTTTATTTGTATAGGCAAAGAAAAATTTTCAGGGATAGACACTTAGACTTTACTACTGGGCAGGGTTTTCTGCCTCTATGATTTGGGGTACCAAAGGACAGATAAATAGGAATGATTTTGCAAAGGTCCAGGCTTTGAGAGGGACAAAATGTTTCAGGAAAAGTCAAACTCTCTTTCCAACACTAGCTAGGATCTTTGTTCAGGTAAACAAATTGAAGAGGTAATGGTAGTACATGTCCTAGAAAAGGAGCAAAACACAACTGGCGAGTGTCTAACATCTAAAGCATATGCCAAGTGATAACTCCCTCTGGTATTCAGCTTTGAGTATGCAGAGCTAGGCAAACAGATGGCAGGGCTGTGGAAAAATCAAAACAAGAGAATAGTCTTTACCTCCTGAAATGTCAGATTTTATAGTGAATCTTGAGTGTTAAGTGGAATTATCTAACTCAAGGTTAAGAGGAACAACTAAGTAGGAGCCTAAGAATCTGGACTTTTCCCTACTAACAGTAAAACACTGGCCAAGTCATTTAGTGTCTTGGAGGTTCCGTTTTCTCATCAGAAAACTGGGGATAATTGTTCTGAGACATATGAACCAAAAGAAATATCTTCTAGAAAGTGTAGGCACAAAATAAAGTATGAGGTATAATTATTACCATGATTCAATCATCAGATGATTTTTTTTAAATGATCTAGACAAATCACAAATTGATACCTAAGTTGTATAGTTTTTTAAAATCTTACTCCAAATACAGTTTGGAACCAACCCTTAGAAAGTCCAATTTTGAGTGGACCAAAATCAGCACATTGTTGCTTTTCTAATAAGTTTATTTTTATTTTCTTCTAAATTATCTAGGACCTATTTCACAAGAACTCCTTATCACTGTGCTGACGCAGAGTTTAGTTAAGGTTGACCTCTGTTTCTTTTCCTAAAGAACCGGGTGCTTAGAGATTTTGCTAATTTTTTCATGATCTATTATAAACTTGTTTGAGAAACTATTAATATCAAAATTTCAGCTAACAAAAATTATATGCATCCTTGAGCATTTGGGGGATCCTATTTAGTAAAAATTTATATTTTTACTATTTTATAAAATATAAAATAAAATATATCTTTAAGTATCTTCAGGAAAGTATAGCTTAGGGGTTGGGGCAGGGGCTTAGCAGTAGTACTCTTGCCTGGCATGTGTGAGGCACTGGGTTAGTTTTTCAGCACTGTATATAAATAAACTAAGTAAAGGTCTATCAACAACTAAAAAATTAAAAAAAAGAAAGGAGAAACCAAAATAGAATGTTTTATTGCTTTGCCTCTGATGACCCATTATCATTGTTATGCCATTTTTATATCATTTTTATTCTTTAACTGTACTTAATTCATGCCCAGATCAGATATGTGGAATAGGTGGTTCTCAAGAGTCTGTAGCACTACCATCTGTTTAATGATATTAATGAACAGCTTCTTTCCTATCCAAAAAGCCTACAGCACAATCCTTCACTGTATGGCAATGACGCTTGCTCAAATACTTAAATTTGGTTAGCAGATTGAAATAAAATAAAGCTCAAAATCTAAAAACATAATGGTAATATGTCATTTTGTAAAATAGGCTGAAGGATGGATATGACACAGGACAGCGATTACCTAGAAGACAACTCCATTGTAAATCAGACTCAGATTTGGGTAACGACAGACTTAAGAAATGATTTTTAAGCCAGAGTCACTCAGGAAATCAGTCTAGTCCTAAGTCATACACAAACTCTATACTGAGACTGCCACAGGAAGTTGAAGAGGCCACCAAGACAGTTCTACCAGGGAAATTCTCAAATCCAGCCCATTCTCCTCCACTAGCCTTAAACCCTGCCCCAGAGAAAATAATTCCTCAATTTTAACAGTTTTGGTGAAGTGAGACCTGGGAACCCTTGTGAGGCTACTTCCCTAAGAAAGCATCCTTTCCTCATCTAGCAGCTGCTCACTGACTGTAATAAGAAAAGCACCTGAGAAAACTACAGGATTCTGCTGCTGCATGTAGTATTAATAATAATAATAACAGCTAGAATTTACTGGATTCTAAACACCCTGTTAACCAATTTACAAACATTAATTTGTTTAATCCCCTAAATATCTGTGAAAAAGAGAATGTCATTATTTCCATTTATAGGTAACATAAGTGAGACATTGAAAAATCAAGCAACTAGGAGGTCATATAGCTAGTAAGTAGTATGGTTGGAATATTCCCAAGAATGGGTAAAGTTATGGGAATATTAATAATTACCATAGTTTGCAGGCTTATTGTCTACCGGGTACTACAATGTATTTCTGACACACTTTATTTTATTTATTTTTATTATTTTGATCTGGGCAATGTATGGAATCCCAGATTCCACTGCTTTCTAGTGGGAGAACCTTCCACTGGAGAAGACTTCTGGGCCTGTCTCGGCTGTTTTCACATTCTTTCATTGGAGTACATGCAACTCATTTGACTGGTGAAGTGTAGAGAAAGAATTGGGCCTGATTATGCAAGTTTTTCTTCTCTAGGGGCAGGGAAGGGATTCTGTGCTTGTAAAAAGTATGGTCTCATCTGCTCTAGGCTCTGATGTAGATTTAAGAGGAAGATTTGGCCCCCTGCTGAAGAGTCTACAGTTTGTGCAGTAAGTTGAATTCCGAGGAGTCCCAGTTTATTTAGCTGCTCACTAAAGCATTATCTTCCAATGCAGGTTTCATCTGCACAAAAGAGGCTGATGCAGGAAGCTCTCAAGTTCAAGATCAACCAGGAAACTTGGCAAAACCCTGTCTCAAAATAAAAAGAGCCAGTGATATAGCTCAGTGATAGAGCACTTGCCTAGTATATGCTAGGCCCTGGATTCAATCCTCAATATCACTAAAAAGAAGGAAAAGAAAAAAAACAAATAAGCTCCTGTGTATAACCTGGTACCTGACAGTACAGAATCAGTGAATATTTATTAATGTGTAAAAGAACAATGAATGAAATAATTGGATTTTACAGATAAGGAGAGTATAGTTTAGAGAAATTAATAATTTCTCCATGGTCATTGGCTAAAAATACAGGTGGCATTAGAAAATATCTGATTGATTTCAAAGTTTAATTTCCCTTTATCTTGTTTTATTTTGAGATGTGGTCTTACTAAGTTTCCTTAGGCTGACCTCAAACTTACTGTATTTCTGCCTCTGCCTACCAAATAACTGAGATTACAGGTGTGCGTCACCATGCCCAGCTCAGAGTTCAATTTTTTAATCTCTAGGGTATTCCACCTCAACCCTCTTCATTATATAAACCATCATATAATGTTATCTAAAGTTTGAGATTTATAGTAAATATATATACACACACACACACACACACACACACACACACTCCAAAATAAGTTTTGTTGAGGTGATTTTCTTCAAATCAAATTAGTTTATGAGTAAAGGATAGATTTTTAAACTGATTAGCTTTCTTATTCCATCAGAAGAGTCACATATTCAACTACGTAAGAAATGAGATTAAGATTGATATTTATCAACAATTTCCAAGAAAGACAGTATAAGCATTCTTCTCTAACATTTGAAGTAAATCCACTATATAACCTCAATGTCAGAGTTTGGTAAGGAAACTGATGGTTTGGGTACTCAAGCCAGGGTTAGATGGAGGTACACTGGTAAAGATCATATGGGTCATAGAGTGATCTCGGGTGTTCTCCACCTGGAGGATTGGTGTGCATGTCTGAATGTGTGTGCATGTCTGTGTGTGTGTTTGTATGTGATACCGGAGGACAGGAATGGTCTTTCTATCCTCTGGCAGAAGAGGTATGTTTTTGTTTCTTATTGCTGCTATAACACATTTACCACCAACTTAGTGACTTTGAAGAAAACCACAAATTACCTTCAATTCTGTAGATCAGAAATCCGATGCAAGTTTTGCTTAGCTAAAATCAAGGATCAGCAGGACTGCATTCTTTCTGGACACCATGGAAGGAGACTCTCCTTTCTTGCCTTTTGTTACTTCTAGAGGCTACCCATGTCCCTTGACTAGTAGTCTACTTTCCCCATCTTCAGTGTTAGCAAAGATAAGTCAAATCCTTTTCACCATGCACCATTCTTCTGCCTCTTCCACTTTAAGAACCTTTGTAATTACATTGGGTTGACGTGAAATCCAGAATAATTCCCTGTTTTAAAGTCAGTTTATTAGCAACTGTAATCCCATCTCCTACCATAATCCTTCTTTTCCTGGACATTAGGACATAGGCATCCCTGGGGTGCCAACTAGTCTACCTATTCTACAGGGCCCATGAACTACATTTTAGAAGTACCATTCTAAATCCTTTTCTGGTGATCTTTCTGGGTAATCATTCTGAAAATGTCATCTCTTTTTGTTGTTATTTTTTAACATTTTTTTAGCTAAACATGAACACAATATCTTTATTTCATTTTTTAAATTTTGACATGGTGCTGAGGATCGAACCCAGTGCCTCACATGTGCAGGGCAAGTGCTCTGCCACAGAGCCACAACCCTAGCCCTCTTTTTGTTTTGAAAGCAAGATGAGTAAGAGCTTTAGAGCTAGACAGGTCTATATTCAAGTCCAAGTTTCATCAGTTGCTATCTGGATAACTTAATTAGGATACTTAGTCTTAAGATAATTGACAGGTTTAAATAAGAATACAAATATTTTATATCTTCATAGTTACGACAACTGGTAGATGATAAGCAAACACTACTCTCTTCCATCTTCTTCATCCCTATTCTAGCTGTGAATCTATCTCCAATTCTCCAGTTGGAGCTTTAGGCCCCAATTTGGCAGCCTGGTTGACTTTCTAATTTTCTAGTTAGCATCAATATAAGATTCAGAAATTTTATTGATTTGCAGTATTGACTGATTGATTGACTTAAAATATTTGTGACATTATCAGCTATGTGCCAAGTACTGTGCTCAGTGGTGAAGATCTAAGACCAAACACAGTGAGGGGAAGTTGGCTCTTGCATTCAGAATCTGTAGTCCAGTAGGAAAGGTAGATTTTATTAAAAAAGAGAAGTTTGGGTTATTTTATGAGCCAAATACAGGAAATGAGGAGTCAGGGAAGATTTTCTTTGCATATGAAATTCAAGCAGAAATTTTTGAGCATTTCTTAATAGGGTCCCTTGTTGACATTTAAGTAGGACAACTCTTCCTGATAAAGGCATGTCCTGAGCCTTTACCAGGACATTTGTCCTGCCTTAACCCTACTGCCCACTAAATGCAGAAACACCTTAAAGTCACAACAACACACAACATACGCAAAAGCCTCATGGGAGCAGGCGTAACCTTGACTGAGAGAGGAAAAGAAATGTAAATAAAATGAGCAAAGATGGCATAGAGCATTTCTATGGGTAAACCTGGAGACTGGTTGGGAGGGGGCCACAAAAGCAAGGCATGAGAGGAGATGAGGAGACTCCAAAGCTTGAACGGGTACAGAGATCTTGTAAAGGATGCTAAACTGTGAAGTTAGGGCAATAGAAGCCTTTAAGAATTTTAAGCAGAAGAATTAAAAGTATAAAGTTTGCTTATTATCTATAATGCTGCTTCATCCTAAAATTTGATTCTAGTTCGTTCGGGAATACGGTGCTTTTACCTTGTGTCATTTACATGTTTGCCAATTTTTATTCTAAATAAGTGTTTGTGCTTACATATTCTTGGTAATGAGGGTCTAGGTAACTACATCTAAGAACTTTACAGCATACTGTGCTCTTTAACAATATTGAAATTGAAAAGCTATTATACTGTTCTTTCTTTCTCCTTTACTTTCTGCTTTGCTACGTTTTACCCTTCTTTATTAATGATCATGTTTACCACCAATCAAAGAGAGAATAAGCAAAAAGAAAGGCCACTTAATGCTGTTCAACTGCGGAATTCACAATTCCAGATGCTAACATCTGGGCATTCTTCAGGAGAGGAGAGACAAGGTGGTATGCATCTACACATGTAAAATTAAAAATCAGATAGTAAGTTGATTCCTAACTTAAATTTCAACAGGTTCTAGTTCTTTTAAAAAAAAAAAAAAACCTGAAGGAACTGACAACAAGTACTATGAAGTAGTAAATGTTACATTTTTGTATAGAGATTATGCTTTTGAGCAGCTCAAAGTTTCCTATCTTCTGTTGAATGTCTTTGATTTAGTTGTTCCTACAACTTCATGTAATTTTCACTGAAATTTCTACTTGATCAAGTTTTCTGGAAATACTGTCTCAGATTAAATTCCTAGAACAGTGATACTGACTGGAAAAAAAGCAGTACTAGTGTTATTAAATATGAACAAATTTTAAATCTACAATTATTAAGCTTTTGTATGTTGAAAGAAGAAAAAAAAACAGTACCATGACACAAAAAGGCATCGTTCATAAAATTAAAAAAAAAAACACTACACATGAATAAAAGAATATAAAATCATCAAATAGGGGAAGGGGAGGTAGCGCAGTGGTAGAATGCTGGTTTAGAGAGCACAAGGCCCTCAGTTCAACCCTCACCACCATAAAAATTGAATAAAATTTTCAAGCTGACTTTCCACATGGGAATTAGTAAATTAACAATCTTTGCAAAGACAAGCAATAGTTTACTTTCCTTAGCATATAAAAAGGGTTGCAGAGTCCCAAGAAACTCTGAATAAGAAATTTCATCCAATGTTGAGATAGCATGAGATGTAGGAAGCATTTTTCAATCACTATACCATGGATAACTTATGGTCAAGTATATGATTTTTCAAAGTATACTTTGTGAAGGACCTGATGTCATAGTTATTTGCTAATATTTCCCCCATCATGGATGATGAGTCATAGTGTAGAATCCAAACTGTCATACTGAGTGACAAATTAGTGGTAGCAGATGGATTGAAGATAGCAAAAAAAAAAAAAAAGTTGTACCTATAAAAAGAAAATTAATAGAATAAAGCATAGAAGTCTTTATCAGAATGAGAGTAGGAAACTTTCACCTTTGTTCCCCAAAGGAATGGAACATCATTTTACATAATGGCTCAAATATTGTATGAGGAGATTTAGAAGGAATTTAATCAACTAAATGATAAAGAAGAATTGATATTTAATTTAGTTTAACAATGTTTCCCACATGTCACAAAATTTTAAAATTATTTTCATGGACTCAAAAGAAAGTCTAAAATGTTACATGACAATCCTTGTGAAAGATTTTCTCTAAAGAGTTTCCTGTAGTAGTCATGTTTTCCATACTTCAGGTATAATTGAAAAAAAAATCTTATTTCCATTTCTATTTTTATTTAGTCTCAAAATGCACATATTGTAAGCTTAGTTAAAAACAGAATACTCTTGCTGAAATAAGTGAATGTATTTATAAAGATAGATGTAGTAAAAGATGTAACAAAGATGTAGTAAAAGACTAAAAATCTCATTTTCCAAACAAATGTGTAAAGTCCATCATTGGGTCTATTTTAGCAAAAATAAGAAAAATGATTGCACAATTGTTGATAGCTTTCAAGAGTAATATGATTTTAACTGTTGATATTTAAAAGTAGAATTTTAGGACTAGCAATTTATATGAGCTAAAATTATGTTTAAGTCAATATTGCATTTTAAATAGGCAAGGCATTTCAGCAATGGAATAGGGAGTCCCTCATATCACTGCTTTGAATGCAGATTACACAAAAGACCATAATTAAACAATTTGGTAGTCATTAGTAATGCAGATTTTAGATTTAGAGCTTCTTGTTTTGACATACCTAACCTGAAATACTGAAAATGTCTTAAGTCAAAGTACAAGTTAAATAGTACCAGAATGCAAATTTCTCCCTTCTTTAATATAAAAGCAGTCATTTCACTTAGTTCAATAATAAAGACTGGAGAAAAAAAAGTTAATGGTCATTTACTAGCTCTATCTAGACACAGCCCAAAATTAAATTAGCCTATGCATATGTTGATGTACTCCACTATCAATTCCAGAAGGGCTGCTGTTGAATGACTCTGTCAGCCTCTTCTGAAACAAAATGACAGGTTCATCTTTGAGATCAATTGATAAGTGAAAGATAACTTTGCTCTAAAGTGTTAGGTCAAAACAAAATCGCTTTTTAAATTTCTTATAGGCTATACATAAATTTACCACCATACAGCTTCATACCCTTCAGGTAACTACAGAAAAGCAGAACAAATACAAACAAAATATCCTGCCCTGATAATGAAAAAAAAAAATCTAAAACATGTTCTAATCTGAGATAGAGCTTTTTCAGTGCAGATGTTCATCCACTCATTAGGTTAGAACACAAATCATCGGATGATTGGTAATGTTTAATTTGCATCTATGCTAATTAATTTTGTGAGCTGTTATTTGCTTCAACGGGATTTCTTGTTTCTCTAGAGAATCACCACACTGAAAAACTGTATCATCTATATCTTCAGTAGTTCTTACAAACAGATTAGTTCATTCAAATGCTGTGAAGATGGCTTCCTTTTTTAAAAGTTATTGTTTGTTGTTTGCATTATTAGTGTGCTCTTATACTCATGCATTGTAATGCCATGTATTACTTGAAGTAGCAAGAAAATATAGAGAGCATTATTTAAATTTAGAAACAATATTCAAATGGAGAAAAGTGGAAAGTATGTTTTCTTCTAAAGTTTGATATAATTTTTGTTTTTCAAAAAGTGTATATGAAAATAGTGGCAACAAATTTATGCATTTTGTAAAATAGTATGTAAACATAGCATTAAAGACACAAATCTTTAAAGACAGACATCTTCACATGGTGTGTATTCCTTTAGCTGTTAATACAGAAAATACTCTATTTTCCTTTGGGATATGCAAAGATATTATGCTGTTTCAGTGGACTTTAAATATTCATATTTCACATTTTTATCCAAGTATTAGATCTGATTTTTGAATTGTGACATTATTTTTAAAAAGCATACAAACATAATGCTGTACAAAAATACTAAACAGGAGTTAGCATACACAACTGAAAAAACTTAAAGATGTAAATACCAAGATGATAGCACTACAATTAAAGTTTGACTCAGGTCATTACATTTCATATTTAACATAAATGTAAAACTCTTAACCCATTTTATTAAGGGATTTTATATACTGTGGACTATTCTTTACTGTCAGAAGAAGCAAAGAGGTTAATTTACAGCCAATACTCTAATAAGTTTGGTATACTGCTAACATTTTGACCATATAAACATTTTTTTCTCATAGAAATATTATTATTTAAGGCATAAAGGATGAGCACAACGGGTAAAATTATTTTTATCATATTAATCCTGACCTTGTTTTTTCAAAACCTAATTACCAGTCTTATTTCTCTGTCTACTTACCTGAAGGAAATTTTATTTTAGCAAGTGCCTGGCAAGCAGCTTTCCTAGTTACTAGTTTGCAAACCTAAGCCACATATTTAAACAGCACATGCAAAAAGCATAAAAGAAGCCATGTAGTTTGACAGTGAAAGGACTTATCTGGGAGTTACCTTACTTTACACAAAATTTAGTGCAGGTGCAAAAGTCTATCCTGCTCTCAACAAGTTGTTAGCTGAGATGCACCGAGTTTAGAATTCAAGAGAAAATCTTTCCAAAGGAAACACTATTACATTCACAAAGGCAGATAGCACCCACAATTAGTCATATTAATGGTCAAATCTGTTGTGGGGGAAATAATACAGAAGAGCTTACTCACATTCCTTTCAGGCGTTGCCACATTTTTTCAGTCTGTTCTCCTATGAGATACTTATAAGTGGTGTTTTCCAATTCTTCAATTTCTGTAGCAGTAGATCCCATGATGATGCTCCTAGGGCAATACAGTTACAGTCAGTTTCAGCAGCTAGAACAAGCATTCCTCAGTCCACTACAAATCTCAAGCAGTTATACAGTAGCATCTCTTATGTATCACGAAAGTGCGGAGGTACAAAGCTTTGGGAAGCCTCTGCCAGATTTGCTATTGACTTTGACAGGCATATCCACAGCTCACCACATCACCCCCCTCAAGCAGACAGCAGAATAAACAGATGCTCTGACCTCACAGGAACAATCCGCACATGTGAGCTGCTACTGTACTACTGACCGACTAGTGCTCAAGCTCTCCCCACAAGCAGCTCATCTGTTCCTGTTCTGTGCACTGAAGCACATCAGAATTCCTACAGTTTACGAGCTCTATTATGCACGAAAGAAACGTGAATGACTTTCGCACTCCAGAAGAAGCTGAATTCCTCTCTACCAGCGGAAGGAGGGCAGGATGTAATAAGAAAACAGATGGTAGGAACCAGTACCAGCAGCACCACCCTGAGAAAAAAGTGCCTGCTTAAATGCCAAGGTTTTTGTCTTTTAATTGATCTGGAACCGACAGTTAGAAATATATCATGCTCAAACAATAAATGCAACAAATATTAAGGACAACAAAGAAAAAATAGCACACAGAGCCATACAAAAGCAGATCACAGAGCTCCACAGGTTGTTATTGAGAGAATATGTACATCAACTGATGCTGTAATCACACTATTCACCTTCTCCTAGCAACTCCACACAGTAGGTAACTGCCAATTTAACCAGGGGAAAACACGGCTGCTGCACACAGCCTGCTCTGTGAATCCTTTGGGGATTAGAAAATAAATAAAACGAAATGAGTGTGAATGTGTGTGTGTTAGTGTGTGTGTGTGTTAAAGGAAAAGAGAGTGATATGTGTATGGGTGTGTGTGAGTGAGTGTGTGTTAAAGGAAAAGGGAGTGGTGTGTTTATGTGCATGTATATGAGTGCCTGCATGTGTGTGTGTATAAGACAGAGGATAGGAGAGAAATTGATGCTGTACTGCTTGTGAATTTTAGAAGACAAATGAGAGCAAGTGGACATAAAAGGAATCAGTACTGAGTTGTCTGCCAAGCTCCCAACACATGGCGAGCTTTCTTTGAAACAAGCACAGACCTTGAGTATGAGCTTCACAATAGCTATTGCTATCTGTAAGCTGCTGAGAAAAATGTACATAAATCTCCTACCTCTTGTTCGTAGGAGAATGAATATAGTTTTATTCCTCCCTGCAAGAAAACTTGCTTGTAAACTTGAGATTTGTGGTACAGGTGTTCAAAGATCATAGATACGTAATTATATTCATTATTTATTGGGTATTTCTATGACACATACTGTTCTGAGTAATTTTGTAAGAATTAAAAAGGTAACATGCATTACCTTTTTAATTCTTACAAAAATGGCCTAAGGTAAGTAATATTCACATTTAACAGTTGAGGAAACTGAGAAACAGAGACATTCTCCAGATATAAAACCAGCCCATTAAAGTAGGCGATATTATTTTATTATCAGGAGTTTTCCAATATAAAATTTTTTGTTCATTCAAATGACATTAATGGCATCTAATAGTCAGAATACCTTTGAAAATATTATAGCAAATGCCTTCTCATTTAAAAATTAGAGGAGAGTAAAGCAAGGGACCTTCAGTTTTCTTTTCTCAAAAAAGATGCTTCCAGAACTCAATCCGAATTAATGTCATTAGCTAGTAGACAGCTTTATACAGGCAAAACCTCACTTCTATGAGCATTTAACAGAATTGTCAGAAATAACTTCATCTTTGCTCTGAAACTACCAATTTTACCTTCACTGTGCCTTCATTTATAATCCTAGCTTCATTCATTTAATAAGCTCTTACCTGATTTTTCTTTATTGAGACAGTTAACAAACATCTGAATTCTACTCTCTAAGACAAATCATTAGCCAAAAATCTGCATAAAAAGCAAGCCTTCTATATTATCATATAGCTAAGATACCAAAGTCCTTGAAACCATAATCCTTTTCAGCCCACAAAATGATTTTCTAAATATGCCATGAAATTTCAAGCCCTTTCACAGGCCGGCCTACCAATAATATTACAAGGTAAAGAATGAGGCCCACTCTACTCAAGTATGTTCGGCAAATCTAACCCCACCATTACAACTCATTTACCCTTTGTTTTTACTTTCTTTACTGTCACTTCTACTGTATATTGATATTCAAGACCTGTGGGTATAATAATTGAGTCACTTTCTATAAAAAAAAGCCTTGATTACTTCATTAAATGTTTCATAAAACAAAAATCTGACAAATACTAAACAGAACTGCTTATTATTTAAATCCTTTACCAAGACAATCTTCAGCCTCGGGATATCAAAAAGTTACTTCAGTAAATTTAGAGAATTCAAAGCATTTTTTCTTTTCTAGTTTATAATTAATGTCTACAAAATGTGATAATAACAAATATAAAATAAATCACATTGAAAAAAAATAATAGAACTCATGGAATCATGTACAACTTTAAAAAAAAAAATGTGAGATGTTGCATTCACAAAGTTAAATCCCCCCAAAAGAATCTGACATGAAAAAGATAAACAAAACAAGAATGGATTGTCAGAAATCAAAATATATGTCTCAAAATAAAGCATTCTGGAGTAGGAAAGAAAAGTTTAGAAAATCATCCTGAATAAATAGTAAAAATTAATTATGTCTCTTATTTCTGCTGTTTTCCATCCCTTTGCTTTAACTCTATATTCTGTTACAATGGGTTCCTTCATTCCTGTTTACCTAATGATTAATTGGAAATGGTGACAAAAATCTGTAGAATGATGTTAATATCTACCAATGCTGAGATATATAGAGAACAGCATACAGTATGGAACCACACTACCTGTGTTTGAATCCCAGTTCTTTCACTGAAAGAATTGGGTGAGCAATTTGCTATTAATAATTAAGCAAGTTACTATTCTATGTCTGTTTCTTTATGTATAAAATCAGCATAATAACCTCATCTTCCTCACAGGTTGTTGTAGTAAATAAGTGAATGTATATAATGAATATTAAACAGTATCTGGCACAGGTTGCTTTATAATTGTTTTAATTATTAGTGATATTATTTCATGATTTTTCTCCTTTACATTTTAATGTAATTATTTATTCAATAGATTTTTTGATAATGAACCATTTCCCAGATAACATGTTATAAACCTCAATCATTTTTTATGCAATGCTATTGTTGTTGCTGTTGTTTGTTTAGGAATTGCATCCTTATGTGTAAGTGAGATTGTTCTAAGTGTTTGTGATACTAACTTCATTGGTCTCAGAGTAAGGCTACACTGGCCTTACCAGTACAGGTTTTACATGGCATTATGTAATGAATGGTGAAATAAAGAATATTAAGCCTATAATTCCATTCCCTATAAACCATCGCTGAATGAAAAAGATCAATGAGGACATATTCAAAAGCATCAGATTTAGAAAGCATATCAACTCACATACCCTTAAAATAATTTCATGAGTTATTATATCTTAATAATAGAAAAAGCAATTAGTGATTAAAATCAGAAATATGGCCTAGCAGAAGAAATTAAAAACAAAATTTCAGTGAAGAACTAAGAAGAAATCAGTTCAAATTAGAACAAGAAATCACAAGGGATCAAAAAGATGGCCCAAGAAAAAGTGAAGTAAATCCATCAAGAATCTTAACAGACTAGAAATATTATGTTATTGATAAAAGCATATTATTTAAATAGTTGAAAAAAGTTCCAGAGAAATTAATCTTTGTCAATAATGAAGAATATTCCAGAATTGGTGGAAAAGAAGAAAATTCAGTTTCAAGAAGCAAAGCACATTATAAACTCTTAGTAAGAATAAATCTAGACTACTGCCCCTGGACGATAACAGTGATCACCTGAAATAACCAAAAAGCAGACAGAACTAATTGTTTTTAAACCATTTGACATCAGACAACAAAGGACATTATCCTTAAAAGATAGGAAACATGGGTGGGGGTTGTGGCTCAGTGGTAGAGTGCTTGCTTAGCATGTGTGAGGCACTGGGTTCAATTCTCAGCACCACATATAAATAAATGAATAAAATAAAGGTTCATCAACATCTAAATTTTTTTTTTAATAATGAGAAACAAATAAGGTAAACGGTATAATTACCCCTACTATCTTTGAGAAAGTTTCCAGACCAGGAGTGCAGGAAATGGGAACCCAGATAGAAAGCAGAGAGAGCTCAAAGAAATACTGAATGAAATCTTCCCAAATGTGGCAAGAGACATTCATCTCAGAGTAAACAAAGAAATGCCAACAAAGATGACCTATGGTAGCCACTATTCTGAAAGCTTAAGACAATCTTAAAATCAATGAAAGAGAAACAAAATTTTACCTACAGTGGAGAAACCAACAAAAACAACAATGGATTTCTCTTCAGAAATGGTAGAGGACAGGGGCAAGTGACAGGCTGTCAATCCAGGAAACTATATTCAGTGAAAATACCCTTCAAGAGTGAATCTGGTGTGTCTCAGTGGTAGAGCAAGCTGGAAGCCCAGAGTTCTATCTAGTATTACCACCACCACAAAAAGAGTAAAGGTGAATTAAGATAAAGAAGAAAAAATACAAGAATTTATCACCAGAATATCTACTTTAAAAGAATGCTAGAAGAAATTTTCCAAACAGAAAGTAAGCAATAATGGAAAATTGAAATCTCAGGAAAAGCACAGTAAGCAAAAATATGAATAAATATCATGGCTTTTCTTATCCTCTTGAGTTTGAAAATGAAGCAAAAAATTATAATATTGTCCAATATGGTTCTAAGTGTCTATAAAGAAATATATAAGACTATTGTAAATAGGAGAGAGTAAAGGGATATAAATAAGGCTAAGATTGCTGTGTTTCACTCAAACTACGAAAATGATGAAAAATCAGCAGATCGTGATAAGTTATGTATAGTTAATATGATATCTAAAGCAACTACTTAAAAAACTATTCAAGAATATACACTAAAAACGGAATTCTCAAAAAATGTTCAAATAACCCATGGGAAGGTAGAAAAAAGAAAACAAAGAAACAAAATACTGAGAGAAAACATATAAAGCACAAATTAACATGATAGTCTTATGCCGTAACATATTAGTAGTTATATTAAATGTTAATTATCTAAACACATCAATTAAAAGACAGAGATTGACAGCTTAGATAAGCAAACATGACTCAACTACATGGTTATCTTAAGAAATGTACATCCAATATAAAGACACAAGTGGATTTAAAGTCAAAGGGTTGGGGAAAATATACCACAATAACACTAATTAAATGAAATCATGATAGTAATATCAGAAAATGTAAGATTATAAAGCAAAAAATATTCAAAGGAAAAAGAATATGTTCTAATTATGAGAAATTTTGATTCAGTAAGAGGATATAAAAATCATAAATATTTTATGCATATAAAAATAGAGCTTTAAGATACATGAAGCAAAAATAATACAACTACAAGCTAAAGTAGACAAATTCACAGTTCAATCAGATATTTGGTGGTATTCATTTTATAATTTATAGAACAAGTATAGATAAAACCAGTAAGGATATAAAAGATCTGAACAACACTATGAATAGAATTGAACTAATTGACATTAATATTACATTCTGCCTGGTAACAACAAAACACACATCCTTTTAAAGATAATCACTGAAATAAAAAAATTGATTCAAAAAATCAATAAAATTAATGTCTCATTAATAGATATAATAAGTAATAAAGACCTGTGAAGGTTCTGAGATTGTTCTGTTCTTATAAGCTATCCCATTAGCTTTCTGCATTTTCCTGAATACTAGTAGAAGGCACCTTTGGGAGGTAAAGAACCATACTTACTACTTGCAACAAAGCAGCAGTCAAGTATCAACATTTTTGTACAGTGTCTTTGAGTCCCAATTCCCACAAGACAAGACAGTCAATAACAAACATACAATGGGCTATGTGCTTTAGGAGAGAAATCTTGAACTTAGGAAACCATGATCTGTATAATGAGCTGCAAGCATGCCAGATCTTTGCTCCAGAGGGAAATGTTATCTTTATTACACTAGATAGTAAAACAAGTCTATCATTTACTCCAGGGAGTTGCTAACATCACCAATATAGGATTCAGAAAATTATTTGCAATGCATATTACATAATCTATAAAGGTTTCATATTTAAAATAACTCCTAGAAATATGTAACATAAACACAAGCAATTTAGCAA
This sequence comes from Marmota marmota marmota, assembly GCF_001458135.2. NCBI lineage: Eukaryota > Metazoa > Chordata > Mammalia > Rodentia > Sciuridae > Marmota > Marmota marmota. The sequence continues at coordinate 4,438,135 of NW_026000005.1, forward strand.
AAACATAGATAAAATATGAAAAATAAAGTCACTAAGGCAAAAGTAAAAACAAAAAATATGCATAATAGAAGGTGTTCATGATTACTAGTATTCAGGGAAATTTTTAAGTGACTACAGATACCTAAAAATATCCTTCCATACTAAATAACTTTTTTCTTCTCTTTTTAAAAATTATAACTATTAGCACATTAACTGTACAAAACAATGTGTTTCTTGTGACATTTTCGTATATGCATACATTGTACTTCAATTTCACCCACCTCCCTATTACCTTCTGTTATCCCTCATCCTCCTGTTCTTCTTCCCTTTGTTAATGGTCCTCCTTCTACTTTCATATCATCTTTTTCTTCCCCCTAAATTCCGCACAAGAAAAAAAAAGTTATACGTGTCTTTTTGAATCTGGTCAGTTTCACCTATTTTTCTGCAAGTGACATGATTTTGTTCTTTATGGCTGAATGATACTCCTTTGTGTATATATACAACAATTTCTTTATTCATTCATCCATTGATGGATGTCTAAGCTGATTCCATGATTTGGCTATTTTGAATAATTCCATAATAGACATGTGTAAGGTATCTCTATCATATCCTGATTTTTATTTCTTCAGGTGTATACCAAGTGGTATACCAAGTGGTATACCTGGGTCCTCTATTCTTTGCACTGTTGCACTGGCATGCATATATATATATATATACCAATATCATGCTGTTTTTTTGTTACAATGACTCTGTAGTATATTTTGAAATAAGGAATTGTGATGCTTCCAGTATTGTTCTTTTTACTAATATTGCTATGCTTTGGGATTTTTTTCTGCTTCCATATGAATTTTTTTTTCTAGTCCTGTGAAGAATGTCATTGGTATTTTGGTGGGATTGAGTTGAATGTGTAGATTGCTTTCAGTAATATGGCCATTTTGACAATATTATTTTGATCAATCTATGAGCATGAAATATATTTCCTTCTTCTAGGGTCTTCTTCCACGCTTGTAATATTCTTTGCAGAGGGTCGGGGGGTGTTTGTTTGCTTCCTTGGTTAGGTTTACCCTAAGTTTTGTTTGTTTGTTTGAGGTTCTTATAAATGGGATTGCTTCCATGATTTCATTTTCAATTGAGTTCATTGTTGATATATGGAAAATCTACTAATTTTCTATATAATGATTTTGAAACTTGCTATTTTATTGAATTGGTTTATCAGATCTCAAAGTCTTCTGTTAGAATTTTTAGGGTCTTCAAAGGATAGGATCATATTACCTGCAAATAGGATAATTTTACTTCTTTCTTATTTGTGTCCCTTTTATTTCTCTTGTTTCATTGCTCTAAATGAAGTTTCCAGTACTATACGAAATAAGAGTGGTAGGAGTTGATGTCCTTGATTTGTTCCCGGTTTTAGAGAAAATGCTTTCCATTTTCCCAAAGGTGCCTGAGTGTTTTAATGATATGTTGAGTGGGGTTAGAAAGTATTTCATTAGGGATTTTTGTCTCTGTGTTCATCAAGGACACTGGCCTATGGTTTTCTCTTTTCATTGTATACTTATTAGGTTTTGGTAGCAAGGTAATACCAACTTTGTAGAATGAATTTGGAAGGGTCCCTCACCTTTCTATTTTATATGAGAATTTGAAGAGCATTAGTACTGGGTACTAGTTCTTCTTCAAAAGTCTTGCATACCCAATAATTTTGAGGGAAAAAAAAACTAGAAATTACAGAACTGGTAAAAAGGTGGAGCAAAAGGAACTTTATTTCTTCTTGTGAGCATTAGTAAGCAATTTACCAAAATCTAAAAACACATACACATAGTCCAAAATATTTTCCTGCATATAAAAATGAAACTTAACACAGAATACGTATAGTGGTGTTTTTTCCCACAAGGGAGAAACAAAACCCTTCTTAACTTCCCATTACCTGAAAAATGAATAAATGTTGACATAGTCATAAAATAGGATATTATATGACAATGACATATATGACCTACCATTAAAAATGAAAATTATACACATGAATAAATCTCAAGAAAGTAACATTGAGCAAAAATGAAACCCTGCTAAGTATTTAGATACTATAGTAATGTTTATTTGTTATTTATTATATAAGTACATATTCATTTCTTATTTACTAAATAAGAAATGAATATGTACTTAGTAAAAGTTTAAGGAATGACAACACCAAACTCTATATAAGGATAACCTCTGGAAAGGAAGAGGAAGCTATTGAGGCGAGGCACATTAGGTACTTCAGCTGTTTTGAAAGTATTTCATTCACTTCTTAAATGGGATATGAATATACAGGTAATATGCTTATATTTTTATTGATAAGTAATTTAATTAGAATTGTTTTTTAATCTGAACAAAAAAGCCACGGTTATAAAAAGGTAAACAAAAATAAGAAATTAATTTAATGCTCCAGATGTTCTTAATGGTTGGAATATTTTCCTGAGTAGACCAGTTTTGCAAACAGAAAACTTCATAGTTATCTACCCAAGAGAAATAAAAACATATGTCTACATACAGACACACACATTTTTATGGCAGAATTATTCATAATAGCCAAGAAATAGTTTATACGTCAAAAACATCTTTCTGGATAACTTCTCCCCCTGCTATTCTTCTCAATGATTTTACTCCAGCCACACTGGTCTTTTTTCCCCCCTATTGTTTTAACATCCATGGCAACTACTGTTTTCTCTCACAACACCTGTCTCCTTTATCTTCAAATATATGCTGTAACCAGAATCCTTGGTCTGTCCATTCAAACTGAAATACCAGACCACATCAAGTAGCCCTTCCAATCACGTTGCCCTGTGTTTACATAGCTGGTGGTTGGTATGGTGATGTGTTACTCCTTCTCAAGTGTGAGCTCCAAGAAAATAGGAACTACATTTGTCTTGCTTGCTGATATATTCACAGCACCTAGAACAGTGTTTGGATAATAGTGTCCCACCAACATTCTTTAATTAACTGCATTAACAACCTTATCTTCCATAATCATTGTAAGGAGTAAGGTATAATATATGAAAAGATATCAGCATGCACTATTAATTCAGATAATTTGAAATTTTATTTTACTCTGATATTTTTACTTTTTTAAAAAATTGGACCCTATGTTTTTATCTACTTCAAAAAATATTTTAAAAAGTCTTCAGTTCCTTGGCTTTTTCCAGGTGTTGTGCTTTTACATCAAAAGTTATCAAATTTATCTTAGTAGACCCTAGAGAAGAGACCAGCTTCAACAACATGAACAAACATTTTAAACCTAATTATTCTCTTTAAGTATTTGAAGACTAGTGCTCCTCTATTAACAGCACTTGTTAAAACTAGTTGAATCAAATATAAACAATATCATATTTTGGAACACTAGGTGGTAAGTGGCAAAAGTACTTATTCGACATAATCAAACATTACCATATAAGCTAAGAGTTGAGCCTATAACAGTAAGGAGTTATGGCTACACCCAACATTCATGTCTCTACCCTTCAGGAACTCAATTTCACACCATGAATTATGTCAAAATCAATCTACAGCATTAACAATGGCTAGAGCATCCTAACCATGTTTAAAGGATCTCATTTGCAAGATCACCAAATACAGATAAGTCTCACAAAAATAGTATGTTTTATTTAGAGTGAATCCCTAAGTTATCTGAATCAAACTTAAATTCTATGAAATATAAATCACACAGAAGCAAAGGAGGCTCTGGTGCCATCACAAATACTTGGAAATTTCAAGATTTTCTTTGTGTTCCAACCAAGCTTCCAGGCCAAAGAGCAGGCTTTCATTTGTTTTATTTTGAGTCCCCAGATTTAACAGTGAGCTTTCACAGGCAGTACAGGAGTCACATACCAAAGTTCTGAGAATTTCGACCCAAAAAGAAACATTTTTAAATCTAACTCTTCTCATTTTCAAAGCAACAAAACAAAAGCAAATAACATTCCCATCCTAACTTACAAGTTACCTGTGAGAATATTTGATCTTTGTTTGTTAGAAAAATCTATAATTTCTTTTGTTACATACATCATGGTTCATACTAATAGTATTCATTTGGCCAGGAAAAAAAAATAAGTTGTGTTACCATTGAACACATGGTAGACTACGGTAGACTACACCATGCCAAACTATCATATAGTTTATCATGAATATCCCAACTACAGCTTCTTAACAATGGTCATTCAGTGACAGTGAAAGTATTCTTTTTTTTTAGGATTTAATTTAATTTATTTATTTATTACATACATGACAATAGTGGAATGCATTACATTCATAATTATCCATTCACAGCACAATTTTTCATAACTCTGCATATAAAGTATGTTCACACCAAATTAGGCCATTATACATGAGCTCTCTTTTTTTGCATTACAGTTCTTAATACACCTTTATAACACAATCTATCATATCTCTGTTTGTATATAAGGTATGTTGACATCAAATTCACATCTTTATACATGTATTTTTTATAATGATGACCGTCTCCTTCCACCATCCTTGCTATTCCCCTACTCCCTCCCTTTCCCATAAGCACTTGCAAAAATACCTACAAATGATTTGTTGGTCTCATGGTTCATGTTATGCAAATGTGGAGTAAAAGGTCACTCAGCTATGCTCAAGATTTCATTTCCCTTTCTTCAAATATGTCCCCTCTTGCTTGATAATGCCTAAAATTCTGTTGAGGAGAAAGTTGTTTATTAGAGAATCACTGAAAAATATTAAAATGCAAATAACTCTTAGAAAAATAAGAAATTTACCTAAAGTTTCACAAAGGCATAAATTATTGACATCAAATTAATTTTTGAAAGAAGCCAGTGAGTCAAAGAGGGCATGAGAGATGTGGCACATAAAGAGGGAGACAGGGAGACAGAGAAGGGAGATCATTTTGCAAGGTACTAATCTCTCCCACTTCACAATCTTGCCAAATTATTAAATTGGCCACAATGTATTCTTCTTAAAATAAATAGTGTCTGCTAATCAAACTCTATATTTTTAAAATAAAAATGATTCTTTTCAATTTAAGTAAAGTCATACTTTTCATATTTAGAAATAATTTTATGTGTTCTTGACTCATAAGTTTTAGGGTTTTTTTTTTCACATATACACAGCTTGTCAAAGATTGGTATAAGAAGTTTCATCCAAGAAGTTTTAATAAATACAATGTACATAAATATTATATACTTATTTACTTTGTTCTTGTAAATTTAAATTGACAATACATGACAATACATGTGCAATACTCTAAAGATGTTAATTTATTTCCACAGGACCTCCCTCTCACCCCAATTTCCATGAAATACCAAGTACTCATTACCTAACTGTATGCTCATTTTTATTCCATACAAGAAAATCCAACTGCTTTCCCCTTGGCTATTAGCTAAAACATCAAATATAACTGCAGCAGTTATCATTGAGTGAGAGAAGAAGGAAGGAAGGAAGGAAGGAAGGAAGGAAGGAAGGAAGGAAGGAAGGAAGGAAGGAAGGAAG
>NW_026000005.1:4443606-4499368 GCF_001458135.2 Marmota marmota marmota
GAGGGAAGGAGGGAGGGAGGAAAAAAAGAGAGACAGGGAAAGGAAAGGAGGGAGTGAGGGAGAAAGAGAAGGAGAGAGGAAGGAAGGAGTAAGGAAGGAAGGAAGGATGGAATGCAAGAAGGGAACGAGGGAAAGAGAAGGAAGGAGATTACTTGACTATAATATTGGAAACTACTGCTAATAAAATGTACTTACGTCTAAGAGGATATATATAGTTCAAAATATATTTAATAACTTCTAGTCTAGACCTCCTGAAAGTCATTGCTAATCTCACATGATTTACATGGAAAAATTAGAGCCAGAAGACTTTAAAATTATTTGGCACACTATGGTAGTTATATAGAATCAGTGCTGGATTTGGATTCAGAGAAACTGAGTTCAGATTTGGGCTCCACTTCTTGCTAGGGATCTGTGCTTCAGTTTTTTCACCCATAAATAAAAAATGCAAAAAGATGAAGATTAGATTGGTTCTATTCCCAGTCTCACCACTGACTATCTCAATAACTTTGGAGAAACTGCTTAAATTTAATACTGATCACAGAATTTACCACACTGAGTGGCCATTATGATTCAGAGAGGTATACTTGTAACCTGGTTGCCATGGTTCTTGGTTGAAGGAAATATTCTGCAAACAGAAGCTATTGGTAAGATGCTGAAGTAATGAGAAAAGTTGCATGCCAACCTTAGAATGTGCTTGTGAGGCTCAACCTTTAATAATGTTTGTGAAAAATTGTTATAAATGTAAATTATTTTTAAAACCATTCCAGTCTTGCCATTAGGTCTATAATTGTTCATACTTAAACTAATTTAACTGATAATGGTTTGAACATAGAAGAAAATATGAATGTGTTGTGTTATTTAGTCATGAATGCTTACAGACAAATATGGTCCTGACTTAATTACCTGCACATGTTAGAGAGGAAAATATTGATTAAGTTTAATAATCTCAGATTAATTATAATAAATGAAGTTTTATATAAATTAAGCATGAAATGACTGACTCAAGGCTATAACTGGATAACTAACTCCCTTTCCAACTAATAAGCCTACCAATTCCAAATCCAAAGCACCAAAATTAAGAACAATTTAGAAGTTTTGTGTCTGGAATTTAGAAATGTTTGCTGAAAATACCTTCACTAACTTAGTTTAATCATTTTATGTAATTATGTTTTTAATATATTATAATTATATTGTTAAAATATATTTTTATTAGATTATTTTTAAATCAGGTATTGCATTTTCAAATTAGTTTATCATTTTATAACAGCTAAACATACATATTTTCAGGAAAGTAAATAATTTAAGGTAAAAAATCCAACTTTAAATATTCCAAAATATATTATATACTCTGCAATATTTTTAAAACTATGCTAAATTTAACAAAAAAAAATAGATTCATTTGCCCACTTATTTGACAGATATATCTGTTTATGTGCTTTAAGGCCAAATTACTTTTTTTTTTTATTTTGGGGGGATACAAATTGAACTCGGGGGCACTCAACACTGATCCACATCCCCAGCCCTATTTTGTATTTTATTAAAGACAGGATCTCACTGAGTTGCTTAGCACCTTCTTAAATTGCTGAGGCTGGCTTTGAACTCTCAATCCTCCTGCCTTGCCTCCCAAACTGCTGGGATTATAGGCATGCGCCACAACACCTGGCCCCAAATTAGCATTACAGAAAATGCCAAAATTTTTTGAACTGCTGCCAAGTAGATTTTTCCAAATAAATTTGGGTAAAACAAATTACTGGAAATGCATGAAGATACATAACATTCTACATAAATTATACTGCTCTTTAAATTGATAAATAAATTGTATTACATGTAAACATCTGATATATTACAAGACTTGAAGATCTTGAATTATATTTTTTTATATTTAAAATTCTTGGGAATTTCATGTCATTATTTGTAGCATATTGTACTATTGTATCAGGCAATAAAATAACAATACCTATTTTGGGAATAGAAATCTCTTGGTTTGATGGCATATCTTTAGAATTTCTACACTACGGGTTTACGTCAATGGGATGATAAATCTTGGGTTCTTGAAGATGTCCAACTGGTGTATAAAAGCCAATTGTCAAGATAATAACTTGGATGTTTCTCAATTTTCACATTTGTTTTGACTTCTCTGCCAAAGTCATGTATTTATCTTTAGTGGGGGGAGGGGGTCATGTTAATGAAAATAAGCATGTGTCTCCAGATCCAATAGCCAGAACCCACAGGGAAGTGATAAAGGAAATCAGAGAGTGGTACATTTGTGAGAGTTCTCCTTGGTGCATGTTGTTTTTGTATCTCTTTTTTCCTTTGGCTTTTGTAGGAATTTGTGTTTTTGTGATTATGCTCTGAGTGAGTCTGTTCAAGGCAGCTGCTCTATTTCCCTTAAATTACAAATCCAGGAAACAGTGGGTGGTGGGAAGGATAGCCATCAGAGGAGAGGGTGGCCCTCTTATATAGCCAGTGTGAATGTTGGGGACCATTCAAATCATAAAAGCTGAACCATATATAACTGTTGATAGTGCAAATAGCTCAAATACAAACATATCAATAAGTATAGAAAATAAAGTCCAGTTCCTTTTAATTATATCTATTTTGTTTTACCAAAATTTCCCTGAAAATTAAATAGAACTTACTGATTGGTATGCATAGTTAACCATAGAGCACAATACTGTGCTAACTCTAAGATTAAACCTTAATAGATCACTGACCATTTTTGTGGGCTACTACCACTTATTATAGTAGGTATCTCTCTTCAGAAAATCCATAATAAAAAATTCTTACAGTCAGGAACTGATTTATTCTGTGTACTTTATTCCTAACATTTGAAATTAGGACTTAGACCTTTGTACATCAAGCTGCAAAAGGAAGAGGGCATACCTCAATTATGAGCAATAGAGTGTTGGGGATGTTTATTTGTTATATTTTGGTTAATCTTATTTTGTTTACAATATTAAAAGGCATTTTAAAGTTATTTTAATCAAAGACATATAATCTTTATGTCCTTGGCAAACCAAATAGTGGAAACAGTTTTTAGAAATACTTTTCATTAAAAAATAGATGTTCCAATTTATCTTTCAAGGTCGGTCTATATAAAACTTGAGATACTCCTCCTGCAAAATTGTTGTGAGTTATGAGATTCATAATTTAACTGAAACACTCTTCTTAATAGAGTTTATTTTTAATGGGATGTAGACTAAAACTATATGGCAATTGAGCAGAGCATTATGAAGCACCATATGGGCTTCTAAACTGAGAAAATGATACACACAGGTCCTGCCAACTATTCCTCTCTGTCTCTCCTTCCCCACCTGCCAGTCTCCCACCATATCCTGAATCTGTCATGATATTGGGTGTCTTTGGTACAAATTACTTAAACGATGGTCTCTGTGTTCCTCAATAAATATCTCTTAATAATGAGAGGCATAAAATTAAAAGAACTCTAACCTTATTAAAATCAGTGACCTGTTTCAAGTTACAAATGGGGATAAGAGGTGGCAAAACAATTACCTAACCACAATTGGAGACCAGGGCTGGGTGATGAACAGACAATCATGAAATTAAAGTAGAATGGCTTGTCTTGCTCAGAGCTGCTGCAGCACAAGCCCTGACAGGTAGTAGTAAACAAAAATAACTAAAGCACAATAGAGCTGTCTGGTTTCTCTCCCCTGTTTTTGGTCAAATTTTAAGCATTTTCTCTTCTGGAGAAAGATTGCTATGTATGCTCCCTCTTGCTGTCCTAACTTAGACCCTTGAGTCTGATGACTTTAAGCCATAAGGAAAAAAATTTTATATAAAATATTATAAAAGCACAGGCATGGTGACATACCACCAGCTCAAATGACTAAACATCTGTGGCACCTGATCTGGTGGCAAGAAATCAAGACCAGTCTAAGGGAAAGTGATAGTGTGTGGTAGGATTTGTTTTTATAGTCTTTTCCACTCAGCCTCCCAAACCTTTCTACTTCCTCTAACTTAAATAAGGAAAATGTCCTTTTAAATGCAGCACAGATGGTATTGTTTCAACATTTGAGCCCCAAATTGCAGATACTAGCCTTGCTCTTCTGCCTGTGTCTTCTTGATTCTCTCCCCATTTGTTTCTCTGATGATTCCCTTGTCTTCCCCTTGACCTCATCTCCTTTCTTTGGTTCTTCTCTCTCTTAATTTTTTCTCCTTTTTCTGTGATGAAAAAAAAAAAAAAGAAATGGAAATACAGTAAAAGGTGTGGTGAAGATCAAAAGGAATAAGTAATAAAATGGGCATCTTTCATTTTATCGGTTTTACTATTTGAGCAATATTTATTATTTTTATAATAATTGAGAAGACACAGAGACAAATCTACAGAAACACAGTCTTTGATCCTTGATAGGATCAAACATACATTGGAGAAGATAGTCTTTTTAACAAATAGTGCTGGGAAAACTGACATTAATACGTAGAAGAATGAGTCTAGATCCCTATCTATACTCCTGCATAAAAGTCAACTCAAACTGGATTAACAATGTAGAAATTAGATCAGAAACTTTGCAATTGCTAGAAGAAAACAAAAGGTCTTCACTCCAACATATAGGCACAAGCAACAATTTCTTCAATAGGACTCCTGAAGCTCAGGAGATAATGCTAAGAATTAATAAACAGGATGGCATCAAATTTAAAAGCTTCTGCACAGCAAAGGAAATGAGAGATTGGGAGAAACTCTTTGCCATCTACTATTCTGAGAGGATTAATATCCAGAATATTATATAAAGAAATCAAAAAACTTATCACCACAAAACAACCCAATAATACATGGGCAAATGAACTAAACAGGCAGTCCTCAAAAATAAAAAAAAAAATGACCAATAAATTTATTTAAAAAATGTTCAACATCCTTAGCCAACAGAGATGTGCAAATCAAAACTACACTGAGACTTCATCTCACTCCAATTAGTATAGCAGCCATCAAGATTACAAATAATAATAAATTCTGATGAGGATGTAGAGGAAAAGGAATACATTTACATTGTTGGTTGGATTTTAAATTAGTGCAAACACTATGAAATCAGTATGGAGGTTCCTGAAAGGTCTAGGCTTGAAACTACCATATGACCCAGCTCTGCAACTCGGCATTTACCCAGAAGAATTGAAGTCAGCATATTATACTGATACATGCATACTCATGTTTATAGCAACACAATTCACAATTGCCAAATTATTGAACCAGATTTGGTTCTATAAGCAACAGATTAATAAACAAAGAAAATGTGGCATATATACACAATGGAGTTTAGCCATGAATAACTAAATTATTTGCAGAAAAATGGCTGAAACTTGAGAGCTTTATGTTAAGCAAAATAAACCAGACTCAGAAAGCCAAGAATAATGTTTTTATCTCATATGTGGAAGCTACAGAGAAAAAAGGGGAAAAAGTGGGGAGATCCTCATGAAAATAAAATGAAAACCCATAAAGTAGAGGAAGGGGACCAGTGAGAAAGAGGAGGAAAGGGAGAGTGGAGTTAAGGGCGAATGAAATTGACCAAATTATGCTATGTACATTGAAAAATATATAAAAACAAATCCCTCTATTACATGTAATTATAATGCAACGATAAAAGAAAAGAAAAACTTGAACTACCAAACAATCCAATAATCTATTCATTAGTCTTATTTAAAATATATCTCTTTTAAAGAAATACTGGTTCCAAAATGATCATAAAGTTTTTTTTGTTACGATTTAAAATACAAAAAGTAAATTAGAGATTATTATGAGTAAATAGATTTAAAAACAGGATTTAACAAAAAGCTTTTAGAGACAGCGCTAGTTAATAATTTCACTGCAAACACAGAAAGAGGCATTTGTGTTTTTTGAGTGCTGGATTTCCATCTCATCATAGGACTCCTTTCCTAAATGTTCAGCCTGCCCTTCCCAATGTGTTTCTTGCTGTCCACATCTATCCAGCAAAACTATCATCTCCTAAAATGAATCCCCTTCCCTCAAAAATAGATGACAAAATAAAAATCATAAGAAGCTGAGATTGATATGATTTAAACTTCCATTTTATGCCTCCCTGTCTTTGATGATGAGAATAGGATGTTTTCTCAATAAAAAGACTCCAGGCAAGATGGTGACACATTCCTGTAATCCCAAGGATTAGGGAGACTGAGACAGGAGGATCACAAGCTCAAAGCCAGCCTCAGCAATTTAGCAAGATCCTCAGCAATTTAGCAAGTCCCTGTCTCAAAATAAAAAATAAAAAGGGCTATGGTGCAGCTCAGTGGTAAAGTACCCCTTGGCTTAATCCTCAATACTACACAAATAAAATAAAATTTTATTTCCTATAAATTGCTATTATTAATCTGGTCCAGTTAACCAACAGGACTCAGTAAGTGTTAATTAAAATACACCCTCTAAACAGACATTTGATATACTTTTCATATTATATAGGAGGTGTCCATAAGCAAAAAGAAATAAGTCTAAAATTCATTTGTATATAGGCAGACAAAGTCATTGCCCATACAATGTGATTTTGTGATTTGGCAGCCACTAGAAGGCCCACTCTGGCAAAAAAAAAAAAAAAAAAAATCTTAGAAATGTTCTGTGAAACAGAAATTTCTGTGACTAGAAAAAGAGAATCAAATGGAGCTTTTTTAAGAGAGAGAGAGAGAGAGAGAGAGAATTTTTTTAATATTTATTTTTTAGTTTTTGGTGGACACAACATCTTTATTTTATTTTTATGTGGTGCCGAGGATTGAACCCAGTGCCCCATGCATGCCAGGTGAGCGCGCTACCGCTTGAGCCACATCCCCAGCCCTAAATGGAGCTTTTTAAGTTAGAGGCTATAGTGAAGGAACGGGAGGAAGCATGGAGGTAGAAAGAAAGTAGAATGAGTCAGACATTATTACCCTATGTGCAAACATATTTACAGGACTGGTGTAATGCTATACCATGTACAACCAGAAGAATGAGAATTATACTCCATGTATATATGATGTGTAAAAAATGCATTCTACTCTCATTTATAACTAGTTAGAACAAATTAAAAAAATGAATTAGAGGCTAACACATTTCTCAATTATTATTCAACATTTTCACACGAATTTGTTGAGCAACTAATTGCTTCCCAATTCTCTGAAAGCTGAGTAGATAGAGCAAATAGATTTTGAGGAAGGAAATTAAACAGTGCTATTTATTGTAGTGGTCTCTGAGAGTAAGAGAAGTGGGTTCTGAGATAAAGGTGCAGAAATGGGAACTGTTTTCCCAAAATCAAACATTATAATTTTTCCTATGACCAGATTTCTATACAATTTAATTCCTATCACAAACTTTAAATAAATGTCTTCTTTGTATATCCCTTTAATTTCTTTCCTCAGTCTAATTGCTCTATACCTAGAAGACCCTAAAAGTTCCACCAGTAAATTAACTAGAACTAGTAAAAAAAACTAGAACTAGTAAATTCAGAAAAGTAGCAAGATATAAAATTAACACTCATAAATCAAAGGCATTTCTGTATATCAGTGACAAATCCTCTGAGAAGGAAATCAGGAAAACTATTCCATTTACAATAACCTCAAAAAAAAAAAGATACTTGAGAATCAACTTAATGAAAAGGGTGAAAGATATATACAATGAAAACTACAGAACCCTAAAGAAAGAAATCAAAGAAGACCTTAGAAGATAGAAAGATCTACCTTGCTCTTGGATAGGCAGATTTAATATTATCAAAATGACCATACTTTCAAAAGCACTATACAGATTTAATGCAGTTCCAATCAAAATTCCAATGACATTCCTCATAGAAATAGAAAAGGTAGTCATGAAATTCATCTGGAAAAATAAGAGACCCAGAATAGCTAAAGCAATCCTTAGCAGGAAGATGGAAGCAGGTGGCATCACTATACCAGACCTCAAACTATACTACAGAGCAATAGTAGTAAAAACAGCATGGTATTGGCACCAAAACAGACTGGTAGACCAATTGTATAGAATAGAGGACACAGAGACTAGCTCACAAAACTAAAATTATCTTATATAGACAAAGGTGCTAAAAACATGCATTGGAGAAAAGATAGCCTCTTCACAAATGGTGCTGGGAAAACTGGAAATTCATATGCAACAAAGTGAAATCAAACCCTTATCTCTCACCATGCACACAACTCAATTTAAAATGGATCAAGGACTTAGGAATACAACCAGAGACCCTATGTCTAATAGAAGGAAAAATAGGCCCTAATCTCCATCATGTGGGATTAGGCCCCAACTTCCTTAATAAGACTCCTGTGGTGCGAGAATTACAATCAAGAATCAATAAATGGGAATCAAACTAAAAAGTTTCTTCTCAGCAAAAGAAGCAATCTATGAGGTGAATAGGAGCCTACATCTTGGGAGCAAATCTTTACTCCTCACACATCAGATATAGCACTAATCTCTAGGGTATATAAAGAACTCAAAAAGCTAACCATCAAAAAAACAAATAACCCAATCAACAAATGGGCCAGGGACCTAAACAGACACTTCTTAGAAGATGATGTACAATCAATCAACAAATACATGAAAAAATGTTCATCATCACTAGCAATCAAAGAAATGCAAATTAAAACCACTCTAAGATTTCATGTCACTCCAGTCAGAATGGCAACTATTATGAAGACAAACAACAATAAATGTTGGTGAGGATGTGGGGGAAAAGGTACACTCATTCACTGCTGGTGGGACTGAAAATTGGTACAGCCAATATGGAAAGCAATATGGATAATCCTTGGAAAACTAGGAATGGAACCATTTGACCAAGTCAGCCCTCACCTCAGTCTATACCAAAAAGACTTAAAAACAGTATACTACAGGGACACAGTCATATCAATGTTTGTAACACTCAATTCACAATAGCTAAACTGTGGAACCAACCTAAATGCCCTTCAATAAATAAATTGATAAAAAAAATGTAGCATATATACACAATGGAATATTACTCAGCAATAAAAGAAAATAAAATCATGGCATTTGCAGGTAAATGGATGGAGTTAGAGAAGATAATGCTAAGTGAAGTTAGCGAATACCAAAAAAAAATTGCCGAATATTTTCTTTGATATAAGGAGGCTGATTTATAGTAGGATAGGGAGAGGGAGCATGGGAGGAATAGACAAACTCTAGATAGGGCAGAGGGGTTGGAGGGAAAGGGAAGGGACATGGGGTTTTTAATGATGGTGGAATGTGATAATCATTATTATCCAAAGTACAGGTATAAAGACACGAATTGGTGTGAATATACTTTGTATACAACCAGAGATATGAAAAATTGTGCTCTATATATGTAATAAGAATTTTAATATATTCTACTGTCATATATAAATTGTAAAAAATAAATAAAAGTATGCAATAAGACAAAAAATGTATACCCCAAAGACATGCCCCCACCAGGGACCCACCTCCTCCAGCCACACTCTACCTGCCTAGAGTTACAACCAAATTAATCCCTATCAGTGCATTAATACATTGATTAGGTTAAGGCTCTCATAACTCAATCATTTTTTCTCTAAATGTCTTACATTGTCTTTCATCGTCTCACCCAGGAGCTTCTGGGGGACAACTCACATCTAAACAATAACAATAAATAAGTATTCTTTTTTAAAAATAAATAAATAAATAAATAAATGTTTTCTGTGATGACCTTGTATTTATCCCAAGGGACTGAAATTTAGAAAGGGAATTTGCTTTTGTTCTCATTTTAAATCAGTGGATATTGTATTTGCTCAGACACCAACAGAGAAAGAATGGAAAGGAGACCAAACCAGAGCCTGAGGAAGCCTGTGTTCCAGATTCGACTCTTATTGACAGGAAATGGTTGATTATGCCCTCGTTCTCAAAATGTGCTGAAGAGCTCCTTGCTTTTCAATTTCTGTTTTTAAAGTACCTGAGCCAAAACAACAGCAAGTTTTTTTAAAATAGGATCAGTGACAAATGCTGAAATGCCAAGTCAAAACGTACAGGATCCGAACAAGAAAAATGCAAGAAGGAATTTGGAAGGCAGATTAGGGGATGTGAGCCCAAATCTGTGCCTGCCAACTGCTCTCAATAAACTGTGCTGAGGTCAAAGGACACTTGGGAATTTATTCAAAAACACACACACCGAGGAGGCAGATGCTGCTTCCCTCAGATTTTTAGAGACTGTTTTATTGGTTTTGTTGCTGTTGTTTTTAAAAGTAAGGGTACTAGAGAACCTTCCCAAATTGTGGATGCCCATCTTCCTTGGTGGGTGAGTTTCTGCCTGGAAGTGACTGAGCTTCCTTGGGTAGGTTAGGCTCTTAGTGCTTCCCTATTCATTCAGCACTAGGGTAATTTCCCCACTGGAGCCAGATTCTACTTGTGGTTCTGCATTCTCTGAGACAGGTCACCCTAAGGTCAAACAGCAATTCCACAATGGAAAAAGTGACCAGTGTGTGTGTTCTCTAAATGTTTGCAGACCTCTTTCGAAAGAATGTTCCGTGTGGATAACTGAATAAGTATTTCCTATAATCAGTATCTACAAGACTAACAGAAAGCACAGATATATTTAAGATTTTAACAGTTTATAATATATTGTGAAGGTAATGGTATCCTAGCATATGAGCATCCTAAGAGAAATTAATATTTATAAACTATACTCAAATATACTTTGTATTATGTTTTGAATCCTTAAATCATCAATATTTCAGATTCCCATAAAAATTATTCTTATAGAGATGATATTTCAAAAAATGTTTGAAATATATTTGAATAAACTTTTCAAGAAAATCTTGAAAAAATTATAACAAACACCAAATACAATCAATTTCTATTGGATCTTTTCATAAATAGTCTGCTATTTTGAATTGTAAACCAGCACTACATGTCTATTAATTTAGATTTTGCCTCTTTCAAGCTACAAGTATTATTAAAGATGTAGAAAAGCACAAAACAGTTTTAAAAGAGCACAGGAGATTTAAAGTTACAAATTACACATAAATCAGGAATTAGTGACAATATAATCAACAACATGGTACTGTATTCTTCATAGAAGCTATAGTATACAGCAGAAAAAGATGAATTAGAAAATACAAATACAATTTGCAGATATCTGGAAAATGTCTCCAAATGTGATCAAATTGTGTACTTATATAGAAAAAGCAAACACATTTTTTCAGTGTAGATTATGTTATTGTTCCAAATCATTCACTATAAGCAAAAGCAAAGCTTAGGACCTCTGTTCCAATGTAAATAGATATATAAGATAGAGGAGAGGAACAACAATATTATTGTTAGCACATATTATTTTCTTTCCTTCCCCCGAGCCATTAGTATTCTTCCAATGATATAGTGTTTTTTGACATATCTGTGTGTGTTTGTTCAATACACAGTTAAAAAAAATAGTTCACGCTATCTGTATTATATAATTCCATCTGTGCAATAGTAACATTTGGTTAAAGTAAGTTAATACACACATAAAATCAGGTGCAAATCTGATTATTCTTAATTTATTTATTATCTTCACATCTTATCTTTCCTTAGAAAAACTTTATTTGTGCATTCATTCATTCAATATTATCATTTTCTTTTACCTCTCTTTGAAGAAAGAAAAGGAACATTTTATCTGAGAGCAATAAATTCCTAACCCTAGATATCTAAGATAATCATAAGATCAGTATTAGAATCTGGATTTTAATTCTGTTGAACCTACTACAGAACTCTTCGCATAATGAATGTAAATTTGAGATTCACAACAAGTTTTAAATTTGTGTACTAAGTATGGGGGAAAATGTCTTAAACTCTAAACAAAGGTGTTAAAGACCATGAAATAATTAATTTGAAAACTTAATCTGGTAATTCACACAGTACTTCCCAAACCCTCCTATCTGTTGGGATACCTAGAGCAAGACTTCTTTCTCCAGGGAAAATGTGCTCCAAATCCTTCTTTATTGGCACAGATTACCACAGTCCAGGACAATTCCAGCCAAGCCAGATCCTCTGTTAGCCTAATCTATTACTAGCTCTAAAGCATTGGGGAAGAAGATACTTACTGGTGATTTTCCGATCTTTAATTCCATTATATTGAAGGGGAAAAAAAGGAACAAGCACCATGCTGCAGTCACAGTTTTTAGTGCTTGGAAGGTATCATTGTGTTATTCAGGATACGTTAACTACTGTAGCAGACAACCCAATAACGTCCACAGCTTAACACAATAGGGGTCTATTTCTGTGTCAGGTGAAAGATCAATGAATGGGCTTGGTGGACAGCCATCAGGAGGTGATTCAAGAACCTGTCTTGTGGCTGCAATATCCCACAGACAGCATGAGAGTTCTCTGTGGGATCTTCTCTGCAGATGAGGAAACAGACAGTATATGTAGGCCATACATTCAAACTGGCACACATGGCTTCCACGCATGTTCCTCCAGCCATAAACCCGTCACATCAAGGAAGGCTGGAAATCATTCTGTGTGTCTAAGGTGGGGAAAAACAGATTTGAAGAACATCAGGCCAATATCACCTACAATCAGAAAAAAAAATTTTTCTAACATCAAGGAAACAAAAGGTTGAAAATAAACATAGCAAATTATGAATTATAAATTGCATGATCTATTATAAGGCAAAAAAATAACACAGTTGCATTGGGTAGAATGCACAGTGAGAGGAAACAGTGTCTTCTGACCATGACTGTAGGTGGTTGAAGCAGGGTAGAAGAGAGATCCTTGGAGAAAAGATTTAAAATTGAGGTGACATTTAATGGAGGTATCCTCATTCCCAATACTGGATATAGAGGAGAGTAAGAGTGAGCCAGGAATTAAAATCATAAGGAAATGAGGGTTAAGTGTATCCCATGAGTTAGTTAATTATAACAGTAAAAAAAAAAATCAGTGGCAATCTGATGTGGAATTTGAAGTTTTCAAGAGGAAGGGGAAAAGAATGATCTGAAATCCACAGTGCATAGCAAAGAGAATGCCTACCTCCACCTTCAGGTCTAGTTATGTAGACCTGAGGAATAAAAATCAATCACCACTTGAGAAGGCTGCACAGAAAGTGTGCCCTCATGGGAGAGACCAGATTTTACCAGAGCATTCTAGTGGGAGGAATGTCAAGGATATCAGGATTTTGTTGAAGACCTGGTAGCCAGGAAATCTGTAGCTTTCTGTGATGACTGACAGGAACAGGGATAAGTGGCAAATAGCGATTAGTCTTGGAGTCAAGGCAGAAGTGGTAGCAAGTCTATGAACATACAGGACAGGAAGGAGTGGGTGTTGGCAATTCTTTCTTGACCATTGCTAAAGAAGGCAGAGAGCCTGGGACTGGTTGCCTTAAGCCCAGGGAATGGTTTTGATCTTGACCCCTTTAAGGAGGGCTGAGTTTATGCCACATGCTCAGTGTCCACTTCTACAACTAGAAAAGACAGATTATTCTGGATGAAGAAGTAAAAGTCATAGGAAAATGAGGTCTTAATTCAGAATATGGCCACATCTTGATTCCAGAGGGTCACGTACAGCCAACTGCTACAAGGAATCAATTTGAAACTTCTATAAAGATATAATGAAAATACTTTTCTATTCATTTTACTGCTTCATTTAATAAACCCAAGTATTCCCATTACTTCTCCAAAAAATTATATTAGGCCTGAGTATCCCCTCACTGTCCTACACATAATAACTTTCAAGCGAACAGCATACCTTTCCAGAGCTCTCAAAAACAGGGACAAAAACAGACTGTAATGAGAATGGCATGTCAATAAAAGAAAACCATAAACTTTTGATTCTTCTTTGACATAGAGTTCACCTAATCATTTGACAGGGGTTTTTGAGCAGCTATTTCATACTAGGAGCTGGCCTAGGCAATTGCATATAAAATCATTTATATATTTCTTTCTTTAAAAAATGCTGTCTTGTCAAGGAACTCATAGTTAGGAGTGCATGAAAATAAGATTATACTTTAAGAAACTCTGGAATTATAGTGAAAAAATATATATTGACTCTGCCTGGGAGCAATTGGGAAGCTTGCTATGAAAGGTTTCATTTAAGCTGGAACAAAAAGGATGGGTAGGCATTTCCTAGTTGGAAAAGAGAAATAAAACCATTCCGAGATTTAAAAAAAAAAAAAAAACAACAACATAGAGAAGAGCAGAAGCAAAAAGATGTACAACACCTTAAGGGAATATAATTCTCCTGTGGCTGGAATACCTAAAGAGTGCAGGAGAGTAGATAGTTGTGGCCAAAATATATTAGCCTTGAACACCAAGGTAAAAACCATCTGTTTTAGGGAAGTGGCTTATGTGACCATACACGTGTTTTAGTAAATAACTCCACTTCATCAGAGAAAGCAGATGACAAGGGACAGAGTTCTAGGCAGGAAGATCAGTGCAGAAGGGTTGGTGATTTTTAAATGAGATAAAGACCTTGAAGCAAGGTCTTTCTCAAAGTAGTTGCACCATTTTTCTTTGACTAAATTTAACCCACAATTTGAAGAGATCATTTGTTTTTGGAACCAAATTTTCTAAACTATTTTATATTCCTTTTTAGTGTTTTAAATTAAAACTAATTTTAAATCCATCTTTGATGAAATTCCAGTCACGATTCCCTTTCTGAAATCTAAAGGTACATAAAAATACCCTTCTTACTGATATAAACATAGAATCACAGATTCTCAGGGCTCGAAAGTTTTAATTCTCTTGGGTAACCATCCTTCTGATGTTGGAAGCTTTCTAGGCTCTCTGTGCCAAGCCATCTTTTGGACTAGGCTTGATCATCTCCAGGAATGAAGTATCTGGTGAGGTGGTGAAGAGCGTGGGATCTGTAATTAAAGGACTCAGATTTATTCCTATTCCATCACTTCCACTTGTGTGAATTTCAGCAAGGTATAAACTTCTTTTTCGGTGCTTCAAAATCTTCATCCATAATGTGAAGATCCTATTGTTATTTAACCCACAGAATTATATACATGAGAAAATGCATGCACAGCGCTCAGCAAAACACCCAACATATAGTAATCCCTCAAAATTGTTTGATACTATTTGACTCCTGACAAAGGTTTTGCACGATCTCAAAGAAATCCTGGCAGGATTTCAAGATATCCTTTCAAAAGAGTGAGCAGAGAAATATTTGAAGTATTAAATCTATAAAGCCTTCTTAATTCTATCTGGTTCATAACACTCATGTAAACTGAGGAGATAAGAATAAATATAATCTGTTACCTAACCTAACTCCTGGGCAATGACTCAAATGGTAAATTTAATTTCAGTAGCACTCACAGTAATCATTTCCTGATTTCAGAGCTTTCAGTTGACACAAAGCACTCTATAGACAATAAACAGAATCTTAACCAAAGATGGCTCTACAAAGTTTCTCTAAAATTCACAGCAAATTTCTCCATATTTCATTCCATCATTCAATTCACAATGTCAGTGAGTATTTCTGTTAAGATATTCAGAGCATCATTTGAAAATAGAAGGTAATAGAATGAAGATTCCAAAAACTAAACTAAAATAAATTACTTCTAATTCATGTGGTACCACCTGTCATAACTAGTAAATTCTTATATATGTAAATTAACTTCTTTTGTTATGCAAATTATTCAATTATTTCTTTTAAGACTCTTTTATGTAATAGTGCAGTAAAAAATATTAACTATTTTAAAAATTAATAACTCTTTCTTCACCATCTAAGAACATGTACTGACATGCATATACTTTGCACTGAGGAAATTTTGCAAAATATATTCTCAGGAAGTGTTTAAAATGTCGTTACTAATTATCAAGAATCATTTTAACATTCTATAAAATAGCATTCTTTAATATAATCTTAATGTTCATAATATTCTTATTAATAGGAATATTAATAGTATTCTTTAATATTAATTCTTTAAAATAGTCTTAGACATACTGATTTTATTTCCTTTGGCTCTGTACTCAGTAGTGAATTTTTGGATCATATGACAGTTCTATTTTTAATTTTGGAGGTAACTTGCTTATACTTCCTTATGATGGCTGTTTTAATTTACATTTCCACCAACCCTGTGGAAGCATTCCCTTATCTCCAAACCCTCACCAGCGCTTGTTATTATTTACCACTTTTATCATGGCCATTTTTCCTGGAATCATGTTACATTATGGTTTTGATTTGTACTTCCCTGATGACTAATAATGTGGAACATTTTTTTAAGTTTTCCTATTGGTCATTTGTGTCTTCTGAGACATGCCTACTTAGAAAATTTACGATTATATAGGAATAAGGACTTCTGATATGCCACTATAAAGGAAAATGACTCTTGATAACAGCTGTGTGCTCTATATTTTTTCCAAAGCTATAAGAAAGGATTCTGAAGCTTTTCATCATAAAGAAAATGATAAATGTTTGAGAAGACAGATATGTATAACCTGATTTAGACATTATAAAAATATGCACAAAACCTGATATGGTACCTTGCTAATATGTAAAATTTTATGTTTTTATGTATCAGTTAAAAATTATTTTTAAAAAAGAATGTTCTTAATACCTTTAGAATAGGCATTCTAGTCTCAAGTAAGTAATTTGAATGTAGAGGCATTGATAAATGGGGAAAAATAAATACTAATTTACTGAAAGAAAACTAATAATAAAAATGAGGGGATTGATATAAATAAGCTCTAAAATCCTTTCCAACTATAAAATTCAGTCAGTCCTTTAAATAAAAGAAAATCCAAACTGACTAGAGTCATCCCTCAGTCTCTGTGCAGGATTGGTTCCAGGACTCCCCCAGATACCCAAGTCTGCAGATGCTCAAGCCCCTTATATAAAATGGCATAGTATTTGCATATAACCTACACACATCCTCCTATATACTTTAAATCAAATCTGTTGTTTAGGAAATAATGACATGGATAAAAATCTGAATCTGTACATACTGAGTACAGACATATTTTTTTCCAAACTTTTTTTTAATCCATGGTTGGCTAAATTCACAGATAGAGAACCTACAGATATGGAGGGCTGACTCTGTGATTTATTTCATTTATTTCCTGCTATAAATATGGAGCAAGAGAAACCTTAGAAAAGAAGTATCTATTCAGATACATAAAATATTCCCACCCAAGATCATAACCACAGGGAACACAGAGGGGAGACTGAGGTCTGCGAGACAATCTAGCTGTTGAGGTGGTGAGAGGAGCCGAGCCTCAAGCAACCGGGACTCTGGTTAACTTGTAAGAAGTTGGATTGATTTGTAAATTATTATAGTGTTAACTAAACATATTCTCAGAAAACACATATGTCTTAAAAATCAGATTAAAGACAGCATAATAATGAAGGAAGTACAAACTATAAAAAAAGGAGAAGCCCACCCTTCTGCTCTTCAAGAGCTGCATCAGGAATTGAAATCCATGACAATGTAGTCAGCACTTGAAATATTTGAGATTATGAAGATCATCTATAAGTAGATTTATATTAAAACCTTCATTTGTGATGAATGCATTATCCTAATTTAATCTTCTAAAATATTATCTAATTTTAGATTATCATGGATTTGGGATTATCATGGATTTTTATGATTGTGGATTGTCATGGACTCAAGGAGGTCAGGGTAATTGGCAAGATGCAACTTAAAATATTTTTATGCCATCTGTTTTTTAGCATTTCTCCTTTCCATTTCTCTTTTTACTTCGCAAAATAATATATTTCATAATACATTTCACATTATAGGCCTAGTACTTAAGATACTAGGATCCCAGGAAGCGCATAGCACCCATGAATAGACAAACAGTGGTGTGCAGTGAATACATATTTTTACTAACAGCTGCATGTTTAGAAATAATGTTTATCCAAACCTAAAAATCACCATCATGAAGAAAGCATTTGTTAATAAGAAAAAGAAAAACTTTATTTAAAATATGTTTCAGATTATTAAAACTTCTAGACATTTATTTTCTAAACTTTTGTGTTATTGTTTGGGAATAATAATTTCTCTGCACTGTCATCTCTAGAGTTTTTTTTCTACAGTTCCTGTACATGAATTTTTACTTCAATTGACCCACCTAATAATGTGACTAAACTTTTCTGTGCACAGACTATAATTCAGAAAACATTTTAGCACATATTTCCAAAATAGACTTTTATATTAACATCCACATCTAAGGCAAATCTTAGAAATCCTCCACCGTCAATTACTGAAAATGGTTGGCATCTATAACAATTATTTAAACAAGATTTCTGTTGAAAGTATTAATTACAATGGCCAAAAACTTAAAGAGCTTCTCTGAAACCATTAAAAATTTGTCGTTTTGAGGTTTGATTAGTGAGTACAAAAGGTGTTTGGGGTGTCCCATTTTTCCCTTAACACATTTCTTCCTGTTTTTTATAACAGTTGGGTTGATGATCATTGGTGGATATAATTCTGCAAGGTTTTCTTCCTTGTGTATTTTAAGGATACAAGATTGGTGTCTTCTTGATTCACTCTCACTAGTTGTAAAGGAGTCTCAAATAAATAATAAATCATTTGAAAATTGTTGTTTTAATTTAATGAAGCAAATATATCAAATGAATCTAAAGGTTTGAATTGTGTAAAATCTAATATATGTTATTATGTTATGATTTAAGTTTTATTAACATTTGAAACTTCAAACAGATTTACAGATTTTTGCAAATGTATCTGCTTAATATGCTTATTTGGTTTTCAGATCAATTGCCACTCTATTTCCCTATTTGATTCCTTGACAGTTCTTAATACAAACTATCAAACATTACAAAACAACAAAAACTTGAAGCTTTCATCAACATCATTAGTTATTACATTTCTAGCAGACTAAATAATACTACAGCTATACTTGCCTTAAATTAATAAAAAAGCAGGACAGCTCTAAGAAGTGAGAGGTAAAAAATTATGTAGGTCTTTTCCTCTCAACAAATGTCATCAATTAAAATATTATCAATTATATTATATAATATATAATAACATTAAGGGGTAATATGCTAGCATAATATGTAATTATATTTACATAATCAATTAATCAATTAAAATTTTATATCATCTGACACAGAAAATAATAAAAGTGAAACAGTCCAAAGTCATTTTTTCATACTGCATGACAAGAATGATTTATAAAAATCATGCTGGAGAGAGAATACCTAAAAATGATAAATATGCATTATATTTCTCAATAAATCATAATGTGAATCATTCAAATTGTTAGTGATCAAACCATGAAGTCTTCCACAAAGAAAAATATACTCTTCCTCCAAACTCTAGAAAACACATTTCTGCAGATCAGAAAGTGGGCTGAGTCAATATCAATGTTTCTTTAACCTCAGTGACTTAAAAAAGCTATTGAAGAAATTTTTCTCTCTGATAAATCATGCTAAGAGCAAAGTCTAAGTCTAAGCCTAAATCCAGAGGGAAAAGAAAACTTATTTTAAGGCTCACTGTCCTCACTTTGATTCTAGACCCCAGGGAGACTGTGATATGAAATGGACCAGAGATGCCAGTGACTAGATCATGCAAAAACTATAAATCTTGATAAGATATTTGGATTTTATTCTAGATGAAATTAGAAGGCAGGAGAGGGCACTTTTAAAAAGGAGGAGTAATAATCTTTTGGTTTTAATACTGTGACTGCAAAACAGACATTAACACAGCTAAAATTACAAAATTATTAGACATGTAGCTAAATAAGTCTAGGGATTAATACAACATAAAAATATAGTCAATAAAAGTACTGTATTTAGGATTCATGTTAAATGAACAGAAGTTAACTACCTTGGCACACACAAAAAATAAAATATTGGGAAATGATATATATGTCAATTTGTATCACTATAGTAATCTTTTTACTACCTATATGTATCCCATAGCAGCATGTTGTTTACCTTAAATATACACAATAAGATGTATTTTTAAAATATACATACCAACATTTTTAAATGTCAAATATTGACAATAATGAATGTTAACAAGGATATGGAGCAATCAGAATTCTCAGATATTGCTTTTAGAAGTACTAACTAAAAGAACAACTTTAGAAAACTATTTACAATATCTGCTAAAGTTTCAAAATTCACTCTTAGGTAGATTTCCAGCAGAAATGCTTGCATGTGTTTAAAAACAATAACAAAAGGGTTTTTTAATCATATAGTATTATTCAGATAGCCTCAAAATTAGAAACTAACCAAACTACCAATAGATCTACAGATAAAATATTAGATAGTCACACACTAAGACACTACATAGCAATTAGAATTAATCTATGACTACACAAAACAATGTGAATATCACAAGTATCATTAAGCAAAAGCTAGATACAAATGAGTACTGTGGAGTGAATCTATATAAAGGTTTTTAAAAATGGACGATCTAATATATGTCTTTAGCAAACAGATATGTGTAGGGATGGTTTGTAACTGGAAAGGATGGCCAACAATGGAATGATAACATGCAAAAGAGAGCTGTGGCAAACACATTAGCATTGAGATCACAGCTTAGTGGCAAAGAGGGATGGATGAAGAAGTGATAGGGATGATCTGTGATATACATATAATTATTTATTTGTCTACCTATTATTTATTATACTCAAAACATGATTTATTGTTCAAGTTATTTTCTCTGAAACAAACATGAAACAATCAACTTGAGTGTCTTGTAAAATCCTTCAAAGATTTGAAGACAATTAACATTTCTCTATTAGACTCTCCAGACAAAATGCCTCTCAGCTTCTGGTCCATTCTTCATAGAAAGTGTGTCCCAGACCCTACCCTACCCAGCAACAACCTGTGATAGTTTCTCATTTGCAAATATCACTTACAAGAGGAGATGATGGGGAGTAGGGTCAGCCATGGAAATGCATGATACAAAAAAGGTAGGATTGTGAGTTCAGGGCACTTCAGAGCTGAGTGATATGAGTGAGCTGCAAAAGATTATGACAGTTGATTTAGGTTTCGGAACTTCTGCTTAATATTTTTAATTTATTGATTTGTTTTCAAGTGGGCTATTAATTCTCTCCCATCTAAAAACTTTTCTTAATTTCCCACTCCTACATTTTTTAAAATGAAGCATTAAAAAATCTTGATCAAGAGCTGGGGATGTGGCTCAAGCAGTAATGCACTCGCCTGGCATGCACATAAAATAAAGATGTTGTGTCCACCGAAAACTGAAAAATAAATATTAAAACAATTCTCCCTCTCTCTCTCTCTCTCTCTCTCTCTCTCTCTCTCAAAAAAAAATCTTTATCAAAACCTTCTGTTAAATTTCTCCTGTTGTAAAGAAGGGAACTAAACATGAGCACACTGTCCCATCCATTTCTCTATGTATGGATTTTGTCCCTAAGTTCTGCAAGATATAAGCGTCTTGATGACAAGAACTTGGTCTTATTAATCCTGAAATATGTAGCCTTTTACCTTATTCTATATATGAAGTTATTAAATGCTTGTATAATTAATTGTGACATTAAATTTTAAAAATTTATTTCAAAAAATTCTCCCGTTTTAAATCAATTAATTTCCTTATTGTACATGTATGCTCCCTTAGGGGAAACATAGATGCTGATACAAGAAGTATGAAGTAAATTTTGAATATTAAACTTTGAATATTTTTTCTATTTCCTCAAGGTATGAATCCTAACATGGAACTAGACAAGGCATCATCATTACCTATTCATCTTGATAATATCATTAAAGGTATGAAGTTTATAGCCTAGTAGAAACTTCTGTAATACTAAGAAACTGATCACAGTGATATATAATGAATTTGCCAAGTCTTGTAAACTTCCTTTCACAACAGTCTTAAGAATATGTACAAGTCGTGGGTTGACTTTTCATCTTCTCTAAATAGCAAAACTACTGTGCAAATATTTTTTGTAAACTCAACTATGCATAACAACTTCAATTGAATTTTTTTTTTATTTCTTAGACTGGAGATATGGCTAAGTGGTAGAGAATTTACCTAGCACACTCAAGGCCTGGGGTTTGATCCCCAGCACTGGAAAAAAAGAAAAAGAAAGGAAAGAAAAGCTGTTTTATTTCTTTTTGTAAACACCTAGATTTAATTTACCATTTATTCTTGCTTTGCAACATAGAATAATCCATGATAACTGTATAAATTTTATATCTTATGTAATCATAATTTAGAATGAATAATTTGAAATGTTAAATGCTTGGATGAGTTTGGCTTGGTTAATTAATTCGTTAGTAATTAGTTATAACATTCTTTTTTAAAGGCAGAAACATTTGTTTTTGCTATAACCAAATTTAGCTGGGTGATATTTTGAATCACTCTCATTGGTGCCATTTAATAACAATTTGCTGCAACATTATGTGAGAAGTCAAGAATTAGGAAATATTACCTGATTGTCACAAAAGGATTGGTTCCAATTGGATGACTAAGAAACCTCATTTTCTTAGCAGCCGATTCATACTTGTGCTTGATTTCTCTGCCAAATGGTAACCTGATGCTCTAAGGTAATTTTCAAGAAAGGAAAATGATTTTATGGTAGGATTATTCCTTACTTTTGTAGTACCTGATTAAGAAACTGGGAATGTGATATACCTGGCTCCCAAACTAAGGATCAAATAGCAATGAAAGAGAAAGCCTTTAGTCATTTAGACATGAAATACTGCCAAATTGAGAGATTTCAAAACTATGGATCTTCTCATGTTCCTGGCATTTTGCAATAAATAAAATTTTCTTAATAGGATTTCTAAAGCAAATACTGTGATCTCCTATTTTGCAGAGAATTTGAGCATGCAAAGACCAAGTAGAGTGTTCTAAGAGGATAATTATAAATCTCAATTTGCAAAACTGGAAATTGAAAAAGTAACATTTATCTTGACATTATATTCTTGGTAAAAAATAAAATCCAACAATTTATAATGTTTTCAATATCTCTTATGTAATTAATAAATACTGCATAATTTTGTTGACAACTTTTCATTTAGCTGAAGTTGGTAGTGTTTCCTTTAAATGGATTTTAAGATTCAATAGTACTGTTAATTGTTTACTGGGTTTTTTTTAATATGTTTTTAGTTTTAGATGAACACACAGTATCTTTATTTATTTTTATGTGGTGATAGGGATCGAACCCAGTGCCTCACACAGGTGAGGCAAGTGTTTTACCACTGAGCTACAGCCCCAGCCCATTTACTCTATTTTTAATACATTTTTTAATAAGTTAAAATGGCTAGTATTTATAAACCAAAAAAAATTCTTTATTGAACTCATTGTTTCGATTTATTTAGCTGCTATTAAAATTTTGAACACAATCAAAATTGTTTTAAATTAATCTGCCCTTTTATTAAGTGTCCTATAGTAACAGTAAACACAAACCAGGCTTTTATTTCCATATTTGTCATAAATGTAATTGTGCTCAGTTGGTTTAAAACATGTAATTGGACTTAAAAAATTTGTTCATACGAGTTTGATAACTGAATAAAACAGCTTAGACACTTGCTTTCAAAATCAGATACCATCAGACATATTTCCTACGGTAATAAAATAAGCCCCCCCCCCACTTTGGTTATTTTTTTTTCTTTTTGCTTGACATTAGTTATTAGTTCTACCTTCAAGTTTTCATTATGCAGTATGTAAATTCTATACTCCAGATAAATGGATTTTGATCAGAAGGCATTGCATTCAGCCATGGCTGCTTCCTACTCTCTGCACCACCATTCTTCATACGTGGCCCTTATCCTTGATGTCTAAGATAGATGCCCACTTGAGCTCCTACTGTCCCTTGGCTTTAGGAGTAGCATGATGGTAGAAGGAGAGAATAGCAAATGCCTTCTTTTTTAAGAGACTTTTTGAAGTCCCAGACAGTGGAACACAACACTTTATGCTTACATTTCACAATCAAAAACTTACTTACTATCAGGTATAGTAGATGGCAGAATAGAGGAGGTTACTTTCCAAGCTGCTTCATGGCATAAGACCAGGAAAGCAGAAAAACAGCTTCTCAATGAGGTGGGTGAAAGACAGATTATCCTGGGATTTAATATTGGACTCTCAGAACAGCTTAGGGACTTAGAAGTTTGAATAAAGTAAAAGAAGAAAAACCATCACCAGCACTGGCTGCAGGAGCACAGCCACCAGGGGCAAATGGAGACGGGGACTGAAAAATCCTGCATTTCAAATGGCACCATGACGTGTCTTGATGCAGAGAAATCAAAGATCAAGGACACTGTTGGACTGATCCAAAAGGGTGTGCTATAATATATCTTCATGTGGGAAAGACACTGAAGGTCTCCCAGTTGTCCACATTGAGCTGAGGCAGACACCATTTTTCCCGCCATGCTACTAGAGCCAGTGGCTGTGGAACCAAACCCTGGCACCCTGACCTGTGATATTTGTGCTGGGTCCAAAAACCAAATAGGACAGAGGTCCACCATGACTCAGAGTGTGATTAGAAAACCAGGAGAAATTCAAGTGTGGAGAGTGTTTTACCCAGGGGAATATGGGACATTCAGACTGGAGAAATTCCCCGTCCCTCCCACTCTTTGAGGCTGAAGGCTCACAGGACCAGCTGGAGCCAGGAATTTAATCAGGCAGATGGGATTGAGTGTGCACTTGGGGACTGAGCCTAGGAGGCCAGGCAGGATGAGACCTTCTGATAGTGGAGGAGGTGAAGGATTGACTCCTATGCCCCATGAGTGGATCCCAGGGGAGACTCTGGGATGCAGACTCTCTTTCTGGTTTGGCAGCTGCCAGGCTTTAAAGATGTGCTGATTCAACATCTTCAAACCAATTGCTATCAACAAAGTGCCACAGGACTACCTAGCTTCAGGAGCTCTGCTTCCAGAAACTCTCTCATAGAAATCTACAGCTACCTCACTCTGAAAGTGGAGCAGACAACGCTTTCCAACCTCCCCTCCATTTTTGAACTCCAGCCAGCAATTTGATGAGCAATACAAAAAGAGGAAGGTCTTGACAGCCTGCGGCTACTACTCCTGTACACAATACTTACTTACCTCAAGAAAAAATGGAAATAAAGACACTTGGGAACAGACAACAAATATATATTATCATTGACAATTTTTGATCACTGCAATTGAAACAATTCCTTAATTTTTCATAAAAATCATCTTTTATCTCTCTTATTTCTCCTCTTTTTCTGTTTGTGTGCTTAATGGTTTATGAACATTTGTGTGTATTTGTGTGTGTGTACAGCACTATTATTGCTATTTTCAATATTATATATTTTATCTTCATTTCCTGATACTCTATCTTCCATGTCGCCTACTCTCTAGGTGAGGCTTTGCATTGAGCTTTTAATTTGGTTTATTGCTTTCTTCACTTTGAGAATTTCCAAATGATTATTCAGAATTTCTCCTTATTGAAGTGATTTTTCACTTCTTGGGTTTTCTCTTATTTTACTCCTTACTTTGTATTTTAACTTGCAGATCAGTTTAACTATGAACAAATATATACATATTTGTCTCAATTTTTCTCATTTCTAGCATTTTTGAAGGTAGTTATTTTTCATGACTGCCTTTTGAGGTCTAGGGTTTTTAATTAGTCTGTTTTGTTTGGTTTTGTATTATTTTTCACTGTCTCTTTCTCTTGCTTCTCCTTCCCGCTTTTCTTTTGGTAATAGCCAAATTCTATTGTTCTCTCCTTCACTCTTTAATTTTTTTATTTCTAATTTCTTTCTTCCTTCCTCATAATTATCACATCCTACATCTCTTCTGCATTCTCCCTGTTCACCTTTACCAATAGCAAGCCCTTTTGCAAACTTACTATTTTTACTGTTGGCAACTGTTTACCATTTTGGTTTATCATGCCAATTAACATTGTAGATGTCATAATAGGAACTAAATATTCACTCTAATGCTATATATTGTTTGCATTGGTGGTTGTTATTATTTGTCTCTCCCTAAACCATGAATTACTAGAAACCTTAGGGATACTATAAGTTCATAGGGTAGAAGTACTGCTGCTACCTCAGATTCATACTAATAAATGAATAGGCACACAAAGGATATGAAAAAGCAAGGAAACAAACCATCCCAAACAAAACAAAATACCTCAATAACAGAATCATTCATATCACAATGGAGGCAGTATCAGAGAAGAAATGTAGAAAGTTCATAGTTGAACTCTACAGAGGCTCAATGTTCAATATTACAATTTTCTTATTATTTGAAATAGAGTAAAAATAAAACCTGAAATAATTGGAACAATTGCATAGCCTTCAAAAGGTCATTAATAACGAACACTTTCATAACATGCTTCCAGCTAAGGTAGGTGATTGGGAGCATAAGGTTTATATGCCTGTATATTTGGCATGTAAATCTCTTGCGGTAAATTGGCACAGGTCAGAGATGCTACTTACTGCCTAAAGAACGATGGGTAAGTTACTTAACCATCCCTTATTCATCTATGAAATGAGAATGTAGAGAAGAGTACCTTTCTCACTGAGGTGATTTGGGCAATAAAATAATTATGCCCACAGGATCATTGCAGCAAGAGCTGGCTTATAGAAACTGCTATTAAAAAAAAAAAGGTTGATGATTCAATTTAATGCTCAATATATGGAAACTGAAGAAGCTGACCAGGGTTTTTATTTTAATAGATAGTCACAATTTATTTATTTATTTATTCAATGCTTTTTGATTACAAGCAAAACCATGAGATAAAAAAAACTCAAAGTTTTACTTTGTAATTCAAAACTTTAGAATCATGTTTTTCATGTGCTTTCTTTTGAAATCTGGGTCATTAATCTATCACCCAAAGAAAAAAAATAGAAAGGAGAAATGCAAATATTCTCAACATTTTTTGCAAATCAAATGATAGAAGAGATGGCACAAATGGACAAAGAGTACTTTGAGAAAATGGCTTAAATGCTTTTCCACAAACAGCTTTTGGAGATTCATATGCCTCTTATTATTTCTGTTTCTTTATCCAACATGAGAATGGATGTGTGAAGGCAAATGCCACCAATTATAATAGTCCTCTCTTTTCTCTATGTCATGTTGAAATAAAAATCTTGGTAATATTCAAGAACTGTTTATTATGGGATTAAAGACAAAATGCAATAGTATTTTCCCTTTGTGTTCAAACAAAATATATGCTAACTATTAAATTCCACAAAAAATGTATATTTAATGAACAAAAATAATGTCGACCATAGAAGATGTTTTTAAATGCCAGTGAACCCGATTTTTGAGAATGTTCACAAGAGTCCAAGTAACATTCACATCTCCAAGTTTATAGCAACAACGTTTTAGGGAGGGGACCATGATCCACAATGCCTACAGGATTCTAAAGCTATAACACAGCCACCACTCAGCCATGTCTTATTATTCAGTAAAGGTCTTTTTCAAAATTGACCGTCTTTCTTTCATCTTCACTTCCTAAGAAAGGCCAACCATGAGGCAAAATTATCTTTTATAATGACCTCATGACAGTCCAGTCCACAGTTTTTCTTAGATCTAAAGTGTCAGCTGGCTCCCTCAGGAAAATGGTTCCAAAATGAGCCATCAGCTCCCCAAAGACATAGATGGTGGATTTTCTCTCTGTATAGATCTGGGAGCTGACAAAGGGCCCAGCCTTGAGCAAACAACTGTTCAGTATCAGTCTGTTAAAAAAAAAAAAATGGAAATCAGTAGAATGGCTTCTTAAGTAGTATGTCTTACGTGCATGTAAGCCCTTTTGCATGAAGAGTTAAGGTAGGAGCAAAGGGAAGAAAGAACATTCACTAAGGAAAAGCAAGGGAAAGGTTCTATAATAATCTCTCTTCTGGAAGACTAAGAAAAGACTTTTGTTATGTGACTCTGAAGGAAAGCTGGTAAGGAAGACAGCCTATCTGCTACTTTTCTTAGTTCAGAGTTCATTACCTTAAATCATAATCACTACAAACCAGTTTGAAAAAAAAATTGGAAGAATTACTAGGCAGCTCCATATCTGCCCTGAACTTGCTAAGAAGTATTTTAGCTTATCATAAACCTATTGCTAAACATTTATATAACCTACAGTATTTTAAAAGCGAGAAACAGATCTCATTTGCCACTATTGAAGGATGTAATTGTATTCAATCCTTACTCTGAACATTGATTATTAAAGAGAAATAATTCAACATCTGTCTTGCCTTTTTGGAAGAAATTTTATTCATTGCCATTTAAAATATCAAATTAAATAATGGTTTAACCAAAGACCAAAGAATGCAAAGACCTTCCGGGTAAAGCTGACAAGGAACAGGCTGTATCTGGCACTATCCTACGTATTGTTTGGCAATTATATGAAACCCTGTACAATGTAAATACATAACTGACCTTCACATAACCCAGGGATCTGTCTTGGCAAACTCATAAGAGGACAATCTGCATTTATATGACTGTAGGGAGCTAATAAAAGGACATCACTGGTGCAGTATTCCTGTCAAAACTGTCTCATCTGAATTTCATCAGGGACTTAGAACAAATTTCTCAATTTACAGAAATAGAAGACAGAAGAACAAGCGGAACCATGCAATGTGGGACACTTCTCACAACAGCTTTCTTGGTCTCTTCCAAAAACCAGTGTCATAAGGAAAAACAAGCATCAGGGGTTGTGATTGAACTTGAATAGTATCTAATGAGACATGAAGACCAAATGCAATGCAGGAATTTTTAATAGATTCAGCTTTGAAAAATTTACTTATTAAAGATATTTTGGGGACAACTGGAAATATATGTATGTTAATGTGAAAAATATGACATTACAGAATACTTACTAATTTCTTAGTTATTAATGTAGCATTGTAATTATGTAAAATTGTGTTCTTAAGAAATACATGCTAAAATACCTTGGCAAATTGTGATGATTTCTGTAATTTACTTTAAGTAATTCAGCAAAAAAATTTTATTGTCTATAAAATTCTAATAATATAAAAATAAAACATATACAGGGGTTGGGGTTGTAACTCAGAGTTACTGCGCTCACCTAGCATGCATGAAGCACTGGGTTCAATCTTGAGCACCCATAAAAATATTGTGTCCACCTATAACTAAAAAAATAAATATTTAAAAATATATATACAAATGTATATATAAAATATATATTATATGTATATTAATATATACATTCAGTATATATCAACTATCACACAATGTTAATTCTGTGGCACCTTGACTAATATATACAGTTGTTCATTGTACTATTTTGCCTTTTCTGTTGTTTACATTTTTTCATCATTAAAGGGTTTTTTCCTAAATTAAAGTAAGCCAAAGGAAAGGAACAGCCCATTGAGACTGAACATTATTACTATTGATGGCAAGAACTATTTATTGATCACCTATTACTATAATTTGGATCTGTAATGTCTCCCAAAGGCCCATATTTTAAAGACTTGGTCCTATATTGGGAGATTGTGGAAAATTTTAAGAGGTGGGGCCCAGTGAGCAGTTTTGAGTTCTTGGAAGCATGCTCTTGAAGAGGATTCTGAGATCCTACTCTCTTTTATTCTCTTTGGCTCCCTGATCATGAGTGGAGTAGTTTTGCCCCACCACATGCTTCCAGCACAATGTACTGTCTCATCACAGTCCCAAAGCAATGGGGGAAACTGATCATGGACTTTAAATCTCCAAAACTATGAGACAAAACAAACTTGCTTTCTTTATTAGTTAATTATTTCAGGTATTTTGTTATTATAGTAACAGAAATATGACTAGTACACCTATTATATATTAGAAACCATAGTAGTTGTTACATATACATTACTTAATTCACTCTTTTTAAAATTGTCGTAAAATACACAGAACATAAAATTTGTTAACAAATTTTAGGTATGCAATTTAGAACCTAAATACAGTCATATTGTAGGGCAACCATCACTATCATCCAACTCCAGAAATCTTTTCATCACACAAAATTGAAACTCTGTAACCTTTTAAATAATAAGCCTCCATTTCTCTCTTTCCCAGAACTTGAATACTAGTGTTCTACTACGTTTCTGTGAATTTGATCACTCTAGACAAAATGTTCCCAAGATTATCCATGTTGTAAAATATGTCAGAATTCTTTCTTTTTAAGGCTGTATAATATTGTGTGTGTGTATGTGCGCGCGCGCACACGCCAGTTTTTGCCTACCCTACCCATTTATCCATCAACGGATACTTGGGTTGCTTCTATCTTTTGACATTGCTATGAAACATGCATGTGCAAATTCTCTTCAAGATCCTGCTTTCAACACTTTTGAGTATATATCCAGAAGTGGAATTGTTGGATCAAATGGTACTTCTAATTTTAATTTTTTTGAGATAAAAAAATCTTATTTCTCTGAATCTAGTCAATACTAGTTAGTTTCTGGTTTGTCTGTTTGGTATAAGGTATGATGTCAGTGTTTTTATGACTTTAATTTACATTTTTCTAATGCAATGATTATGAATACCTTTTCATGTCTTTATTAACTATTTGAATACCTTATCTGACTAAATGTCAATTCCATTTCTTTGCCTATTTCTAATTGTCTCTTTGCTTTTTTAGTTCTTGAGTTGGAGGTGTTCTTTATATATTCTGGATACTAACCATATCACAAATATGACTCGTAAATATTCTCCCCCATGCCATGGAAGAAGTTTACCCTATATTGATTCCCTCCATCATTTGATGGACAACCGTTTTTAATTTTGCCTATTTTTTCTCTTGTTGCTTCCTGATAGACTTTTCATATATCTGAAAGAATAGAATTTTAATCCATTTTTCTACATTAAAAAAACTAAAGTTTAGAGGATGTAACTAACTTGGCCAAGTCTACACAAATCACTCCGAGGTGAAGCCGAGTTCCCAATTCAGTTCCATCTGACACATTTCTACTACACTCTGCTGCTGTACTGATTTAAATATTTATATTGTTACCATATTAAGAATAATTAATTAGAATAAACTTTCTGTCCCATCCTGAATGTGCAGATTTGTCAGTTCTACAAACATAGAGTCTGATTAAAATTGATTAAGAGAAACTCTTTCCTCCAGATGGTAAGGCTTGGACAGCCAAATGTCTTATATATTATCTTCTTTGACATGTGAAGCACTGAGAAACTGAGAAAGATAAACAGTCACACAAGACTTCTGGCAAACTGTCACTCTGGGGAATAACTAAAAGAAGAGCGGGATAGGTCAAATATTATGATAGGAAATGTATGCTTGCATGGGACAGCAAGTCCATTGTGCAGATATTTTTTAGTATTGTACTCAATCGCTTACAGAATTGCTAAAGAGAGTTGATAGAGCTTTCTCCATAGAAAGGACTAATTTAGCTCCAATTTAATAATTGAAAGTGCCTTTGCATAGACCATAAAGAAAACTTCAACTTTTTCTATTTTTCTATACCACTGGCTTTGATGTAGGAGCCCACATCGTGAGACAACCTAAATCAGAGAACCCCCACAACAAAGTAGAACTTGGATCTCTTTTCTTCTAATCACCTCTGTACCTTTTGAAAGGAAACAGAAAGCAAGTTTTAGGTCCTATTTGCACTTCGTGTATCTATTAAACCTATCATATGAGTTTCTTACAAATTTTATTCTGGATATAGAAGACTGTTA
Source organism: Marmota marmota marmota (assembly GCF_001458135.2). Taxonomy (NCBI): domain Eukaryota; kingdom Metazoa; phylum Chordata; class Mammalia; order Rodentia; family Sciuridae; genus Marmota; species Marmota marmota. Next base: position 4,475,057 of record NW_026000005.1, read on the forward strand.
AAACTTGGCAGCAGAGATACTAAAGCTTCTAACACCAAAATGGCAAGATTGTCTGATTTCAAAAAGGAAGGTCTACATTATAAAGGCTTAAATTGGCTAACCTTTGGGTTATGTACTCGGTAACATCGATTAAAAATATATACATGTTTTTCCACCAACAGATTCATGTTTCATAAGTTTATAATTTAACAGCAAAGAGGACAGGGGCCTGGGAACACCTACATGCTCATCTGTAGGGACTGATTGAGTATGTGCATTTATACAATAGAAAATTACATTGCTATTTAAAAAGTAAATTAGTTCTTTATCTATGAACTTCAAAGGATGATATTTCTATGAAAATAGCAAATTGTAGACATGTTCATATTTTTGCCTAATGTGAGCCCAGAAAGAAGCATGGAAGATAGATAGCAGGGTGCTAATGATTGCCTCAGGACTATAGGGAGAGTTGAAAGGGATGTCATCATATCTCAAGCTGTAACTGGTTGCAACAAAAATATACTGCTTTGAAATTTTTTTAACATAGTAAACAAATTTTCAAGTTCTTTTCAGGCCTCAAAAAAATACAATCCCTACAGTCAAATTTTAAGGAAAAGGAATGCCTTTTCCTTCTTCTAACCTTAGTTACCATTCACACAGAAGGGGGGAAAGGCTTTCATTTTGAATGAAGTAAGTAGCCTGAAAACAGCTTTGCAAGTTCACAGATGCCTAACTCTACCTTGATTGAGTATGAGAGGAAAATAGTGAGCCTAATATATCCTGAAATAAACATCCTATCATGGATTTTTAAAATATATACTGGTTGGCCAACTATGTAGGAAGGTCAAGCTGCTGATTGGAGCTGACCCCACCCCTAGAGTCAGACAGCGTGGGTTCAAAACCTCCTGTCACTCATTTGCTACAGAGCAACTGACTTGTGATAGCTCAGGCAAAAATTTGAAGTTATGAAGCTACTGCAAGCCAGGGAATGCTAGATTGCCAGCAAACCACCAGGCGATAGGAAGAGGCAAGGGAGGATTTCCCTGCAGGTTTCAGAGGGAAAATGTCTCTCCTGTCTTCATTTTAAACTTCCAGCCTCCAGAACTGTGAGGCAGTAAATTTATGTTCTTTTAAGCCACTCGTTTTGTTCCTTATGATTCTAGGAAAATAATAACACATATTCATTTTTGAATAAATGCCAGCTGTAGTGAATTACAATGTACTTAAAATGCTTAGTAACCTCCAATTTTACACTTGATATAAAATCTTTATTTCTTATAAATGATATAATAATATTAAGAAACCCCTTTTCCTATCTTGAAGTAAACAAGATTCCCCATTCAAATACTATTGAGTTCCAGTCTCAATATTAGTTATTAGTTTGCTAGGGCTGCTAGAGTGGGTAGCTTAAACAATGGGAATTCGTTTTCTCACAGCTCTGAAGGTTAGAAACTCTGAGATCAAGGTGTTGATAGTGCTGTAATTTTCTGAGGCCTCTCTCCTGGGCTTAATAGGATAGCAGCCTTCTCCCTGTGTTTTGCATCCTGTTCTCTCTATGCCTGTCTGTGTCCAAATTCCCTTTTAATAAGGACACCATAATGTTGAATTAAGGCCTATCTTAATGACTCCATTTTAATTTAATTATCTCTTTTGACATCCCATTTCCAAATATAGTCACATTCTGAGGTACTGAGGGTTAGGGATTCAATTCGTTTTGGGGTCTGTCCAAGTCTGTTTCGTATTGCCGTAACAAAATTTCTGAGCCTGGGTACTTTGTAAAGAGGTCTATTTGACATTATTCTGGTCACTGGAAAGTCCAGCCAGCATGGAGCCAGCATCAGGTGAGGGCCTCCTGTCTGCATTGCAACATGGCGGATGACATCACAACACAAGCACATGCAAGAGGCAATGAGCACAAACCACACAGCAAGACACATAGCAAGATGGGAAGTAAGAGACTGGGGAAGGGCGAGGCTTACTCTTTTATAATAACCCACTCTCATGGGAGCTAATCCACTCCTTGGAGAGTTAATACAACCCTGGAGACCAGCACTAATCCTTTCACAAGGGTGGTCATGACCCAATCACCTCCTACTAGGCCCCACCTTTTAAAGGTCTTAACACCATTATACTGGGGACTAAGTTTCCAGCATAAGAACCTTTGAAAGACAAACTATATACAAACCACGAGGATGGGCACAAAGCAGTCCATAAGAAACTTGGAAAGGACTTTAGCCTATGTGGAAGACTGTGCTCTCTACCAGCCTCTGTTCAATGTACTTATTACCACTTTGGCTACCAGAAAATAATGTACAGTAAGGTTTTTTAATAATAATGTACAGTAAGGTTTTTTAATAAGAGAATATTACAAAGCACCAAGTGACATTTGACAAAGGTGTTCTTCCTTTTTAACATCCTTTGTAAACATTCTTTGTTTGACACCTGCTCAACAAAAAGCCTTTGACTTCTATAACGTCACTTCACTGCTCATCTTTTTGGAGGGTGATTACTCACTGAACTTATTCAGAGAATATTTAAATTTTCAGTTTTTCTATTGTTCCATATAAATGATACGCCTTGCAAAAAATGATCTCCCGGTTGCAAAATTTATGTGCCTCTCTTCTATGCCTTGTCAATCTTACTTATACCATCTGAAGTTTCTCACCTTTCCTACTGCTTTCAGTATTGCTTAATATTAGATAATATCCAATAAGATAGTAAAGCATATTGGCCACAAATGCAGTCACAATTTTTTCACAAAAGAGTCTGTCTGATGACAATAAAACAAATGGCTGGAGAAAAATAAATCATGTAAAGCTGTACCTGTTGGCTGGTTTTAATTATACCAAAGTAAATTTTAGTCCCTAAAAATACTTCTTCACAGTAACAGTAACAACCATCCTCTTCTCCCCCAAAAAAATCCCTGATAAAGGAAAATTAAAATTATTTAAGTATTCTCATAAGTTTCATTTTTAAAGAGTAAACTTAGATAAGAGCATAATAGCCTCAGACGGCCTCATGCAGGCTCATTCTTGCCAAGGAAAGAGGCTGTGGACCCATTCCACATGAAAAACGGCTCAGCTCAGATTTCAAAAGATGCACAGCATCAGCTAAGCAAACACCTTCTTCCATAAAAAGCGTTTGTACAAAGAATTCCCTTATGTGTGAACACCTCCAGAAAACCTATTTTTTACCCAAAGAAATGCCTGGTAGTCCTGCAACCATATCAGGAATCAAATCAATTGGTTACTTCTCTTTTATAATTCCCTGTATCTCACACTAGTTAGCTTTCAATCTTCACTGCCATCTAGAAATAAAAAAAAAAAAAAAAAAAAAAAAAAAAAAATGTCAGATTGAGAAATGGGAACCAGCTCAGTGTAGGACACCAGGAAGAAAAGCAGGTAGTGGGAGAATTTTGGATGGCTTTATTTGGAAAGAGCCAACTGGAGAAACAGAGGCTGAGGCTTTCTCACTGCCTTGTCTAGGTGACCCAACCAGAACAATTTTAGAAAAAGAAAAGTTTATTTGAGAGCTCACGGTTTCAGAGGTCTTAGTCCTTAGAAAGCTGACTTCATTCCTTGGGGCTCAAGGTGAGGCTGAACATCATGGCAGAAGAGTGTAGCCGAGGGAAGCAGCTCACATGATGATCAGAAAACAGAGAGAACGCCTCCATTCTCCAGATACAAAACGTGTACCCCTTAGCTACGCCCCAATGAAGTGCCTCCTCCAGCCACACCCCACCTGCCTTCAGTTACCTCTCAATTAATCCCACCAGGGATTAATTCACTGATTAGGTGAAGGCTATAACCCAATTATTTCTCCTCCAAATCTTCTTACGTTGTCTCACACATGAGCTTTTGGGGAACACTACATCTAAACCATAACAGCAGGTGAAATAATAGTGGCTACAGTGATAGGCAGACTGACACAGAACCTGAACCAAATCTCCTAAACCCAGCCCTCAGAACTTCCCATGTCACCTCCCCTTTTGTACCACCCAGGAAAGCAGGATGGTAGTTCTGTTATCTGATTTGCCATACTAAGAAAAATAGTATATGCATTTTACAAATACAATACCAAAGCAAGATCTTCAACTTGTCCAGGAAAAAAATAAAAATGACTGTAAGGAAATATTATGTAGTAAGGTTCTAAAAGGTTTAGTCTAATACTAAAATAAATCAAATAATCTAACTGCCCCCTCCACTCTAACCTACAACTTGAACCTTGGGATTTCACTTTATAGGTTTCTTTGTCTTAAATATAAATGTGAGAAGGATCAGAATGTCCACTTAAATAGATGCTTCCACAGAATTGAAAATACAAAGCAAGGAAATAGGCAGGAATCTTCAAAGTTATCTCAGTTGGCATGAAAATTGGATGTCCTCTCCAAAGGACATAAAGACATTGATCACTGTAATTTAACAAAAAGCCACTGAGTACCTGTGATGTGCTTGTCACTATGCTAGATTCACATGCTCACTAAGTCATAGTCTCTGCTTCCAAGAAACGCAGGTCTAATAAAGGAGATGGACATAGGGTCATTAAATAACACACAAGTGAAATGTTTAATTAATATTAAAAGCACTACAGAAAAAGGAAATTATTTAATTCTGTGGGATTCTAAAACAGTAAGAAGTGATAAAGAAGTGGGATCTCAAGAATGATAAGTATATGTGGACAAAATAGAGGTGGGGAGCCATTCCTGGCCAAGGGATCGGCACACAAGTATGCAGTTCAGACATTTAGGGAACAAGAGCCCAGATGGGATGAAGGTGGTATCAAAGGACAGGGGAGTTAGAGCATGAGATGAGATCAGAGGGAGAGACCCATTTGTAGGAAGAATACCACTAGGCTAATGGACAAAGCCTCTGAGACTTGAGAAAGAACTAGTAATCTAGTGTCACCCCAGATTATTTTTATGTTTCACATGTCATTTTTGTGCTTGCATCCCTATTGTGATGATTTTTGTGTTTGGTTAATACTTGAAATTTTATTGCAATCATGATAATAGAACTAAAAGACGGGCTTATACCTTGTACTTGAACCAGACCTTGGAAAATTGCTAAAGAGGGCTGGGGATGTAGCTAGGTGGTAAAGTGCTTGCCTAGCAAGTGTGAGACCCTGGGTTCAATCCCCAGAACTGCAAAAAAAAAAAACAAAAAACAGTGAGAGAGTTTCCAATTTACATATAAATGTAAATTGCTGAAGAGAATGGCTTGATGCTTGATGGTAATAGAAGTAACTGGAATGAGAGAACCCCAGGACAAAGACAAAACCAGGAAAACAAAGAAGCATTATTTCCTTCATCTACTCTTCCTAGTGATCTTCCAGGGGCAAAATAGTTCTGGGTTTTGTTGAAATGAAGAAGATTGTTCTTTCACCAGCTGACTTTTTTTGATTCAACTCCTAGACATTTAATAAGGATTGATGGAAAACAGAAAATCTCTATATAGTCAAAGAAAATTCAGTAATTGAGGAAATTACTAGAATAATGTATGCTAACTGACTACTTAGAATTATTACAAAGATATTGCAGAGATCTGGTTGACTGTTTATCGAAAACATCTGGGTTTCCTTTCTTCATCTGCAGATGTAAGAGCGATATGTCTTTCTCAAGGGATGATTCCTTTGACATGTAATCACCCGCATCCTGGAGGTCTTGCTCCTCCTGTCATGCAGAAGCAGAAAGTCCATTTTTCCTTAGGATAAGGCCAGTCAGCAAACACAAGAGACTTATCATCGTTCTCCCTCTACCACATATCCTCTGCTCTTGAAAACTCTCCAACCCTTTCTTTTGTTGACATGGAATTCAATCTCTCTCCCCTATTGAGGTAGTCTTGAATAAAGACTTCTTTGACATTATTCCCATGAAAAGATCAGAGAATTCCCAACATAGGATGGTTTGATTTAGGATTTTTCACCATTATGATGATATGAAAGCATACCCACACCAGCATTCTGGTTTTCACTTTCAATATTGTATTTAATAAATTATGTGAGATCTTCAACATTTTATTATAAAATGGACTTTATGTTAGATGATTTTGCCCAACTATAGGTAATGTATGTATTCCAAACACATTTAAGGAAGGCAAAACTAAGTTGATTGGTAGATTAAAAGTGATAAACACATTTTTTATGTACAATGTTTCCAAGTTAAGATGGGCTTATTGGAATCTAGCCCTATCATAAGTTAAGGAACACCTTCAGTGTTCACAGTCATTTGCCTTCGTTATGCAATGCTTCATATCAAGGATTTAAAGTTACCTGTTTCAGTGTTCCATAGAGCACCTGCATGAGGTAAGCTTATCATTGTGATTACTTTTTGGCATACAAAAATTTGAAACTGAAATTATTTAAAGTTTAGACTTCAAAATTAAATCAAGATTCCAATTAAGAAGTTCTAGAATATTATTAAATCCTTCGACCTCTGATTTCTTTATTAGAAAACAGAAGTACTATGTGAGCCAACTTGGAAAGCTGGCCAATGATACTTCCTTTTATTGATTAGAAAAGCAGCTACAGGGTCTTGCAAAGAGCCAGAAGAAGTTGCAAAGAGAGAAGACAGCAGTGTTGGTGTTATGGAGACTTTGGTTCAAAGTATAGCTCTACCACTGATTATCTCTGTGATTTTCAACAAATTACTTAACCCAAAGGCTCAGTTTTGCGGGGAAGATGGATAATAATGCACACTTGCCAGGGTTTTATGAGTCATGTGAGATAATGTGTGTAAATTAGGCAAATGGTGGTTTCCACCACTTTCTCTGGCCATGGGTATCCAAGACAAATGTGCATTGCTCACCATCTAAAATGGCATCTATAGAATGTGCCAGGCCAGAGTCAGAAACTTGAGAAAGTTTCTATCTTCCTGTGTCTTAAGGTGATGGTGTTTCCTACCAGCTCCATTCAGCCTTACAGCTGGGCCTCGCCTATCATCGGGGAACCTCTCTTCCCCAGGAGAGCAAGTGCCTCCAAGTGTCTTAAGCATGGGGGGACACTCTTGCCCAATCCCTCACAGCACAAGTAGACTCAGTATGCTTGCAAAAAGCAATATGAGAAAAATGTTGGTTTTGAACTGCTTCTACAGAAAACAAAAGCAGGCAAAATAAGATCAAACAAAAAAAATCTGAGGTAAACAAATAGGATTCTTAACTTCATTTTTAGAAAAAGTACAAAAAAAGATTCTAAAATGTTTAAACTTGATAGAGGAATTTGGCAGTGTTTTAATTTCAGTAGAGGGATAAGTGGATATGGAGTTGTAGACATTGCATTTCAGCTGTACCTCTCAGGCAAAAACCATTCAGTTTTTAATACTGATAAAAAATCATCTAAAAAAAATGATGTCTTCCAGAAAAATCTCATCAAGCTAGAGATTCTGATAATATCAACATGGGTCATAGAACATCTCATTTAAATATTAATAGCATATTATTTTTATGAAAAGCACTTTGGAAATCGCTTCCCTGTTTCATTAGGTTTTATTATGTTCTCAATCTTACAGATTTTCCATCAAAATTCACATATAAGACTGTACAGAAAGTGGCCAAAGTCATGAGTTGAATCACAGGCTTGACTTAGAAACCATGAAGGTTTGAAAACTTTTATTTCCTAATTCAGAAAGCAATTCAAAACTTCCAATTAATTGATAGTATTCATCTTTCAGGCATCTTTATTACATTTTCTTAATTTTCCATCTTCTGCTCTCCACCCACATGACTCTGCTTTTCTCCTGGCAATTCAGATAATAACACAAGGTTAACAAGGAGGTCAACATCTGTGCTGATTATTCACAGAAGAAAAATATTTCTCATCTTTGTACATTTGTTGCAGGCAGAGCAATTTTTTCTCTTCGTTTCCATAGATACAGTAAGTCTGATTATTAATCAGAATGATAGACCATAAATTACAAAGCCAGTTAATTATTATCTTTGTTAAACATTTTCTTGTTTACTAATTGGTCCCACTTTTGTTCTACTGAACATGATTTTGAAGGCTAATTAAATTTAGATCATTTCAGACATATACGTAGCAAACACTATTTTACCATGCTTGATGATGGGTGAACTATGATCAAAGAATGATATAATACAGATGATATGAAATAATGTATACTTGTTTCTGAAAAGACAGATCAGAAAGGTTGAATGTCTTATTCTCCATATGACAGGCACTTCAGTTTCTATCTTCCACAGCTTCCTTCTGCAAATTATGGAGATATTATTTTCAGTCTTCCTCTCCAGTATACATCTAATAGAGTATTATTTTTAAAAACTTCAAAATTTAGTGACAAATATTTCATGCACAGGAGACAGTTAAAGCTAATAACTAAGCCAGTAACTAACTAGTGGGGATAAGAAAAGTGCAATAAATAAAACTAGAGGGCACATCCAAATCTGCCACTGTTAAGCTATTCTACACAGCCCACCTCACATGCCACCATGAACAGAGGAAGACTGGCTCAACTTGCCCTCCATCGCCTTCATTCTGAGTCACTTTTCTTGTTCATCATCTTAAAATGCTAACAAACCTCACATTTATTTACTTTCACCGCCTATTTTATTTTCTTCTGCTTTACTCTTTTCTATTACCTCTTACATGTTACATTGAGCATGGTATTATTTATACCTGGGCTTCTCGATCCTGGCACTACTGACATTTTAGACCAGATAGCTCTTTGTTAAGGGGGTGGGAGCTGAACTGTGCATCACAGGAGGTATACCTCTACCCACTAGATTCAGTAACACCACCCACCCCAAATCTTATCCATCAAAGATTTCACCAGACATTGCCAAATGTCTCCTGGTAAGCAAGATCAATCACCAGTTGAAAATCATGGGTTTACACTGACATTTACTAATTTATGTATTGATCCATGCAATAAATGTTTATTAGATGAATATTATGAATCAGGTGCTTGACCACAGCAGTAAAAAGACATAATGCTTGATCTCTACTAACCTAAAATTTAATCATAAGTATGAATAAGTAATCTTCCAAATATAATTTAATATATATCCACAGAGGTGAGAACAAAGCATTACTAGAACAAAACAAAAGGAGACCTAACCCAGATTAGAGGTGGGGAGAAGGCAAAGCTTTTTACAAAGAAAGAGGCACTTAACTGCACACCCCCAAAAGATGAGTGCAAATTATCTCCGTGAAAAAATAAAAAATGGAAGAGTGTTCCAGGCAAGGCGGAAAAGTGGGCAAAAGCATATAGATGAAAGATCAAGTCAGGCACTGTTTGGCAATGAGAGGTGTAGGCAGGAACCAAATCACACAGTGTCTTGCGTTTCACATCAGGGAGTTTTGACTTTATTCTAAGGATAGCAATGAAATATGATTTTGCTCCTCAGGACAATGACTCTACCTAGGCTCTCTTGCCCTGACCGTTTTTTCTAGATAAATGTCCTTCTGATATGTCAGTCCGTGGGTACTTCTAGAACTTGTTCTTGGGCAGCCTAAAATTTTACCAATGAAGCCTTCTTTGTAAGCTTTATCCACTCTTTTAACAGGAACAAGATGGATACCATCAATCTTGCATCATAAAAGAATGAGGGAGTACTGCTGCAAGTAAAGACACAAAAAACTAAAACTCCACTGTGTTTTTCAATATTAGATAAGTATAAATTCTAATGGCATTTTGTGTGACCATAACCAAGTAGAGTCCAAGTTTTTGGTGCACTAATTAAATTAATGCTCAAAGCAGCCCTTAAGATTATAAGAAAAGTTAACTTGCCATTTACAGATAAAACTAAGAAAAAAGCAATTGATGGCTTGTCAGCTTTGTACAGCCTAGATTTACCCTTTCCTAGCCTTGATGTTATATCTTGTCAGATTTGTCTAGAATTCAATTGAGATTTCTGAGCCATAAGGGTTTGATTTTAATTAAGTATCTAACACATCCATTACATAAGGACTCGATTTGGTCTTTGTGTGAGGGAAAAACAGTATATATGCAGGTGATGCTTGTTTAATATATCACACACTAAGGAAGATATTTGGCAAGAGAGAGAGAAAACAACTTGATGTGACTTTGAACAGTATCTGAGTCACAAAGAAGAAAGTCAAATGAATGCTCAACATATTGGAAGAATTTTTTTTTTTTTTTTACCAAGCAGTGACTGTTTTAACAGAATGTGTTTTTGATAGAATCATATTGGAATTTGAAGGATGAAAATTTGGTAGCACTGCTTTGCTATGAAGTATCCTCACTCAAAGCAAAGCTTTGTAGAATATGTCCATTTGCAAGTAAATAAGTTTGAATTTATTTCCTCCTTATCATCTGTTCACTACAGAATAAAACAGTGGGAGAAAGGGTTGTGCAGAAAATAAAGCTAGAGATTAACTTTTCTCTCCATTTCTGTAAAGGTTCATCTTTTCTTCTGCAGAAGTAGTCAGGGACACCACCTGTGACCTTTAGCACACTGGAAAGCAATTCTTGTTCACTGATATTTTCTCACAGGTCAGATAGTTCTTAAAGTTCCCATAAATTGTCTTTTTTACATTTTTAATTCTAAATGTTTAGAAGGACTTCTAAGTGCCAGAGAATCTAACCCTCCCCTGAAACTGTTACTTTTGTTTTGTAAGGTTTCACATCAGAAATAAATTTTAATATCACTTCAGGGGCCTTACAAATGTGGGTTTAAAAGTATCTCATTCTTTCTATGTGGTCATTGGTATTTAATTCTTCCTAACAGTATTTAAATTTTCAAAGGTATTCAACAAAAATTAAGTAATTATAAGTATTAATTATTAACAATTATTAATTTATTATTATAAATAATATCATATAATATATTATATAATAGCATATTATATTACAATATGATTAATTATTATAATAGTATAATATATAATAGTATATTGATTATTAATAATAATTATTAATCATAATTACAATGATCTTTTGCCATACTTGTATTGTTATGATTTTTTTAATGTAGAAAAATTGGGCTTGATTTTGAAAGAAAAGCAAACAAAAGAGAGAGATGGCTAAAGATAGGTATAGTTATGTTGTAATTCATAGTGGTCACTGTTTAATAGCCTCCATTGAGTCTCACAGTCAATGAGTAATACACTGAGATCTAAAGATGCCCTGACGAAAAAGACAAAATTTAATCTGAATGAGTATAATAACATTCTTAAAGAAAGAGTGTGTCCATCACAAATTGGTGGAGAATATGGAAAAGCAGGGGTGTTCTGATATGAAATCTTCAAAAATGAAAATTTAAGGATTAATTTTTTGTTCCATCTTCCAGAGGAACAAAAGTAGTTTAGCTCATTTCACATAGAGTACCACAACCCCATGAAAAATGTTCTCCCTTCCAGGAAGATTGCACTCTATCTAAATCTCACTGCTCTGATTCTGATTCCAGATGAATCTGCCTACTGGTCAATCAATAGCCATGAGTGCTGGTAGGGTAATACTCTTATCCCATACACTCATCTCATGAGCCTGGTGAAGGAGAGTCCATCACACCAGTCTTTAGCACATCTACTCTCAGACTAACTATACAGGACTTAGAATTGTAGACTTACCAAGATAATAAATGCCCCATCATTCCTCTTGACATGATTGTGGTACTGACTATTGGCTCTCACCATTTCAAAACACTATAACCCAAACTTACCCATTTCCTGTGAACATTAAACAATATGTAGAACCATAAATATAAACTATATGTATCCTGTATGAATAAGTGATGATATCAGTTATTCATTCATCTGTTCCATATACATCACTCGCTCTGTTTGCCAGGTTCTTTACTAAGTAGTGGAGATGTGCCATTCCCACCCTAGAACAGCTTGCAGCACAGCAGGGGAGGCAGAAATGTGCATAAACATGAGGTAAGATGAAATACACTGAAACAGTGGTTTGTACAAGTGAAACCAAAGCAAGTGGAGGGAGAAACTGATTCTGTGTGCAACTGGGTGAGGAGGGGTTAGTTCAATAATTTAAAATAAACAAATAACCATCATTTTCTGTCTCATGCAGTAATGACTACAGAATTTGTACTTTTTTTCTGACTTATAAAGACCAGCTCAGATATTTTATATGCAAAGATTTTCATAAAATGTACAGAAAATCTAGTTCTGAGAGTAAAGTTTATTTTTTGTATAAAATTGAGGATAAAAGGTGATTCCCATCCTCCATTTTATTTGTTCTCACTAACTTGCATTGGAAATGACTTGCTTACTAGCAAAAGTACTCAGCTATATTCACAATTGGAACTCAGATTTACTCCTAAGGTAATCCACTGTGTCTTTTTGTTCACCATCATGTCCATAAGATCCATAATGGTGCCTGGAATGTAGAAAATGCTATTGAATTTTACCCAGATATTTAAATATGTCAACAGCTCTTTAAGATACTAAATGGCCAGTTTGATAGTACGTTAAAGCTATGCCTTGTCTTTTGGAAGATAACTTATGCAAAACTGTTCATTCACAATCATTTGGTTGCTTTGACAAGTATAAACAGTCTCTAATAATGAGAGGAAGGAAAGGACCATAGACCTTTGCTCTCAAAACATAATGATCTTCCAGCTTCTAGTACATGCAATCTGTATCAGACTAAAAGCAGCAACACTTCAAACACATAACAGCAAGCAAGCACAAAAAAAGTCAAGTCCCAGATCTCTGACCTTTTAGAAACTCCAACTAGCACCTTCCATGAAAGTCTCACTTCAGGGAATTGCAGCAATATTCTGGCAGCTACATTTCTAGTCAAACATACAGGTGACAGAATCTCAGTTAATGGTTACACATGGGACCAGAGGTCTAGACTTAAAGCACTACTCTCAACTGTCTGTGCTAGGATTACTCAACCCTACCACTATCGATATTTTGGACTGGATAATGCTTTGCTGAAGGGGAGTTCTGTGCATTGTAGAATTTTCAATAACACCTCTAGCATCAACACAGTGGCAGCCTTTTCCTCAAATTATGACAACTAAAAATGTCTCCAGACATTGCCAAATATTCTGGGATAGGTAGTAAGGACTGGGCAAATCATTCCTGGTTGAGAACCACTGGTCTCAGCAGCGTAGCTCACTGGACATAATCTCTTTCTATGTAAGTCAGTAGTGACTATACAACATTTCTTACCAATCCATACATCTTGTACACTCATTTTACCAAGGAAAAATCATTTCGAGCGCTGCTTAGGCTATAATTAGGACACCTACTAGTACTAATCAGAGAGCAAGATACAAGCATGCTCTTAGCAGGTGCCTCTGAAGAGTGTACTCCTGATTAGATTCTTTCAAATGCTAACTGCTTGTGGTGGGTGTAAGCCTGATTAGAGTATTTCAGATGTTAACTAACCATACTTCTAACTTCAAATAAAATTAACACTTGTTCTCTAGTTTAGACCCCAGGCACCTCATAGAAGCAACTGGCACACTAAAAGGCTAAATAAAGCTGATAGCAATAATGCAAATGTTTTAAACAGCATAAGCTCACATACTGTAATCCTATTGGGGAAATAGCTGAGATGTAGCACACCTAGAAGTACATTTTCTCTCCCTGAGTCCTACCCAACTAAAACAATTTTGCTGGTGCACAAGCCTATTTGCAGCAGGTTTTCAGTACATGGTACATAGGAAAAATATTTAGGTAGTGACATCCGAATAGAGGAATACCTGTATATAGGATGCCTTTACCCACGAGGTCTGATAACCACTTTCCCATCTCCAGCTTTCACAAGTCAAAATTGAGAGGTGTATTTAGATTATTTCAACTTAAGTGTTTGTTAGATGTTAGGGCTGAGCAATGATGATGATTACACTGAGGAAAGACAGCTACTCCCATCGAGGGCTGGGGGCTTTTCCTGTGTACAAAATATAGGCGAAAATAGAACAGACCAAATCAAGTGAATCCAATGAAATAATCACAGCCGCATGGAGTTGTTTCAGATACAATTATGCCCCTGGACAGGGTAGCAAAGGTTTTATGCCTGACTCATGGAGAAAAAGAAAAAGGGAATCAAGAATTGAATAAAGGATGGAAAAGAGGGCAATTCATACAATTTTCAAGGCACACATCTCTTCCACGTACACTGTTCTCCATCGCAGGACAGTGTACTTTAACTTGTAATCTACCCAGTGAGGAATCAAAGGCAAAAAAAAAATCAAGGTGACCCATAGGCCTTATCCCTGAGGCTATGAATACCATGATAGTGCCTACCCAGAAGGAAATCCAGCTGAAAAACTCTTAAAAACAGGAACAAATTCTGCCCAATAGTTAAATATATTTACACTACTGCCATTAATGTCCACTCACTATTTACAATATAGAGAGAGCAATGCCTCGGGGAGTACTCCAAGGCAAAGATTGTCCACCATTATATCTTCAAAGGGAAGATCTTTTGGAGAGAATGAAAATCTGAGAATTATCTATAAGAAATCTGCTCAGAGGAGATTATAACAAGGGATTGAAGAATTGTGGTACCTCTGGCATGTGGAATAGGAAAGTCCCTCCCACATAGTTCTGACATCTATTTTTATTCAGTAACTTACAGGAGAGGAGAATGGGATGGAGAAACTTCGCTTCCAAGATTTGACTTCTCACCCATGACTATGGGAATCTTATCACATAGGAAATATGCCATTTTCTTCAGTTGGCACAGATAAATAACATGAACGTATAAGTTGGTGGAGCAGGTGGGGGGGGGCAGGGTAGGAGGTCCTTAGTCCTCTGCTCTCATTTCCCTGATGAGTCTCTCTGACTCATCAGAAGAAGAGGAATGACTGACCCACAAGTTTGCCCAACATACCATGTTTTGGGTTTTTCTTTGGGGTCTTCCTGGGAAAATTCTAGGTGTTAGCACAAAATGACCAAGGTGTGTATAAACTTCACAGATCAGCACAGTCTTTATTCAGCAGTGGAGTCATCCCTCTGGCGAACCCACTTTCCTGATGGAAAATGAGCCACTGGCCAAATGGGGAGTCTGTGCTTATATATGTTACACTGCGAGATGTCTTAATTATTGACAGAGCATGTCAGTTTGGGCACTTAGGAAACAAGTTTGTAAAAATTTGAAATTTGTTTTTACTGGGCAATATTTTTACTTGGAGAAGAATGAAGGGTGTGGGGTCAGCGTTCAGTGCTTAACTCTTTCCCATCAGGTTCCTATTTTACTGTCACTGGGAAAGTATTTATTTGGGGAAGGATTAATACTTTGGCTTCCTCTTAGAAACTGCTATTCTCAGTTGGATGGACTGCTTCCCAGGGATTGTCTTATTATGGATGATGCTTGCTTCCTTTCTCAGAATTATCCTGTCCCTGGGAAAGAATGTATTGGGAAAGGATCAATATTCAATGTGTTGCCTTCTTCCTCACACCCTCTTCCCAGGCTACACTCTTTTGGGGTTTGTCATTTTCCATATCTTACTCTAGGCTGCCCTCAACCCCATGGGGAAACCTATAGTGTTAAGCTACTATTTCCAGCTATATTACTTCCAAGATGGTTGAATCAGGGGTGAGGTGTTAGGAAGCCCATTATGGTAGTACGTAGTCTCTGATCCAGTTTTTCGCCTGTATGAAACAGATACCTTGATTTTACCTGTCAGTTCTCATGTCTGTCTCAATTGATCCTGAACTCAGAAGGATAAAAGAAAGGTTAAATATTGACCAAATATCCAATAAAATAAAACACATAAAACCTTGAGCTATGTGAACAAGGACTAGCATATGAAATCTGAGCCAACATTTGGAGATCAAGCCAACTTCTGGTGTGAATAGGGCAGATGGTTACCAAGTTGAACAGTTCAGAAAAAGTTAAGTGGGGTTTATACCCAGAGGCATCTAAACAGCTATTGTAGCTTTATCCTCAAATGAAATACTATACTCTTATGTCTATTTAGCTTATCAAAAGGCTAGAAGACATCATACATACATATAAATACACACACACACATACACACACACACACACAAGCACACCCACATGCATATAAATACACACATACAAAATACTAATAGGCTATAATTTGTCACTTATATAATCCATGACTATGGGGACCTTATCATATAGGAAATATGCCATTTTCTTTAGTTGACACAGATAAATAACTCGAGAAAATTTTTGAAAATATGGCAGCTATGTACACAATTAAAAGGAGCTGTGCTTGGAACATTCTGTCTCTAGAAATCATATCTGCTCAAAAAAATGAAGAAATTTAATTAACTATAAAAATTATGCTTTTACAAGAGCACGATAATGAAAGGGAGATGAAAGAAGGCAGGAAGAAAGCAAAGGAATGACCTTGGAAAAAGGGGTGAGATCTTTGAGATTATATTGGATGTAAGCAAATGGGAAGGTGAGACAGACCCAGGTATATTTGTTCTTAACCATCTGAAATAGAAAGAAGTCAAGTCATACAGAAAGATGATGTGTAATTGTTCAGACAAACAGACATATCAGCTGCCAGACATGCAAATGGACATGTCTTCAGTGGTTCTATCCCCCTGCCTCTGAGCCACCCCAGCTGATATTAGAACAGAGGAGCTATCAAATGCTGTCAAATGCTGCCAAAATGGCAGAGTCATAAGTAAAATGACTGTAGTTGATGTTTTGGGTCACTAAGTTTTGGGATGGTTTGTCATGCAGCAATAGATCAATGAACCACCCTTTTAGGCATTCAGTCTCAGATATACAAGTTTGTTATACTCACATTGTGTGTGTGTGTGTGTGTGTGTGTTGTACTGGGATTGAACCCAGGGGCACTCTAACACTGAGCTACATCCCTTCTTAATTTTTATTTTGAGACAAAGTCTCACTAAGTCACACAATTTGGCCTAGAACTTGTCATCCTCCTGTCTCAGCCTCACAAGTAGCAGGCACTAAGGTCTGAGCCATCTTGGCCAACACATTCAAGCTTTTACGTATTTCTGTTTAATTATGCACATGCTTGTTCAATCAAAGAAGAGTTGAACAATTTCTAAATTTCCATTGAATGCTGAATTAGTTCAGATATAAAGGATTTTTTCTTTCAATTATTTCACGAGAATGTCTCAGCAGTGGTTTGATATTTGGGTCAATATTCTCAGGTACATGATATGCTCCTTCAAAATATAATGACAAATATATATTTTTTAATTTCAAAAACTCTTTTTAAATTTTCTGTTTTGGCATTTATTTTCTTTCCTTGCTTTGTTTTTTCATCTAAAAGTCATGCTATTATTCCTATATTGGATTTACTTTGTCTTTACTACTTCACTTTCTCTCAAATCTTTATATTTTCTTCACTTGTTTTGACTTTTAAAATTTTACCCCTTTCTATGTATATTTCTTAGAAAGCATCATTTATTGCATCTATTCAGTCTTCTGTTACTATTAGTTAAGTCTTCATTTCTAAGGTAATTTTTATAATTTCTAGTTATTTATTGCATTTGTTACTTTCTTTTAGAGAGTTTCTAATTTTTATTTATAGTATTTTTCATAACCTATATTATTTTCTTAATGCTTATAAAATTGTTTTGATGTTGTAAGTCATAACTTTTACCTATTTAATAGATATGTCTTTGGAATGGGTTTTGTTGTCAATAAAGATGTTGTTCTTTTTGTATTGTCTCTTATTTAATTTTTTTCCTTTTTTTTGTAGTTGTAGGTGGACAGAATGCCTTTATGTGTTTATTTTTATGTGGTACTGAGGCTTGAACCCAGTGCCTCACACATGCTAAGCAAGCACTCTACCACTGAGACACAACCCCAGCCCTGTCTTTTATTTTTGTAATAACTTTTTGTTGTTGTTTTGTTTTCTTCTTTTTTTTTAAGAATCAACCTCAATAGTTTGTTAGATTTTATGTAAAGTTGATTTTTAATGACTTTTTAGAAATTTAATTTTTAGATTTCAGGGCCCCCTATTTTGTGTGTTTTTG
The DNA here is from genome assembly GCF_001458135.2 of Marmota marmota marmota. NCBI lineage: Eukaryota > Metazoa > Chordata > Mammalia > Rodentia > Sciuridae > Marmota > Marmota marmota. The sequence continues at coordinate 4,492,921 of NW_026000005.1, forward strand.
TAGAGTATTAAATAATAACTTGCTGAAATTTTCTGTCTCTTTTCATTTCCCTGGTCTTATCTAAATATTGTGTCTTGTTTCTCTGTGTTACCCTAGGTCAGTCAGTTTTTCAGTCACTCCAGTTTCCAGCATGGGATCAGGTCTTGAAAGGAACTACTAGCTGGTCATCTTCAGGAGTTCAGAGGACCAAGACTTCTCTGGTCTTTCCAGGCCTTCCTAAAAGCCCTGCACTCACCACTTTTGTAGCAGGCAATCCCCTCCTCACCCCCACCAACTTACCCCCTCCGTTTTGGCTGTTGTTCCCAAATGATCCCCACTATGGTTCCCAGTGTCATTATTGGTGATTTTGGGTTTCTCTTGTTCTCAGACTCCCCACTGTTTCCTGATGTTTTCTCCTCAACATACAACAAATACCCTGCAGATTCTGTAGTTCTTGGTAGTTTTATCCTAATTCTACTTTTGACATTCAAGAGAGTATCATACTTCCTAGTTTTATTATAAATATTTCCATAATATTCTTATTTTTGCTATCCAGTTACTGTGTTTATTTTTATGTGAGGATTTGGGAAGAGCCAAATACTGTTCTTCCATTGCCACTTCCGTCTTCCCCAAATGGTGGTTTCAGCAATGGCATGCATGATGGCACACCAGAGTCCAAAATGGAAGTGGTATTTCAGATTTCAAGTCAACATCACACACTTAATGTCAAATAGTCTATGTACCCACTATATGATTTATAATAGTCAAAGGCAAGTTAACTGTATTCCCTAACATTATATTTTTAAACGAGAAAATTTTTTAGTTGAAAATGAATTCATAATTTTATTTGCTAGATATTTATTCCTATGTTGGTGATTCAATTTATTTTCAAGAATCATTTGACAAACTCAAAGTCATAACCATTTTCATTACTTCATTGAAACAGAGTAGTGACCAAAATCAAGAAAATATTTATTAACAGAAAAAAGGTTAAAAAGAAATATTCTTTAGCTAAGAAATACACTGAAAGGGATTAACTCAGATGCTTCCTTTAAAAATAGTTCCGAAATAAAAATGCTTTTTAAAAATAATATCTCTTAGAACAATTCATGGAGATATATGGCATGAAGTATGTTTAAAATGGAAGCTTCTGGGCCTTATGTACTATGTAGAATCTAGACTGATGTTATGCTTCCAGTTAACCTTATTTTCCTTTACTCTTAATCATTGTTTAGGCAGGTGCTTGCATAAAATTTCTGGCAAATAAAAAAAAAGGCTACAGGTGTGTGATGTTTGTTCCTGCATTTCCATGTCACACAGGATGTTGATAGACCTCTCAGATGCTGGATGATAGACACCAAATGCAAATCAGTATCTTGAAGGATCTGTGAAGCACAATCCTGTAAGTCCCATTTCATTTTAATTTGCAGAATAAGAAATGAAATAAAGAAAATAGATTATCTACACACTGAGATTTTTCTTGTTCAAGAAAGATGTCTTCCTAGTTGTTAATATATGAATTATATTTTCAGATTTTTCAATTGTATTCCTGATGTGTATAAAGACAGTGTGTGTTTATCTAAAGTAAGCTAAATTAATGTGTGCCTGCACACACACACACACATACACACAGAGTTACACATGTATTCTGTAATAACTATAGTGCTGATGGTTAAAATTCTAAGAAACTAAAATGTGATTCAGAAAAAAATACACAGATTTTACAAGTTGAATAAATAGAAGAACAATATCTACAAGTGTTGTTATAAACATGGAAGTGTTATTTACCCAGAAGTGTCAAAATCATTATTATACTTGTAGAGTCAGCTCAAAACAATCATAAATAGGTCAGCTCCTACGAGCTGACCTAACACCTGCTGATAAAATTTGGGATCAAACTTAGGGATTAAACTGGACAAGTCTGCACTTGAATCCAGTTATAGTTTTCTTTCATGCCTGAAGAATCAGAGAACAAATCTTGTTTATTGCAGGAATGTGAGCAGAAAAGCATTATGGCTGGACCAGAAAAAAATGGGTGATTGGAAGAAACTAAGTGGAAGCTTGATAACTCCACTATTGTACAAATTAAGTACTCATGGAATTTAGACTACAAGATAGCATGATGTAGCTCCCTTAACATAAGGACAGAATAATCCCTCCCGATGAGTCAGACTCGTGGGAGAGAATCTGTGTTGCTTTTGAAAATTCTTTTGGAGCCTCTGCCAAGCAGCATCTTATACTATAAAGATATATAATTATATAGAGTGAATAATTCATCTCTGCAGATGTCTTATATGTTATCTGTTTACCTGCTTGTCTCCAACAGTGTCTTATGGAACTGGGACTGTGTCCTCCCCATGGATTCATCTTGGTTGTAGAAGACAATCCCCAGAATGTAAGCACCACCCTATAAAGGTTTTTTTGAGTGTTGAGTGCATAAGCAAATAGTTCATTCAGATAGGATAGTGGCATCTGCAAATCTGAGTAATCAAATTTCAGGCCATTTGCAAAACTTCAAATACAACTGTCTTGTAAATACACAGGAGTCATTTTTTTTTTCTATCCGGAAGAACCCTTTCCCTTGTTTCCTTTGTTATTTATTCTTATCTGTTTGTAATAATTAAACTGATCAAAGGATCTTTGGATCTATAAATATAGTGTTAGCCCAGATTCTTTTTAGTTTACAAATAGAAATGCTTGATAAAATAATAAGGGGAGGCTATTTTGTTCAAAGGTCATTCTTTTTTTTTCCCCCTTTCCAAAGGTTATGCTATGGTCTTTGTTCTAAAGTGAACTTATATGTTTTAATTGACAGTCCTAAATTCATTTTCCACTTATTTCAGCACTCATGGGAGTTAAATCCGACCCAAATGATTAATTCATTCCTGAATAGCCAAATTGTGCCCAAAATGCCATGAGCTTATAAACTCTCTAAATCTAATGTGAAGATCATCTCTAGACAGAGTCTAAGTTGAACACTCCTCACAATGTATTTGTCACTAAAGATTTAAGCAATTTCTGTATATCAGTACTATCTCCTTTCTAGTCCTCCCAAGCAACTCCTACACAGTGACTATTGAGTAGTACTTCTTTGGGTTAGCAGCTGGCTTTTTCTTTCAATATATTTTAAGAACCATCCTAGATGCAAACTAAAGCTCTATTAGGGTATTACTCAAATTCTTTTTGACTTATCTAAGATCTGGTTTCTACATTACATGACTTTTCTTAGTCATATATAAACTAGGTATTAAGTGAACACAAAATTATTCCCAAAAATAATTTTTGAAAGCTAGTTTATTTTATAGGATCATTTCTGGTATAAAGACATTTTATTAAATGTGTAGTCACAAAAACTGGGAACTTTTGAAAAGTTGGTTTTAGGTAGGCATGATGTTTAATAACTTATCTAGCAGAGGGATTGACCTGTCGGAATGGATTCTGGTGGCCATAGCACTGGTCTAGAGGCCTGCATTTCTCCCTGATGTACAAGATGTTAATTATTGGACCCAAGGGAGGTGACTGGGTTATGACAGCCTTAACTCAATCTCTGAATGAATTACTTGATGGGATTAACTGGGTGGTAACTGAAGGCAGGTAGGGTGTGGCTGGAGGAGCTGAGCATTGGGAACTTGTCTTTGGGGTATATATTTGTATCTAGCAGGTGAAGATATCTTTCTGTGCTTCCTGGTCATCATGTGAGCTACTTTCCTTTACCATACTCTTCTGCCATGATGTTCTACCTTAACTTGAGCCCCAAGGAATGGAGCCAGCCTTCTCATTCAGAGGAATGAGACTTCTGAAACTATGAGGTCCCAAATAAAGTTATTCTCCTCTAAAATTTTTCTGGTCAGGTCTTTTAGTCATAGCAGTGAAAAAGCTGACTACAACAGGAGGTATGGCTGATCTGCAGAGATTGAGTGCAATGGTAGTGGGGGGCATTCAGGGGTTTGAGCCAATGACTATTTATCAACAGGTAGAGTTATAGTTCTTTAAGTAATATTAAATTAGTAGCACATATTACTATATAATAAGCCCTGTGTTAAGTCTTTTTATTTCAAAATAGAAAAGAAAATAGAAGATAAAGACAAAGGAAATAAGAGTTATTTCACTTTGAGGAAGAAGGCTACTAACTCACCTTACAACATCCTCATGGATTCCACACATAATCAGTGAGTGAGGTGACATCTAAAGCCCCTACAATTTGGGGAGGGGAAACTTTCCATAGGAAAAAAAAAACAGCTTTCTTGCACAAATTTTCCAAAAACATATGATTATATAAACACATTTCTAGAGCCCCTCCCAGAGGCCCTCAAGGTTCAACATCATTACCATCACTAAATCCATCTCTGTAATTTACTCAGCGGAAACTGATAATTGATGAGTCTTCAAAAGATTCTCTGTGCCCAATATAAATGGTTAACTCTGGAAAACTGAGAAATCTATTAAAATCCAGAATTAGTATTATATGTAACATTAACTGTTTATGGACGTGAAAATCTAATAAGTCAAAGAAGAAAATGTTAATATTTGCGTATTTGCCTATCCTGCTCATACCTTCTCATACCTTTGTTTTGATCTTATGGAGGGGAAGACTATTATGTTGACAGACACCTGGAATAAAGGCAAGGAGGATGGGAGACAAGAATAATGTCAGCCTCCTGTCAACCCCACCTTGTCAACCTCCAGGAATCCCTTCTACAATGACGTGATGCTGGGACCCACCCCAGATGGATAAAATAAAAATCTCTGGGCATCAGCGTTTGTAAAGGGGTGATTTCAAAGAGTGCTTTGAGGTTGAGAAACATTGCCATACACCTACAGCACAAGCAAATGAAGTCAAAAACCAAAAAAAGAAAAAGAAAAAAAATCTGTTTCTTGAGGGGGAACATCTGAGACAAGACAGGCATGAGGGGTGTCTCCAAAACAAAGTCTAACTGAGGAACAGAGAGTACTTTCATTGGCACCTTGGGATTTGGCAGCTGTGAAAGGTCAAACAGAGGGAACACTTGGCAGGACTGAGGTGTTTTCACAGCAGGAAACTGCAGGTAGAGCCTGAACAAGCTGTCCCTCAGGCAAAGGCAGCTAGAAGCTCCTGGGCTGACAAAGGGAAACCAGGGTAGACATCATGCAGTGAATGCATCTGACAGATTCTGTGGTACTGTGACATCCCCTCCCCAGAAGACTAAAGACTTATCAAGTGAGAATTTACAAAAGTTAAAAGTACTACATGGTGTGAGGGGGGCGGGGGTCAGGGGAAGGGGAGTGAAATGTGACCTATTAGTGTATACTTCTATCTCTATCTCAAATACTGGTGGTAATTTTTAACAATTGGTTTGAATGTTAAATAACTGTATTTCTTTAACATATGTATTCTGTGTGTCAGGTGACTAAACTGAAAAAGAAAAAGGGCATCAAAGTTGAGAACAAGTAACTATAAGTTACCTTGTAATGTGAACTATCTACATGAAAAATAAAGTAGATGGATGGATGGATGGATGGATGGATGGAGAGATGGATGGATGGATGGATGCATGGGTGGATGGAGAAAAATTCCAGAATTTGGAGCAAGAATAAAGAGTAAGGCAAGTGTCACTGTCTCCAATGAAATGCAGAATAATCAGAAAACTGATTTGTTTTTCCAAAAAATATACACAAAATGAGATATGTGGGATAAGATTAATGCAAGGAATGATCTTAAAAAAAAAAAAAAAAACATGCTCTAAAACATGATCTAAAAAACAATTTGGTGTCCCCCTCAGATTTAAGAGCAGTTATAAGAAATGTAGTTTGAAGTCAAAATTGGGATTTTCAAGACATTTTAATTTATGGAGAGTTTGGAATATTGCAAGATAGGTATTACCTGTCCTTGAAGACCTCTGTAGTTTCTGTGCCTCACTCAGGAGAGGTACATTTGAATGGTGCCTATGGAGGAGCTATCAACAGGTTCAAAGTATAAATCAGAGGAAACAGAGAAGTCAGGGCTGGCGGAATGCAGCAGAGGAATGGAGGAGACCACAGGCCAGGACACAGCCTGAGGGTCCTGAGACAGCCCTGAGAAATGTGAGAAAAATGAGAGCGAAGAGACTGAAGTATACTGGGAGAAGAAAGAGAAAGCATTTTCAGCAATAGCTACCTCATCGTTTTACCCAAACTCACTCCTAAAATAAAAGCTGTACTCTTCTGCAAGGTAGGCGGGCCTGCGACCCACCAGCAGAAGAGGAGCAGCGGGCTGCTGAGAGGCAGAGCCGCCCACTCCCCCTGCGCCGGCAAGGTAGACAGTTCGGCAAGGTAGACAGAACTGTGACCACCCACAGAGCAGGCCCAGCAGCCTGCTGAGGGGCAGAGCCGCCCCCACCCCCCGCGCCTGCCAGGTAGGCGGAACTGTGACCACCAACAGAAAAGGCCCAGTGGCCCGCGGCGGGACAGAGCTTCCAATCACTCCTGCAAGGTAGGCGGGCCTGCGACCCAC
>NW_026000005.1:4500282-4523412 GCF_001458135.2 Marmota marmota marmota
TGGGAGGGAAAGGGAGAGAGAAGGGAAATTGCATGGAAATGGAAGGAGACCCTCAGAGTTATACAAAAGTACATACAAGAGGAAGTGAGGGGAAAGGGAATAATAATACAAGGGGGACAAATGAATGTCAGTAGAGGGGGCAGAGAGAGAAGAGGGGAGGGGAGGGGAGGGGGGATAGTAGAGGATAGGAAAGGCAGCAGAACACAACAGACACTAGTATGGCAATATGTAAATCAATGGATGTGTAACTGATGTGATTCTGCAATCTGTATATGGGGTAAAAATGGGAGCTCATAACCCACTTGAATCAAAGTGTGAAATATGATATGATATTACATACAAGAACTATGTAATGTTTTGAACAACCAACAATAAAAAATTTTAAAAAAAAGCTGTACTCTTTCACATGTAAATAGAAATCTCTAGATCTTATCTTTATTTTGAGTAATGCACATAATGCACAACATCCTTTATATTATAAACATCTCATGACATTGCAAAGTCTTCAAGGAAAACGACTCAACCCTCAATATATTTCTCACAATTTCTGCATACTTTAGTGCACAGAAACCAAAAATCCTCCCACAATCACTACATATTTTCTTTGCCTTTATTGTCTGTCATTCAGCAGTTTGGAGTCTTCTCCAAAGGCATTATAGCATAAAGAAAATACTCTTTTCACCAAATTGCTTTGTTCTCCCATGAAATTTTTATGTTCTTTTAAAAGAACATTTTAGAATATCCTTGTTTCAGAATTGCAAAGGAATATGAAATTTAAGTGACTAAGTCTGCCTGCTGGGTCACAAATGCAAAATTACTGCAATCTGTTTCTCAGTTTATCAGTTTCCCTAAAGGCCATTAAGTCCTATGCATAGTCCTAATAGCTTCATCTTTAAATGCTCCGAGGCATAGCCCAGAAATTAAGATGGGAGTTTAATTTATTCCTTCTTCCATTCAGCCCTTAATCTTTTCCTAGTGCTTTGGAAGCTGATTTACCTTAAATTGCAATTATTCTATAAAAAGAATTTTAAAGGAAAAGGAACAAGACTTTTTGCCATTAATTCTCCTTTCACCTTTTCCTTTTCTTCAAGTGTGGAAGCAGGCAGAACAGGGGAGCCCTCCCCTTACTGGAGCCTTTGGTGATTGCTTCCTCCTCTTAGCTCCTTTAGTACTAATAATTTTAATCATTCACTGTGTACTTAATGTTTTACAGTTGTTGTTACTGCATAACAAGTGACCACAAAACTTGTGGCTTGAAGCAGCCACTTTGCAGCACTCCCAGATTCTGCCAGGACACAACAGGAATGGCTTGTCTCCATTACACAGTGCTTTGTTTTTACCTGGTAGTTACTTGATGGCTAGGGCTGAATTCATCTGAGGTCACTTTACTCACAAACCTGGTGGTTGATTCTGGATTTAAGTAGCTACTTCAGTGGGACATTGGCTGGGGCTGTCAAATGAAACACCTAATGGAGCCCCTCCATGTGTCCTGGGCTTGCTTACAGCATGGTGACCTCAGGATAGTTAGTCTCAATGTTGGCTCAATGCTCCAGAAGCAAGATCTGCACAAGTGAGGTGGAAACTGCATTGCCTTGCACCGTCTAGGTTTGTAGTCATATTTAGGGATTTCCTCCACATTCTATTGGTTATAAGCAAGTTACTAAATCCAATTAGGTTGAAGGGAAGGGGCACATATCCCACCTCTCAATTAAGGACTGCCAAAGAATTCGTGCATACTGTTTGAAAACCATCACAATTTGTTTCCTTGTGATTTTGCTTTCTATGTGTATGTCCTGACTTTTAAGCTTCATGTTGTTCTAAGCTGATAGGGTTGCCAAGAACAGCAAACAAAAATACAGAATGCCCCATGAAACTTGAATTTCAGATGAGTACGACATACTTACAATAAAAGATTATCCATTGTCTATGAAATTCAGTTTTAACTGGATGGCCCATACTTTATCACACAACTCTACTGAAGCAAAGAGTCCAGTGTGAAAGATGTTAGAGAGATTCACTTATGCCTGTCAGTAATCCAGATGTGATATCTAATTAGATTACTCAATAATCACACATACCAGATCCTGAGACGTCATTTCCTCTATTGGTAATATCAAAGTGAAATCAGTGTTCTGCACCCAGATCTTTATGTTGCTACCTCAGCATGACAGGGAAGTCCTTGGAGACCCGACTAAGTGTACAATTCTACTTCACTCCAGGATTAAAATTATCATTAAGTACATTTTTTGCAGGTTTTAGAGTGGTTATTAATGGTAATTAGACATAAAAACTCTGTAGCAAAATTCTCTTAGGTTTTAAAAATAAAATTTCATAGTCAATTTTTTAAAGTAACTGTTTCAAAATGCTTATGGTTACCTTTTCATCATTCTCTCTGTGTACCAGTTTGTTCTGAAATGTCCATTTTCTTGAAGATTTTTTTTTCCAAATGTACTGCAAATTTTTCAACAACAGAAAACTTGTAAAGAGGTCTCAAAACTATTGTAAGAGGTTTGTCAACCCCAAGCCTTATTGTACAATAAATACATAAAAATATTATTACCATTTTATGGAAATGTACAACATTTAATCTTCATATTTAGATAGCTGAGAAAAAAATATTGAGTAGTCTGCTGAATTTCTATCATGGAAACAGTACTTTATTCATAAATAAATCTCATCTACAGTTTGTTCACAAAATTTAGGTTATGGGAGATTAAATAATATAGGAGAAGAGTTTAAAAGAGTTAAAGTGCTTTGCATAAAGTAAATAAACAAAAGTAGATGTTGAGCACAGTTGAGTTTCTGCCTCGGGGTGGAAAAAGAAATAGAGAAAGAAAAATTAACCCAGCAATGTAGTATAAGAAATGAATACCCTATAAGAAAAGATGACTAATTAAGAAAAATACATACATTCACGTGGGAAACCATAGGTGAAGCTACTTGAGGGGTCTCTGCTCCATACAGAGCCATGGGGGTCTTAGGTCTTCCCTTGCCAAAGATCCCAGCTTTCCTGTGTGTATCAGACCACCAAGGTGTGAGATCTCTACCCCTGCTTTACTAGTGGGACACCTTGTGTAGCTCTGGAATTGGGTGTAACCTATTAGGAACTGGACAGCCCACCTCATACCTTATTTGGCAAAGAACATTACATGAAAAACCTTTGATGTTCCCCCATATAAATAAAGCAAGCATGGACTCCATCTCTTTATCTTTCCAGTGTGGAAGCTCAATCCCTAAGATCAAAGAGCTGTTCTGCCCTCGCATTTCAAAATTACTTCCTGTGTACTGTGGTTTTTTCACCGTTTTCTTCTTGTAGCTTTTATTCTGCAGCCAGCCTGCCTCATCAGAGGAACCGGGATTTTGTCGCCTGGGTGGGAAGTGGGTGAGACATACTTACATACATACATACATACACACACATATATTCACATAAATTAAGATGCTAATAATGTTTACTAGATTATTTGCAACTTGATTAGATAATTCTTCCTACATCTCCCACCTTGAGTATTTTCTTTTCCGACACTGAATATATCACAAGGGACACTAGGTTAGAAGTTTTAGCCAATTAAGCTGGGCTCAGTGGTACACAACTGTAATCCTAGTGACTAAGGAGGATAGAATAGGCAGATCATGAGTTCAAAGACAGCCTCGAAAATTAACAAAGCCCTAAGCAAGATGCAACTTAGTGAGACCCTGTCTCAAAATTTAAAAAAGGACTGGGGGTGTTGCTCAGTAGTTAAGTGCCCCTGGGTTCAATCCCATATGCTAACAAACAAACAAACAAGCAAAAAGAAACAAAAGTTTTAGCCAATTATATTAAATATAAGAATGTAAAATTAACCCAGTAGACTTAGGGACCATCTAATACACTGGCACTTGGCTGTACTAAAATACATACATGCGAGCATGATGGACAGCTGGTATACATTCTTTCCTCAGTTTAGCTTTTTTCAATTAAATTTATCTGTAATTGATACATAAAACATAAAATTATACATATAAATGGGATAATATGATGTTTCAATGTATGTATATGTTATGTAAAGTTTAAATCAGGTTAAACTCATATATTTCCTCAAACACTTATCATTTCTTTATAATGAAAACTTTCAAAACCCCTTTTTGCTAGCTTTTTAAAAATTTTTTAGTTGTAGATGAACACATATCTTTATTTCATTTTTATGTGGTGCTGAGGATTGAACCCAGTGCCTCTTGCATGCTAGGTGAGCACTCTATCACTGAGCCACAAATTTTTGAAGTGTACAATACATTGCTATTTATCTATAGTCTCTCTACTGTACAATAGCACACCAGAACTTCCTGCTCCCACCCAACCATAACTTAACACTTATTATTCAACCTTTCCCCTTCCTGCTGCCCCTTTCCCTTCTTTCTCCAGCCTTTGGTAACCACCATTCTATCTCTACTTCTATGCAATAGCTTTTTCAGATTCTATACATGAGTGAGATCATGCAGTACTTTCTGTGCCAGTTTCATCCACGTTGTTACAAATGACAGGATTTCATTCTTTTTACAGTTTAATAGTATTTCATGTGCCACCTTTTCTTTATCCCCTCATTAGCTAATGGATGCTTAGGTTGTCTCTCTGTTCATCTTTCCCATCAATTCGAAAGAAAACATGTCCAGGACTAAGGATAAACAAAGTCCATAGAATTATGAAGAGCATAACTGTAAGTGGAGAATATTATGTCTTTTATTGCTTCCAGAAGTTCTCTCGCCTTTCCCATAAGTAAGCAGTTGTTTAGGAATTTATCACTAATTTGCTGGTATGCACTCAGAAAATGGTATGAGCTAGGACCACAGTGCTTGCCATCAGAGGGTGGAAGAAACCAGGAGTTGAAGTTCACTCACAGTTGCAGAGTGAAGTAAGAGACTAGAGTGAAATGTACCACGAGAGCAGTCAGAAAGAAAGTTAACTCCCTGAAGGTTCACAATGAAGGTTTCATTCACACAACAAGATATGATATTAAGTTAAATTCATACCTAAAGATAAAACTCAGGTCAAAAAGAAGCATTATCTAAAAATGTAAAACTTATACCAATAATCAGCCAGTATGTTAATAAATAATTTTAAAACTGCAGCCATTTAAACTCATATAATAATGTCAGGATTCCTCTTTCACTCTGCAATATCTCAATGTATAAATACTTTATTGAGTTAAAAGTAAATTCATAAAGTAAACATTTTACAAAATAAATCATATACTATTCCTAGAAATGCCATTTTTATTTAAAATTTTATTCTACCCTTTTGTTAAAGTTCACATGCACAGAATTATACATTAATCACTTAAAAATTATGAAAAACTTTGTAGGAATATGACAAAATAATAATTTTATATTCATCATTGAAAATTGTAATTAAAATTTTATCCTACATTTTATTTGGAACAATTTTGGTTAATTTGTGTTGTCTTTGCATTAAACATTCCACTTGTACATATCAGTGCTTGTATTATCAATTGAATTATTTCAAAGTGTTATCTGCTTTTCAAGTCAATACTAAATTAGTAATACAGATTGAGGACATTATAAGAGAAAATTGTTATTTCTTGAAAATTGCTCATAATACTAACTGAATAATCTTTATTTTAAATACGCTGTCAATCATTATCACTATCACAGATGACAGAATTATTTTTAAGAAAAAGAATAAAAGCATTTCCTACAGGTAATCATTTCAAATGACAAAAGTAATCATTTGTTCAGTCCAAGAACACAGAGAATACCACAAGAAAGTTTATAATCAAAGACAACCAATGAGAGAAGTTGTGATTTGGATCTAAAATGTTCTGCAAAGGCTCTTGAGTTGAAGGCTTGGTCCCAAATGTAGGAAGCAAGGTTTAGAGGTAGGACTCTTGGGAAGTGATTGGATCAGGAGGAATCTGACCTCATCAGTGGGTTAATCCATTGATAGATTAGTAATTCAATGGCATAGTGAGAGGTGGTGGAAACTATAGGAGGTAGGGCCTACTTGGAGAAAATAGAACACAGGGGCATGCCCTGGAAAAGTATGTCTTATCCCTAGTCCCTTCTTCCCCTCTTCCCCTGCTTCCTGGCCACAATAAGGTGAGCAGCATTCCTGCACCACACCTTTCTGCCATGATGTTCTGCTCACTTCAGGCCCCCCAAAATAGATCTGGCTGACCATGGATTGAAACCATGAGCCAAAATAAATCTTTCCTCCTCTAATTTGTTTCCTCCCAACCTCAGGTATTTTGTCTCAGCAACAATAAGCTGAGTAATAAAGAAGTTATAGGTTTTCAAAAATCAAGTTTTAAAAAAAACATATTATAAGTATTTGCCATATCATTCCTAAGCAAGCTATTCTTGCATAATGTTTTTTTCATTTCTTGCTAATTAATGAGGAAACTTCATGTTGCATGATAAAATAGCTACTCCTGGTAAAAATTCCTGATTATGGGACAGACATTATCCCACAACAGTTTTGGAAAACAAATTACATTGATTTTTAAGTGTTTCATGATATTTTCTCTTTTTTTATTCTTTGAAGATTTACTAAGTGCTTAGTATTTGTCAGGAACTCTCACAGAGGTTTTCCCCCCCTCTCCTTATACAAGTAAGTAATTGAAGATGCCTCCAATCTAATATTGCTGCTTGCAAACAGTCTTAAAGCAGAAAACTATAATAATGCAAACCACAGGAGTGTAACTGCACATATTCTTACATCACATTTAGATCATATGCAATTAATATCATATGTTAAAGCTGTTTCAGTAGGGTGGGGTGTGTGGTGAATCCATTATCGAAAATGTATGTCTGTATCACAAAGACCTAGAAAATAGTTCTTATGCTACTCAATTTTCTGTTACAGTAACAAATACCTGAAGTGATCAATTTATAAGGAAGAAAGGCTTATTTAGGCTCCTAGTTTGGGCAGTTTCAGTTCATGGCTCAGTGACCCCTTTGCTTTGGGTCTATGGCAAAGCAACACTTCATAGCAAGAAAGTATAGAAAACATATGTTCACCTCATAGCTGGGAAGTAAAGAGTGGGAATGGGGATGCTGGGGTCCCATCGTCCACTTGGAAATCATGACCCCAATCATCTAAAACCTCACACTAGATCCCATATCTTGAAGGTTCTACCACCTCCCAACAGCACCAAGCTGGGGACCAGGCCTTACACATGGGCCTTTGGAGGACACTCATCTGAGCTACAGCATTCTTTGACTTTCAGAAATATGCTACCTCTAATTAGAAAGAGGAGAGAGAAGCTTCCAATAGCATTACTTATATGAGGGCTGTAAGAAGTTTAAAGCATTCATTGTACTTCTCACAAAAAGAGAAAGATGATCAGAACCTGAAATCCAGAACCCTCACCTATCACCCAACTCTATAGGTTGTTAGGGAAAATAACTTTATGCCCCTAGGGGTTATTGCCATTGCATTTTATCTACATACCCAGATGTAGAACACCTGAGTTCTATCTGTGAAGATTATTATGCCCCTCTAGGAACAACCCGAATTAAAAGTCCTCTGTGGGCAATTTTCCCTACAAGTGTTTCAACTCTGATGAAGAGAATAGAAATATGAATCAAAGAGATTTTCTAATATTTCTTAAACTGTGGCCTATACAGTTTATTAAAAATAAAAAAGTTAATGAGACTAGCGATTGGATTATAACGAATTAGTCTCTTAGTGATGGGTGGCAGTGAATACAGCAGTCTACTTTTACCATGATCACTAAGATTTTAAAACCACTCAACTTAAAACTGAAAATATTCATCCTTAACCATTAATTCCAAGCCATCTCTGGCCTGGGCTCTGCCCTGGTCCTATCAAGCCTACAGATGAAAGAAGCTTCTCCAGTGCAGAAGGTGACCCCAAACCCAACCTATCTGTGACATCCACCAGGCTGCCAACCAAGGGTTTATGGAGCTTCTCTCTTCCTGCACTACCTGCTCCCTCACACTTGTTGTGGCCCTGTGACTTACTGTTCCCAAATGAGATGTGATTTCAAGTGTTCGGGGTCATTCTAGGAGAAGTTTGAAAAGTTGAAGTATGGGGGCTGGGGTTGTGGCTCAGAGGTAGACCTCTCACCTAGCATGTATGAGATACTGGATTCGATCCTTAGCACCACATAAAAAAATAAAATAAAGGTATTGTGTCTTCCTACAACTAAAAAATAAATAAATATTTTTTAAAGTTGAAGTATGGTTTCCCTAATCCTTTAAATTCCTTCATAACTGTGGAAATGGGATGAATTGTCCCTCAGCCAGTGTCCTGAAAAAGAACAATGTGGAACAGTCTCCAGATGGTAGACTTGTGATATGAGACAATGAAGATGAAGTGTTAACAAGAAATAAACCTGCTTTTAAGCCACCGAGACACTTAAGGTTGTTTCCACCAGCCTGACACATTCATAACTCTCTATTATTCCCTATTAGATTCCACCCCAGCCCTACTGTCAAATTGAGTCCCTGAGTATTTCATAAAATCAGAGCCACTATCTTATTGGTAGAACAAAAAGAGAGGAAGGAGTAGCTTCAAATTAAATGTTAACTGTACTTGTGATGGGAATTATTTTTAGAATTAAAACCCTAGTTAAACACAAAATAAAATAAAATAAAAAATAACTAGAAGGTCTACCACCTCAAAGATGGCAGATCTTCCATCCCTACCCCTTGTAGGCTTTTGATCCTTTCCAGGTCTGTCTCCTCTGGCTCTCCCTATAGGCTAATCTATGCAGGACATTGTGATGACATCCTAGGAACAGCCCATCACTTAATGACATTCGACTTTATTACAGTTCTATGGAAGATAGGTATGAAACACAATTCCACATAGCTACTTTCAATCAATATCATTTTCTAGAAATTACCACCTACAATCAGTTTCATCACTAAGCAGTCACCTATTTAAAGGCAGGGTCAAAGGTGTGAGCCAGGTTAGTTTTCATTGTATGACATACTTGTTTAGAACTCTGTGATAATCAAAATGGGTTTTATCTTTTTAGATTGTTACCACAACTCTGCAGCAGCAGAATGATTTTATTGTTTCCCTGTTGTGGCTTAAAAACTGTCTTGGAAAAGAGAAATTGCTGTGAAGTTATTTATACCATCAAAACTCAAACCCAGTTTCTTATTCATTCTATCATTCAACAAGTAATTATAAGTACTGAGGATACAGCGATGAACAAAACAGACAAAAATTATTGCCCTTTGGAGGTCACAATATAGAAAAGGATGACAGAAAATAAACTAAATAAGTCATCATATGACATACTAGCAAGTGATAAATACCATGAAAACCACAAGGCAATAAGAATTTTTTATCTAAGTTTCCAGAGTGGAGGTGTCTTACATTTTAAAATAGAGTAAGAAGGGAAAATATTAATAAGAAAACAGCACTGAAGGAGTTGAGTGCGTGCATCACGCCGACAGCAGAGGAGAAGCCTTCCAGGAGGAAGGAAGATCAAGGGCAAAACAAGAGCCTGCCAGGCTTGTGGAGAAACAGATAGTCCAATAAAAACAAAGAATAAGGAGATTTTTAAATGTCAGACAAAACCAACAGCTCAAAGTTTACTAGTGTTGGCTGAAACCAAATTATAACAAAGTTATACAATGCTTTTCTATAAAAGAGAGGGAAGACAAAAAAAATAAGCTTAAAAATAGTAAAATTAAGTATCTTAAAAACAAGAAAAAGGAAGGCAAAGAAAAACTCCAGTAATTAAGAATACAAATTATTATTGCTGTAAAGATTAGAAGAATAAATTATGTAACAGTGGTTACAAAGCATTGCGTACACAAAATGTAAAGAAAGCAAAATGCTTAGTGCAGAAGATATCAAGAATTTCTTCGTTTTTGACTATTTGTCTGATAATTCAAAGTTCTTTGAAAGGATCTCCAAGGAAAGTCACTAAATGAAAAGCAGAAGCCCAGGTAACCAGGGCCCCTGGCCTCATGACCTTTGTCATCTCTGTGGCTCAGACCCTCTTATTCACCCTCATCTGGGCCCATCCAGCACTCAAGCACTAGCTGTGGAGACAGCCATACCCACAGGGCCAGGTCTCCCCTGTGTATCCCTGACTCTCTGTTTCTCCCAACCCCCAAATCTGCATGGTGCATTTGACTGATTTGGCTCACTGCCAGTTCTTTTTGCTGCCATTTAGAGGTGCTATAAACGCATAAGCATTCATAGATGATACACACTGAATAGCAATAGGAAAAAGTTGATTTTGAAGAAACAGCTCCCTTCCTCAAAATTTGTATCTTCCAAAAAATAGACTGATTATGAACAAAATAGTCCCAAAGCCCAATATTCCCTTTTCACTGTGTTTTTCACCAATCTACTATTCTCAACCAGTATCAAGAGTCAGTATTTTTAAATCTTAATTTACCATCATTTTGTTTAAATGTCAGCAAATTTTAGAATGCTAAGGTTAGAAGATTCAGAAGTTTTTGCAATTTTATCCCTCTGCTATAACCTATAGCCTAAAATAATTCCAGAAAATCTATCTTACTGTTAGAGATTTCCAAAGATGGTGATTTTACAGCTTTCCTTAGTAACCATTTTAACATTTAACAATTTACATTGCCAGAAAATACATATTGAGGAAGGAATGAAGAAAAACAACAACAAAAAAAATCAGTTCTACTTGAAAGCCAAAGAATTGCAAAGTCAAAAAGAAGCAAATAAAGAATTATAATATTTGAGATGGGTGTTTGACTTTAAATAATAAAATTGAATATCAGTTAATGAAGATGTTTGGAGAAATCACTACTTTACTCAAAACAATAGAAGCTAGGCCAGCTGCTGCATGTGACATAATCTCTGTCCCAACCCTGAACTCTATGGGACCAACAATGCCTTTTCCTCCAGATGTTCCTTATGCCATGACAAAGAGTCAACTCAAATATACTTTGCATCACAAAGAACTCCAGCCCAGGACTAATTTTACCAAACATGGATGTGCACAATATTTTAGTAGTTATAAGAATCAACAAATTAACTTGTCAATAACCTCATTTAT
Organism: Marmota marmota marmota; assembly: GCF_001458135.2. Classification (NCBI taxonomy): domain Eukaryota; kingdom Metazoa; phylum Chordata; class Mammalia; order Rodentia; family Sciuridae; genus Marmota; species Marmota marmota. The sequence goes on from NW_026000005.1 coordinate 4,511,301, forward strand.
AGGATTCTATATGACTAATGAACATGGTTAATATTTGACAATTCAGTCTTTATGAATTATGTGTTAAAAGGCTAATCAGATCACTTAGACAGTTATTCATTTTACAGGTATTCAAGATTGGAAAATGTCTCAGAGAAAACACTCAATGAATTGGAACAACTTTCCATAGTCTAATGTTCAGAAACAGATTCAAGTCAAAAAAGAATAAGCTCTAATACTGAACTCTCATAAATCTAACATAGTTGTTCTTCCAGTATGTAAGTACCCATTACACAAATGCATCATTAGAAATTTATTTAGGTTTGGAGAACCCTAGACCATGAGAAGAGAACATTGTGTTTCTTCAATCATATCACATCCAAATATGGAAATAGGAAAAAAAATGAAAAAACAAAAAGAAAAGTCTCACATCTTTCAGTGCAGTTTGTATAGAAATTAGTTTTCTTAGAAGGCAAGAATAAATGTGACTTTCACTATATGCTGTTTTTCATTTCATTGATAACCCTGAAAATATTAAAGTAACAAAAATGTAGGCATGTGTATTTTCTGTTCCTACTTGTCAAGATATTTATGAAATTGCACAAAAAGAAAGCAGAACCAATCTGAATATTTATACAAAAGTTAAATTGACACAAGCTGGAATATTTTATAAAATTTTCACCCAAGATGAATCATGTATCTCCATCAAGAGAGGAAAGAGGAATCACTCTCCTCCTTAAACCACCAATATTTTTCAGTTTTGCAGTTCCATTACCTATTTTAAAATGTACAACTGTGTGCTTACAAAATTTTCACATGAGAATGCAACTTTTAAAATTTGTAGCAAATTGGATAATCCTGGTTTAAATGAAGTGTAAACGATTTAAACATTCATATCCATTAGCCAGAGATAATCACATATATGTTTGTATATATTCATGTGTTTTTAAAATTATATCATTTCTTCTATATATTATTTCAAATAAAGTCATTAATATTTTAATATACTTAGTTTTAAAATAAGATTTTAATGAATAAAATCTTGGTCAATAAAACATCATCTTCATTGGTTACTAAGATATTCTGAATGTATAAACATACTATGGGTTCAGGTTCTAACTTCAACACTTATCAACTATGTCAATTTTAGAAATTACTTAGGTCTTGAGCATCTCAAACTATATACCAAAATATTCCCAGAAGCACCATGGGATATTTTAATTTTTCAATCATAACATAATGATGTTCCAGATTTTTTCAGTACAGTGCAAATAATACCAACATTAGACCATGATACATTCTTTTCAATGATAGCATGTCTTTGCAAAGCTGGGCTTTCAGAAACTCATGTGACAATAAGAAAATATCACTTGAAAATAAGAAATGAAGAGCATCAGTCTTCACTCCAATGACAAGTTTAAGAGTTGTGCAGTGTTCAAGAGGAGTGTTCATCCTAGTGGTAATTGTGCTTATTTAAGAATGAGGTAAATATTCATTTTGCTTTTGACTAATGTATATTTGACCCTCAATTGAGTGCTATGTTGTTGAGAATTAGCACTTATGAAGGTTTTGGAAATAGCAACTTAAAAAGGAAACTTTGAGGTATGTGTTTAGGCCAAGTGGTGTCTTAAAAATCACAAGATACTAAGGACACCATAAACAGAGAAAGCTGGGGAATCTCTGGCTTTATCCCCTTGAGATGGATTTTCTTTATCTGTAAAATAAATATACTACTTGTTTCATAGAGCTGTTGCAAGAGAATCAGAGTACTTATAAAAGTGTCTGACAAAATGACCTCAGAAATTATATAAATTTTAATTCTTCCTCTTCCTAAATAATTGAAGTTTTCATTTTTGCAATATTATTATATGAAACATTTTCTTTGCTATCTTATGTACATTGCTACTTTCTTACATAATATTTAAAACAATCTATTTTATCTATTCAGTCATACCTGAAAAGATGCTCATAATTATAATCCCAAAACATAGCAAAAAACCAAAACATTTTATGAATTATCAAACTTAAGGTACAATATATTCTGTATAGTTAAAAAAATTGAGAGAACTTTTAAAATAAATAATTTCCCTGATGCATGTGTAGAAACTCCATGTTAACCAGAATATTTGGCTAATTTGAATGCCCTATTTTCCTGAAAGTTTGTTTGTAAATGAATTCAAAATCATGCCATTTTCACTAGATCCTAAAACTAGATAGTTATGGCAGATGATTTGAGAATGTGTGAAATTGCCACATAAATTCTGTTTTCTGTGGGAGTAAGATCCAGTGAAAGCCTTCTGAATACAAAACAGCAGGTTGCAGCTCTATCCCACTTCAGTGAATAGCATCAAATCATTTGACCTCCCCAGGTATCAATTTAATTTCCTCTAAAATGACAGGATCAGTCCTGCTATACCAGCAGTAAGAGAGACAAACAAAATATAAGCGCAGGTTACTTATACCTTATTAGGAGATGCAATTATATTCTTAAATGGAAAATAAAATTACAACACTTGGAAAAACTCAGAGGCAATGTAAGATCATATGTCATCAGATGATATATAAGCAAATTTTCTATTAAATGGATTAAATCTCATTATCCTAGTACATAAGTTTTATTAGTAGCATTATTAATGAACAATATTAAGCAAATTGTGTAACTTCTAAAGTCTTAGTTTCTGAGTTTTCAAATGAAAATTATAATGACACTTATTTTATAGGACTGTTGTAAAAATTAATTGTGTTACTTTATGTGTTAAACTATTTTGCACAGTGTCTATAACCAGGTTCCAATACCTAATTCATTGAGATACTGAAAATCATACTACTGGCATTTTTGGAGCCTGTGATAAAAGTTGAATACCAAAGTTCTTTAATCCTAGAACAATTTGTAGAGTATCTACTATTCTCTCCTTTTTACCACTGAGGTAGCTGAGTTTCAAAGGATTAATAAACCTGTCTCAGAAGGTGAGGGACAGAGACCAGAGTAATAGGTGAAATCATTCCGGTTGCACAGCACAGAGTTTACCTCAGCAGGTAGATGTCCACTGTCAAAATAAAGATAAGTACAGGGGGAAAAAAAATGACAGTAAGTCAGCAGTGCTCATGTCTCATGAGAGCTAATATGTCTGCCTGATTATCATAGCAATTCCAGTAGAAAACCAATATCTTGACTGAGCCTATGGTGCTTCTCCTAAACCTGCAGATGTATCTACACACATTGCCAGAGCAATTTTCTGTCTTAATCAGACTCCCCAAAAGAGGATGCTGTGCTCCTGACAGCATCTTCACTATGCACAGTTCTCCCACCTACTCATATAGAGGTCTCCAATCTTGACCGTAATTAGAAACAACAAGAAAGCATGTCAATTATGGGAAAAAAATTTTTTTTAATTATTTTTTTTAATTCAATTTTTTAAAAATTGCTTAAAAATCAAAAACATGTCAATTCTGGAAAAATTAAATCAGAATCTCTGGGAACAGGGCACAGAGCTTCAAGCATCAGCAATGTTCACTTCCTCTATATGAACTTAATGTGCAGCCAAGGTAGAGATCTCTGAGCTCTCAACGGACGCCTCTTCACTCAAAGAGCTGACTTCTGGTTCAGTAAGAGATGTCTTGTGCAGGACTTCCTTTGAAGGAAATACGGCTGGAACTTAAGCATTTTGTTGTGTGCAATGAAGGATTAATGTTGCCTAAAGAGAGGTTTGGCCTTTTTCCTCAGTTCCTGAGATTTAACTGCTATGCCCTTGGAATATTCCACTTAACAACAGTGGTTCTGTTTGCCTAACCATCACATACATGATATCAGCTTGACTCCTGGAGGGGCTGGAGACTACAGCCAGCCAGGTGAGGGTTCAATCAAGCCTCATACATACTCCAGATGACAAAGCCAGGGTGAGTCTCCTTAGCTGGCAATACTCTGAGCATGTTGTCACACTTTGATTCTAGGAAAAGTCTGTGCTGTTCTCCAGCTCGTGCTCCAATCCACTGGTGATATCTGAAGCTCATGTCCTGGACCCTGCTTTATGAGCTTCTTGTTTGAGCTTATTTTAATGTATATCCTTTGCCGCCATAAACACCAATCATGAACATAACAGTTTTGGTGAGTTCTGAGAGTCTTTCTAATGAGTTATCGAACATAAGGGTGTTCTAGGGGATCGCAGAACTTGCAGCTCATGTGGAAAACGTGATTATTTTAGGGACCATCTGAACTTTGCGTGTGGCCTATTTAGTTCATCCAACTTGGATGGTCTCCTCTGTGAAGACCCTAACAACTACCACCTTGGGGAATTCTCCATCTGAGTCCTAGCAGCACCCTCTCTCATGGTGCATGACTGAACCAGCTTTTCCCTCCTCTAGGAATGTCTACTCATCTTCATCATCAAATCTTTCCTTCTCATTCAACATAACTTGTCACAGGTGTCACTTGCTTCTAGAAACCTCGACACCCCTCCTAGATTTCACCTTAGCCCTTCATGTTCTCATAGGACCTTATACTATATCTGACACCATGAGTCATAGTGTAGCACTCACACCAAAGCTTGTTATTTTTTTTTTCTTGATAAGACTTTGACCATGCTCCAATTTCAGCAGCAAAGAAACAGTGATATTTCATGCTCATCTCTTTTTCATTCTCATTTCTGCTATCTTGTCTGCTTGGTGTTCTAATGATGTGGACATTGTTATGCCATGTGTTATGTTTGAGTTTTATTATTGGCAAGAAAATACTGCAAAACCAAAAATAATTGCAACCAAGAGAAGGAATTAGAACATAAGCAAAGGGAGAAGAAAGACTGCAAAATGTTACTCGTTCAAAGTCGAGGTAGAAGTAGTGAAAGAGTAACAAGCAAGGTGGGCTATACAATGATAATCCAAAAGCAATGAAGGCCAAAGAACCTAGAGTAACAACACAGTAAAAAAGGACGATTCTGCCTACAAGAGAATGAGTAGATATAAATGAGACTTTCAGAAAGAAAGAATTTTCAGTTTTTCCACATTCTGACAACAGCTTTATTGCTGTGAAAGACGGCATGCATTGCTTTTCTCTTTCATGTGTTTTTGATATACATGGTTATTTTCCAGTAACTTGAGCCAGTGACAACAGGATTGAACTGAAAAATTATCTGTTTATGGATTGCGAGTTTCAGAAGGCAGGGACTTTTATCTCTATGTCCCTGGCACACAGCACCAGTCTGGCTCATGTTTGTTAAATAAATGAACATCCTACCAATAGAAGACAAACCCCAAAGAAGACAATCTCTATTGTGACACCATATTAGAATTATGAGCATCATGGAAACTGGCCAAAACCAGGGAGCGTAATCTACAGCACTGACTCCAGAATTTCATTCCTTGGTCCGGTGTTAGTCAGAAATTATCAATGATTTCTCTGGAAAAAAAAGAACTATAACAGGTGTATTATATTGCCAAATTAATTCTATATTTTTGGTTATGTTTTCTTTATTTATCTTTAGTAAAAATGTCCATTTATTCATTGCGATAAGAAAGAGTAGTAATTGGTTTGTTTTATTAATATACTAACTCAGCCAAACAGAAAATTCACAACACTATGATAATTGAAAAAAGAAAGAAGAAAATATTACTGATGTGTGAAATTTAAAAGTATGAACATCATATGTGGAAGCTAAAAAAGTTCATCTCAAAGAAATAGAGAATATAATGGTTCAATAAAGGATAGGAAAGGGGCAAGGGTAGGAAGAGGTTAAATAGCAGGTACCAAAATATTATTAGAAAGGAGGAATACGTTTCAGTGTTCTATAACACAGTAGATTGACTATAGTTTACAACTTATTATATATTCCCAAAGAGCTTAAAACAGAGACTTTTGAATGGACCCAATACAGAGAAATAATAAATATTTGGGGTGATAGATATGCTAATTAACCTAATTTGATCATTACATGTTGTATGCCTATATCAAATTCTCACATTGTACCCCTTAAATATGTACAATTCATATCTATAAATTTTTAAATATTTTTTAAAAATTGGAGAATGTCCAGAAATGCTATGGATGCCTCAGAAGATGAGGAAAAAGCAAGCTGTGAAAAGACATTCATGCCTCACCGGGAAGAGCAGTCACATGAGCAAGCCAAGGAGGCAGAGGGAAATGCTGCAGGGCCACTCAGAGTCAGCATCTGTATGAAAGCATTCCTTATGCAGAGAGGTCTGCATGTGGGGAAATACTGTTTGTGAAACACTGAGATTCTAAGATAACATAAGATTTTACACCACTATAAATCACTTGTAATTAAAGATATATCCCTTTATCAAAATTATGTTCTAATACATTAGAGTTATTATGCATGCATTTAGAAGAGTTTCGTATTACTAAGCTTTCACAAAATAAGATTTCCTGGGATTTATGGTGGAAATTAAGCCAAGGGTAGTCTCATAAAATTAAGAAGTTAATATCAACCCAAAAAGTTTATGTTTATTTAATAAATTATAATTAAATGAGTCTATTTGAGGTTCTGGGAACATGACAATTAACATATTTCTATATTAATATAAAATTTAACTATTTGATTTTTAAAATTTAAAATTTCTCAACTAGCTATTTAATTTGCTTTCACTGCTTTTAAATGTGATAGAGATGCATTTTTTATGTAATGTTTTAATATAGAAAATATAAAATTTCAACTTACAGATCATAGCATCTATAAATTTATCAAGATACACACATTAAATCATTGAAAATATTATATAAGTTGGCACCTTCTATTAGAGGCAGTTATCACCTATTGGTTATCCCCCAACCAAATTAAGTCCCGGTGAACTAAATAAATAGTAGTAAGACTTAAGATTTGAAATGTGAAAATGCACTTTACAAACTCTTAAAACAGGGAATGGAGGCTAGAATTCTATAAAACTGATGCTTTTTCAGCTACAAGATTAATAATACCCTTAGAAGAACATGAATGATAATTAACCCTCATATTTTTCTTATCCATTGTATATTGTCTTATGTAGTATTATGGATTTAATTTCACAAAGTCACACACAAAAAAATATACTTTTCTTCACTTTCCTGAAATTTAGTTTCTTTTTTGAACATCTTATCACTGAGACGGCAAACCTTAATCTTAGCTAATTCATACAGTCACATTAATCACATTAATTCATATGGTCCTGTATATATTCATTAAGCTGCCCATCATAACACTCCATCATCAGCCCAAAGAGACATTGCTGACAGAACTCTTACTCCTGTCTGCATGGCCCTTTAAGGCCCAGTTCTGTCTGCTTTCTGCTTATTACTCTTAATGATCCAGGAATTATCTCTACAAGGTTCTCTGTACCCCTTCAGCCTCAAGATTGACTCTTCTGCATCAAGCAGCCATCCCCTCTCTGAAGCTTTGCCATATCCAAGACCTAAGCCAAAAGTTGGCAGCAGACCCCTTCCCATCTTGGGTTCTGCAAACCTCTCAGAGCTTTCCTTCTCTCTAGAGTAACATTTCAGAAGCAGAACTGCTCCTCCCTCTCTCTGTCTTTCCAAAACCACTAACACCTTCAAACCTGGGAGAATATTTTGCTATTTCCAGTTGAAAGTCCCCCCCACCCTTTGCTTTGAGAGTAGAAGGATCACTTTTTTTATCAAATATTTTTGTTTCAAAACATGACCTAATCTCCTCTGTAGGACTGAGCCTTTGGAAACACAAAAGCCAGAAACTCCAAACCATTTTAACTCTCCAAAATAGAAAAAATATCAGGTAAGTTTTTTTTTTAATTATAGCCTATCATATTCTGTAGGCATCAAGTATTTCTAAACCACCTAGAACATTTTTTTTTTTTAGTTTTGGTTATCATTATACAAATAATATATAACTGTTCTGTCTCCCTTTGATCATTAACATTCTTATTGGTCTCCAACAGAAATTTAAAATTTTGGATTTTTTGTGTGAATACAGCTAGATTGTGGCTGTTTATTCAAACATTTGTAAAAATTTCAAACTATTTAAGTTCTATATAATTAAGTTCATGATAGTAGGCAAGAAGAGGATGACAATAATACATCCTGAAGAAAAATGAGGTTTCTGATTTATTCTGAAATGTACAGGATGTGAATTATAGTTCATGCATATTCTTTGGCTTTGCTAATTTATAATACATTCACTTGATGAAAATAGCCCAAGAGAGAATTGCATATTTTATGACTTTTAGGATGAGATTTGAAAATCGAACTAATGGTTTCATTAATCAACTACAGAATGTTAGAAGTTGGTTAAATCATTTCCAGATATACAAGTTATTCATTTTAGACTGGAATTGAGGTATAAGCATGTTTTAAATACTTTTAGAGTGTTTTTTTGTGGGGAGGGGGTCTGGGGGGCATTTTGTTTTGGTACCGGAGATTAAACCCAGGGGTGCTTAACCAATGAGCCACATCCTTAACCCTTTTAAAAAATATTTTATTTAGAGAGAGTTTTGCTGAGTTGCTTAGGGCCTTGCTAAGTTGCTGAGGCTGACTTTGAACTTGCAAGCCTCCTGCCACAGCTTACTGAGCTGCTGGGATTACAGGCATGTGCCACCATGCCTGGCTACTTTTAGTTTTAAAAAAAAATAGATTAGAAAGGAAGGAGGCTATTTAGTATGAGACAGAACCACTACTTCAAATATTAAAAATCAAGTGATTGTCTTGATACCTTTCCCTAATCTCCAGGGGGGTTCTAAGCCCTAACTATGTATGAGAAACACCAGGAAAGAAACTTTGTCTGTATCTTAGATCCACCTGTAGACATTGACTTTATCTGGGGTGAAACTTTTAAAAAAAATGTAGCCAGTATCAAGCACTACTGGTCTGTCACATTAGGTCAGAGAGCAACTAAACATAAAAGGAAAATTATACAGTGATAGTTTTTCATATCAATAAGATAAACAACCTGAAGTGAGCTCTTACCAAGTCAATCTTCCATGATGTAAACATATACATATATATATGTGTGTGTGTGTGTGTGTGTGCGCGCGCGCTCATATATATATATGAGCAGAAAGCAAAGGTGTTAACCTAAGCTGAGGTCACAAAAGGCTGAGCTGAGTTTGATAGAAGTCAAATTTGTCACAGAAATGAGCAACTCTGAAAGCCTGATGAAGCAAGATATAAGCAGTTCCAAAATAGGAAGAAAACCATGACCAGAAACAGAACGTCAACAACAAGAGCAGAAGTTGTACAAAATGTTCTGGTGCTAAGACTTGACACAGGTACAGAGACTGAGAAATTAGGTAGTTAGCTTGACTCTTTTTGATTACTTCCTCCCAACATTTGTTGCCTTCTCTGAATTTATGACATGTGAGATTAAGTTTGGAACACTTGCTTACATACGTGAATTCTGCCACCAAAAAGAGATCTGTTTGGGGGAGTAGGATACAAGTATCCCCAATTTATGTAAGCTCATGGAAATAACTTCAGCCAGGATATGGATAGATAATGAGTCATCTCACACATGCTGAAAGAGTCTAATGTTCGTACAGCTTTCATGTGAGAACAGACTTGGTAACAGAAACACATGAAAATGTGAATTCAGGTTACATTGCTTTTAACTTGTCAGTATGGTGATTTCCTAAAGCCAGTGTGTACTTGTGAAAAGCACAGGGCTAAAAGGCCAAGCCACATATATTTCTAGTTCAAATGAAAAGAAACCTATAGGCTCATGTTTACCCATAAAGCCATCCTTCCTCAGGTTCAACAACATGCACTTAGCACTGGCATCCAAGATTGTCTATGGGTACAAAAAACAAAAGAGAAGACAAGGAATTAGAAAGATTTACAAGTGTAAAATTTAAGAAGTGCCTAAGATCAAAAACAAAGAGAAAGAGAAAGAAAAGTCGCCTCTGAAGATGATATTGAAAAAGCACAAAGAGGTGACAGGGACTGCCTGCTCACCTGCTGTTCCTCACCGCCTTTGACACTTATAGAGCATCATCACATGGGAGCCATGGAAGGTGACTGAAAATCAGACTCTCTCCAATACCGAGCCATGTCTGATTGGTCCCATGGGTTTCCAAAACACAAAGCAAATTTCAACACCAGATAGCTATACCTTCAGTTCACTTTAAAAACTGTAAAGAGATTCTCAGAGTTATAGATAAAGTTCTTTACTGATGAAAATGAGCACAGCACTCATCAAATTCAATTTCAGAGGAAGATTAGAGAAATTTTTAAAACCTACACAATATTCCATTAAGCAAAGAATACCCGATTTAAAAAAAAACTTAAGGATACATAAAAATTGTTACCCATAATTTCTAAAAGGCAGTACTTCTAAAGCAGAATCGTAAGCCGTTGCTTATGAAATTTCTAATTATTATTTCAAACAAAACACCTGTTGAATATTTTAAACTAACATTAGAGTTTTGATATTAATCCTTATACTGGAATGAAAAGAAAAGATAATCACATTCATTCTGAATCATGCTATATAGTTATGTAAAAATTTTAAAACAAGCTGTAGATATAAGGGAAGTGTTTTCTAATATATAGTTTGCCTTTAAGCAAAGACTAATGGAACCAAATATTTCCATTTTTAAAACAATCTTTTTCAACCAAATTATTGAGTTTTCTTCAGCACATTTGAGATAGCATTTTGTGTTTGAGTAGCATTCATTTAATCTAAGGGGAAATATTGTTCATATGCGATATTATGTCGTCTATTTGCTGTGCTTAGCTAAATTTTTTTTCCAGACATCTGCAGCTAAAAGTTAAAAATTAATTCAAAATTTTTGTTATACTATTTTCAAGTCTAATAATATTTCTTTCTCAAAAAAAAGAAAGCAAGAATGAATGAATGCTGAAAAGAAAAAGAAGAAAAGGAAAGGAAATATATATAGAGAGAGAGAGTTTGATTTTGCTGACCTGGAAGTAGAATTCTAGTGTCCTAGAAGTGACTTCAGAGAAGTTTGTTCTTAAAATGACTTTTGTTTGTTTGGCCTAATCTGATTATTAGTACTCCTTATTTACATTTTAGGAAGTAAATGGATGTGAGGCATAACAAAAACATTGAAATCATGATATCAAAGAAATATTTGTATACCCATATTCACCAAAGCATTATTTGCAGTAGCCAAGAAGTAGAAACAACCAAAGTATCTATGAACACATTAATGGATGAAGAAAATGTTGAATGTACATATTGCCCCAGTCTGGCTGGGCACAAATCACGAGCCACTCAAGCAGGAACAAACTTTATTTTTGAAACTGCTGCCAATGCCCCATACGCTCCTGGCCAGATTGCCGACCGACCCACGCAGCGTTCTCCTGGACCCCAACAGGAAGTCCCTCCTCCGGAATTCCCTCCTACTGCACTTCCCCAACCAATGGGAACTCTCCAGGAGTCCCGTAGCAGGCCTAGGTGGACAGCAGGGTCTAATATCCATATGAATGCAGATCTTAACATAATCATATCATCTCAATGGCTTGCTGGCATCACCTTTCAAACAAAAATGCCATGCATCATACTACTTGGCTATGGCTCTTAGCATCTCCCCCCTTCTGTTTAATTAAGCAACAAGCAATGTGGCTTAGGGACCATGCCTGTTAGGTTGTCCAATTCAACATATGGTTCTTACCGGTCATCAGATGAACTGACCTCTAGGCGTCAGCCTCCTGTCTTAGGTTGATACCACTGCAATTGGATCATACCCGTCACTGACTACCGGTCCAGCATATATCCATACTTGTGGATAGGCCTATGCACCAGTTGGGGGGGGGGGAGGTTCTTTGCCTCACCTTTGTTGGCCCCCAAATTTAGACCATCACTAGTAGAAGGGAGGAGGATACAGAAATGCCACGACACCAAGCCAATTGACGGCTCCTTAGGAAAAACTGCTGACACATCAGCAAAGATACGCCAGCACTACCATAATTCGCTGCATCAACAGATACATCACAATGCATACAAGTGATATATAGTCCAGGCAAGTTCTGCAAGCAGTTCAAAGCAGAGGAATCTATCAATATGTCCATTTCCTCCCAAAATAAATCGACTCCTTGAATGAGCATTACTTGTTGAGTTATTATTCATTGACGCATCAGTTTATACAGTTTGTTGTGATAACTATCGAAGAAGCTGTAGTTTGGTTTTATCTTTGTCTTCACCGGCACTGGGATGAA
>NW_026000005.1:4523432-4560044 GCF_001458135.2 Marmota marmota marmota
TATATATATATATATATATATATATATATATATATATATATATATATATATAATAAAACAATATATAATATGTATATATTGTATTGTACATTTTATATATATTATACATATTATATATTGTATTATATAATATATAATATAAATAACAACATATTATACAACATATCCTGTTTTTATCACTCAACAACCACTTCATGGAAATTCCTCCAATTCCTTTGTATGGTTCTAATACAGTCTTTTTTAATGTCTACAAAATTATAAATGTGCTATGATAGATACTCACTTTTTTTCTAGCTCTTGCCACTGTGAATAATGTGACAACCAAGATTATGTATACAATCTTCATTGGTGCTATTATTTTTACTAGTTGGATTTCTCAGAGTGGGACTGCTAAATCAGAGCTTAGTGTATTTTAGTTTCTTCTACTAGACATTACCAGATTACTTTCCAAAAGAGATGCAATAATAATTTACATTTTTGTTGTTACATCTTCAAACTCCCCTTGCCTATCCATGCCTCGGCAGAAAATGGTGTTTTCCTTCTTTTCAGTTTTCACCAGTCTAAAAGTTTTACAAATGTTAGTTTAATTTGCATTTGCCTGCCTATAAGGAGTTTGCTCCTTTTGGGATTAGTGATTCTAAAATTTGCCTGTTTTATCCTTTGCTCATTTTTCTATTGGATTATCTTCTTGTTATTTTGTGAAGAACTGTCTGTGAATTGTAGATATTATCCTTCTGTGTTCTGCATACAAATCCTTTTCAAAATCTCTTGTTTTATCTATTCACTTCAAAAAATAATAAGGATTCTAGTTTCTGCCTCATTTATACATGTGGTATTCCAGATTTTCTTGTAGGTGTTTATTATTACACTTAAATTTTTCCCTCCAAAATTTGTCTATATAGTATAAGGCACTGGTACAATTTTATTTACTTCCTGATGGACAGCCAATTGGGTTAACACCATATGTTGTAAAAAACACTATTTTGCCAATGATTTAGAATACTGTCTTAGCTGTATGTTAAATTTTTATCCATGCATCAAGGGATAAGGGTTGTTAAACCTGACTTCTTTGTATTTCTCACCAAACTTCCAGTTATTGTGGCCTGGAGCCAAAGCTGGTTGTACTTCAGATTCTGGATTCCTTTCCACTCATCTGTTCTGATACCAATGCCATATTGATTCAAATACAGTAAATTACAGCATGTTCTCATCTGGTAAAGCAGATACTACTTCTCTATTTTAAATATGCCTTGCCTTATCTCAGGCAGTTATTCCTTCATAAAAAAAATTTTTTAAACTTCATCAGATTAAAAAATATCTTATTGGAAATTATTAAAAATGAATTTATTTTATATTATCATTTAGAAGATTCATATTTTAATATTACTAATTCTTTTTTAGCCAAAAATTTATTCCAATCTTTTATTCATATCTCACATTATATTTTTCAATGCAGATTGATAGTTTTCTACATAGGGATGAGTCCAGCACCAATTTCTTCCTTGGGATTATAGACAATACAGAGACTCACTAGAACATGGACACTGTGAACTGAGCACATCTTTTCTTCTTTCCCCTCCTTCTCCTGATTTATAATTAATATTTATTAATAAGACTTCAGGTCCTGTCTTAGAGTTCTACATAGAAACAGAACCAATAGAGACAGGATAGAGATAAAGGTGGAGATAAAGTATTGACTTACAGAATCATGGTACTTAAAAAGTCCCACAATCTATTCTCTACAAGTTGATGACACAGAAAAGCTGGTGGTGTAGTTGAAGACTTGACAGCTATAGAACCAATGTAATAGATTCCAGTCCAAGTCTGAAAGGTAGAAAACCAGGAGCACTAAAAGTTATAGAAGATCAGTGTTCCAGCTCAAGCATCGGGTAGGAGGGTAAATCCAACCTTTCTCTATCTACATTTTTGTTCTATTCAGGCCCTTAAAGGGTAGTATGATGCCAGCCCACAGGAAGAAGCCCATCTATTTTACTCAATTAATCAATTCAAATGCATATCTTCATATGAATCCCTAAAATAAAGCTTAGCCAGCTATCTAGGCATCATGGAACTGGCCAATTTGACAAATTTAATTGTCACAGGTGACTACTGTTGCAGAACACTTGCACATGTGCAGTACTATGAATTTTGGGACTCACTTTAACAGAAGATATCTTAGGTAAAAGTTAATCCAAGATAAAAAATGACAGTTTAGAGAATGGGTGCATTTTCCAACTGTTGATCTTAATATTCAAGCAGCAGGAATATTGCTTGCCAGCAAGGTGGGTAATTGAAAGAATTCGCTGAAATTCAATATTGAAGAGTAAAATAATTATAGAGACACAAATTCAGAAGCTTGAACATAAAACAAAAAAATAATAAGTTAGAGATGTGCCACCAGCCTACTGCAGAGGAGTGGGGCAACAAAAAAAGATAACTATGCACCAAAGGACACACACAGCAAAGAGGAATAAGAATCCATCTCAACTGATATGCAAATCCAAGATCTCTGAAAATATGAGAAAACAGGCAAGCAAGTCTCCCCCCAAAAAAACTGAAAACCCTACAATAAAATAAACAACAGATATCAAAGGGGATAAAATTCCACAGAAAGATTATAAAAATGTTCAATGATCTAAAAGGTCTAAGGGATAAATTAAAACTACAAATACAGGAGGTAAAAGACCATTTCAATAAAGAAATGGAGACACTGAAAAGAAACCAATCAAAACTCCTGGAAATGAAAGAAACAATGAATCAAATTTAAATTTCATCTGAAAGTATCACGAACAGATTAGATTACTCAGAAAATAAAACTTCAGGCCTCAAAGACAGAACTCTATGCCTTGAAGACAGGATATATGAACTTAACTACTACAGTATACAATAAAGAAAAAAAAAAGGCCACCATCAAAATATACAAGAATTCTGGACAACAATAAGAGACCAAACCTGATAGGGCATAGAAAAGGACGTAGAAAGACTAAAGGCAATATGAAACTTCCAAATAAAATAATAGCAGAAAAACTTCTCCTAACCTTAGAAATGAAATGGAAATTCATATACAGGAAGCATATAGAATCCCCAAATAGACAATATGAAAAAAGAAACTCTCAAAGACATATCGTAATCAAAATGTCTAACACAGAAAATAAGGAAAGAATATAAAAAGTTGGAAAGGAAAACTGTCAGGACCCAATTAGAGGTAAACCAACAAGGCTCACTTTCTGACTCCTCACCTCAGACTTTAAAAATCAAAGAAGGCTGGAAATGAGATATCCAAGCTCTAAAAGAAAACAATTGCGAGGTAAGATTGTTATACCCAACAAAGCCATTTTTTTTTCAGAATTCATGAGGAATAAAAACTTTGCATGATAAGGATAAACCAAGACAATTCATGACCATTAAAGCAACATTTCAAAAAATACTTAAAGATCTGCTACACACAGAAAAACTAAAAAACAAACAACAAATCTTCCAAATGGATGAGGTTCTCTAGAAGCACAACTAACAAAATGAAAATTATTACTGAATTAAATATAGCAAGTAAACCATAATGGCAAGAAATAAAAAACATCTATCCATAATAATACTGAATGTAAATGGTCTCAACTCCACAATTTAAAAACATAGATTGGCAGAAGGGGTTTAAAAAATTAAAAATTAAAATAAATAAACAAGATCCAACTATACGAAATTTGCAACAGACTCATAGGCAGACACCCACAGGCTCAAAGTAAAAAGATAAAAAAAATATATATATTTCATGCAAATTAAGCTGGAAATGGGCAGGAATAGCTATTCTCATATCTGACAAAGATATCAAGTAAAAATGAATCAGAAGAGACAAAGAAGGCCACTATGTCCTAGTAATGGAAACAGTCCAACAAGAAAATATAACAATAGTAAATATTTATGCCCCAAATGTCAGTACATCTAATTACAAATTACTTTTAAAAAAATCCTTCTTTTTTAAATTTGTTCTAATTAGTTACACATGACAGTAGAATGCATTTTGACACATCATACATAAATAGAGTACAACTTCTCATTCTTCTAGTTATATGCAATGTAGAATCACACCAGTCATGCAAACATATATACACATTGGGTAATACAGTCCAATTCATTCTGCTATCCTTCATAACCCAAATCCCTCCCCTCCCTTCACTCCCCTCTGTCTAACCCAAAGTACCTCTATTCTTCCCTAGCCCCAACCCACTTGTTATGAATTAGCATCCACATATCAGAGAAAACATTTGGCCTTTGTTTTGGGGGGATTGGCTTATTTTACTTATATTCTCTAGCTCCATCCATTTACCTACAAATGCCATCATTTCATTCTTCTTTAAGGCTGAATAATATTTCATTGTGTTTATATACCACATTTTCTTTATCCATTTATATGTTGAAGGGCATATAGGTTGGTTCCACAGTTTGGTTATTGTGAATTGAGCTGCTATAAACATTGTTGTGCCTGCATCACTATAGTATGCTGATTTTAAGTCCTTTGGGTATAGACGGAGGAGTGGGATAGCTAGGTCAAATGGTAGATCTATTCCAAATTTTCTGAGGAATCTCCATACTGTTTTCCATAATGGTTGCACCAATGTGCAGTCCCACCAGCAATGTATGATTGTTCCCTTTTCCCCACATCCTCACCAACATTTATTGTTACTTGTATTCTTGATCATTGCCATTCTGACTGGAGTGAAATGAAATCTTAGAGTAGTTTTGATTTTGCAATTCTCTAATTGCTAGAGATATTGAACATTTTTTTCATATATTTATTGATCAATCATATTTCTTCTTCCCTGACATGTCTGTTTGGTTCCTTTGCCAATTTATTGATTGGACTGTTTTTTTTTTTTTTTTGATGTTGAGGTTTTTTTTGTTTTGTTTTGTTTTTGAGTTCTTTAGATATCCTGAAGATTAATGCTCTAAGGTGCATGTGGTGTGTTCCATAGGCTCTCTCTTCACATTATTGATTATTTCCTTTGATAAGAAGAAGCTTTTTAGTTTTAATCCATTGCATTTATTGATTCTTGATTTTGCTTCTTGTGCTTTAGGAATCTTGTTAAGGAAGTCAGCTCCTAAGCCAACATGGTGAAGATTTGGGCCTACTTTTCCTTCAATTAGGCACAGGGTCTCTGTTCCAGTTCTTAAGTCTTTGATCTACTTTAAGCTGATTTTCATGCAGGGTAAGAAGTAGGTATTTAATTTCCTTTTTCTACATGTGGATTTCCAGTTTTCTTTGTACCATTTGTAGAAGAGGCTATCTTTTCTCCAATGAAAGTTTTTGGTGCTGTTGTCTAGTATGAGATAACTATTCATGTGGGAAAATTCTAAAAGACAACTTCTAGAACTAATAAACAAATTCAGAAAAGTAGCAGGATATAAAACTAACACCCTTAAATCAAAGAAAGATGGAAAGATCTCCCATGCTCTTGGATAGGGAGAATTAATGTTGTCAAAATGGCCATACTATCAAAAGCATTATACAGATTTAATGCAATTCCTATAAAAAATCCAATGACATTATTTATAGCACTAGAAAACGTAATCATGAAATTGATTTGGAGAAATAAGAGACCCAGAATAGTCAAAGAAATCCTTAGCAAGAAGAGCAAAGCAGGAGGCATCACAATAAAACTAGACCTTAAACTATACTACAGAGCCACAGTAATAAAAATGGCATCAGCTCCAAAATAAAATACTTCTGACCTTAAGTCATAAGTAGACCCCAATACATTAATACTGAGTGATTTTAACATACCTTTTGACCAACATATAAGTCATTCAGACATAAAATCAATAAAGATATTTCCATCCTAAATAACACTTGAAATCAAATGGACCTGACAGACATGTACAAAGTATTTTACCTGAAAACAGCTGAATTCAATTTCATAGAACTTTTTTTTAAGTAGAACATATTCTATGTCACAATGTAAGTCTCAGCAAATAAAAAAATTAATATAATTCTGTGCATCATATTAGATCATAATGGAATAAAATTAGAAATCAGCAACAAGATAAATTATAGCAACCATAAAAACACATAAAGATTGAACAATACTCTTCTAAAAGAGGAATGAAACAGAAGAAATAAGAGAAAAAAAAGTCAAGAAATTCAAATGAGAACATAGATGCAACATATAAAATTCCCTGGGACAGTATGAAGTACTAAGAGGAAAGTGTATACCATTGAGTGTCTACATTAAAAAAAAAGAAAAAATCCAAATAAACAATTTAATGCTATGCCTCAATGTCCTAGAAAAGAAGCACAAACTAATTCCAAAATTATTAGAATACAGAAAATAATAATTATAATTAAAGATGAAATTAATGAAATTGAGAATAAAAATATAATACAAAGATCAATGTAAAAAACAGATTTTTCTTGGATAAGATAAATAATGTTGACAAACCCTAAGCCAAACTAACCAACAGAAAGAGAAAGAAGACCCAATCAATAAAATTAGAGATAGAAAAGGAGCTATCACTACAGATACTCTTGAAATTCAGATAATTAGAAACTATTTTGAAAAATTGTATCCCAGTAAATTGGAAAATGTATAAGACATTGAAAAATTTCTAGACACATATGCTCTGTCCATATTGAACCAGGAATAAGCAGGTCAATATCAATGAAATGAAATTGCACTGCAATGAAGTTGAAGCAGCAATTAAAAGCCTACCAACAAAGTCCAGGACCAGATGGATTCTTAGCTGAGTTCCACCAGATCTTTAAAGAAGAATTTATACAAGTCTTCTTCAAATTGTTCCATAAATAGAGTGGGAACACTCCCAAATACACCCTAAGAAGCCAATATAACCCTGATACCAAAACCAGAAAAAGACACATCCAGGAAAAAATATAGAGAGAATAATATCTCTGAGAATATAGATGTGAAAATCCTTAATATTAGCAAACTACATTCCAAAACATATCAAAAAGATAGTGCACCATAATCAAGTGGGTTCCATCCCAGGGACACAAGATTAATTCAACATACTCAAATCAATAAATGAAGTTTACTATATAAATAGAATTAAGGATGAGAATCATGTTATAACTTTCATAGATGTATAATAGGTCTTTGACAAAAGCCAGTATCCATGCACGTTAAAAATGCTGTAGAAAATAAGAATAAAAGGAACTTGCCTCAACATTATAAAGGTTATCTCTGACAAACGCAAAGCCAACATCATCCTGAATGGAGAAAAACTGAAAGAAGCTGGGCGCAGTGGCAAACACTTGTAATCCCAGTGGCTTGGGAGGCTGAGTTCAAAGCCAGCCTCAGCAAAAGTTAGGTGCTAACAACTCAGTGAGACCCTGTCTCTAAATAAAATAGGGCCGGGGATACAGTTCAGTTGTGGATCACCCCTAGATTCCATCTCTGGTAACCACCCCCCGCACAAAAAAAAAAAAAACTGAATATTTCCTCTAAAATCAGGAACAAGACAAGGATGCCACTCTTATCATCTTATTCAATGTAGTTTTTGAAAATCTATCCAGGGCAATCATACAAGAGAAGGAAATTAAAGGGACACAAATAGGAAAGGAGGAGCTCAAACTATCTCTGTTTGCTGATGACATGATGGACCAAAAAATCTCCACCAGAAGACTTCTAGAGGTGATAAACAAATTCAGCTAAGTAGTAGAATACAAGATCAACATTCATAAATCAGTAGTTTTCCTATACTTCAATAGTGAATCTGTTAAAAAAAATCAGAAAAACTATCCCATTTACAATAACCCCCCCCAAAAAAAATCCCTAGAATGAATGTAACCAATGAGGTTAAATATCTCTGTGAAGAAAACTATGGAACACTAAAGAAAGAAATTGGAGATGAACTTAGATGGAAAGACCTCCTGTGTTCTCAGATAGACAGAAATAATATTATAAAATGGTCATACTACCAAAAGCATTATACAGATTCAATACAATCTCTATCAAAATATCAATGGCATTCTTCACAGACTAGAAAGGATAGTCCTAAAATTTATTTGGAAAATAAAAAAATTCAGAATACTCAAAAGAAATACTGAACAAGAGTGATGCTAAAAGCATCATAATACCTGATCTCAAATTATAATACAGAGCTAGAGTAACAAAAACAGCCTGTTATTGGCACCAAAACAGACACAAAGACCAATGGAATAGAAAGAAGATGCAGAAAAACCCACATAGTCTTAGTCATGTGATACTGGACAAAAGTGCCCAAAAATATATGTTGAATAAAAGATAACCTTATACACAAATGGTGCTGGAAAAACTGTATATCTGTTGTGGTTTAGATATGAGGTGTCCTCAAAAGCTCAAGGCTTAGAAGTGGAATGATTAAGTTGCAGGAACCTTAACCTAATCAGTACATTAACCCTTTGATTAAGTGAGTGGTAACTGGGCATGTGGGGTGTGGCTAGAGGATGTGGGTCATTGGGGGTGTGCCTTTGAGGTATATATTTTGTCCCTAGAGACTGAAGCTGTTTCCTGCTGCCATGTTCTAAGCCACTTTCCTCCATTCACCCTGTGCCATGATGTTCTGCCTCACCTTGGGCCTAGAGCAATGGAGTTGGCCAGGTATGGACTGAGACCTCTGAAACTGTGAGCCCTCAAATGAAATTTTTCTCCTCTTATTGTTCTTGTCAGGTCTTTATGTCTCAGTGATTTTAAAAAAAAACTGACTAAAACAATATCTACATGTGAAAGAAAGAAATAATCCCTATCTCTCACCCTGCACAAAGGTCAAAAAAATTAAAAAATCCTATGGCATTTGCCAGTAAATGGAGCTGGAGAATATCATGCTAAGTGAAATAAGCCAATCCCAAACAACCAAAGGCTTAATGTTTTCTCTGATATGCGGGTGCTAATTCACAATTGGGGGCGGTGGCACTATGGAAGAATGGAGTTACTTTAGATTAGGTCGAGGGGGATGAAGAGAGGGGGAGGGATTATGGGAGTGAGGAATATAGTAGAATGAATCAGACATTATTACCCTATATACATATATAACTATATGACCAGTGTGATTCTACATCAAGTACAACCAGAAGAATGAGAAATTATACTCCATTATATATGATGTATCAAAGTACATTCTACTGTCATGTACAACTCATTAAAAGAAATTTTAAAAAGTATTTTTAAAAGTGAATCTAAGATCTAGGAATTAGACCAGATACTTTGTGGCTGGTAGAAGAAAACTTAGGGTCAACACTCCAACACATTAGTACAGGTACACTAACCCCTAAAGCTCAAGAAATAAGACCAAGAATCAATAAGTAGGATGCCATCAAATTAAAAAGTTTCTGCACAGCAAAGAATATAATTAAGAATGTGAAGAGAGGGCCTGCAGAATGGGAGAAAATCTTTGCCAGCTACTCCTCCAATAGGGGATTAGTATCCACACTTTAAAAAAAGAACTAAAAAGATTTAACACCAAAAAACAATAACAACATTTCTGAAAAGAAGAAATACAAATGACAAATATACCAAAAAAAATACAAATGACAAATATATAAAAAATATTGAACATCCAAAACAACTAAAAGCAGCATACTATAATGACACAGGCACACCAATGTTTATAATAACACAATTCACAATAATCAAGTTATGGAACCAGCCCAAGTACCTATCAACATATGAATGGATTAAGAAAATACAATGTGCATATACAATGGAATTTTACTCCACTATAAAAAAAATAAAATTATGGCATTTGCTGGTAAGTGGATGGGACTGGCAGACATCCCACTAAGTGAGATAAGCCAGACCCAGAAAGTTGAGTGTCAAATGTTGACTGTCAAATGTGAAAGCTAGACCAAAGGGGAAAATGTGGTGAGGGGAGTAAATGTCATAAAAAGAGAGGAAAGATCAATGGAGTAGAGGAAGAAAATTAGGGGAAAGGAAGAAAGGGAAAAAGAAAAAGGAGTAACTATGAAGTGAGTCTGACAAAAATTATGCTAGGTACATACATGAATATACCACAGTGATTTCCACCTTTACATATATCTATAAAGTATCCATTCAAAAAATTAATAAATGGTAGGAAGACCAGTAGAGTAGAGGAAGGTAAAGAGAAGAAGGGGCAGGGAAAGGTGGCACTGGGGACTGAAAGGGAGCAAGTTAAGTTTCACGCACTTATCCCACTATTGTTTATAACTATAATATACTCATAAAGGCATTTTTAAAAGCTAATTGTCTAAAGAGGCAAAGAAAATATTTTATGACAGTTCACTTTTTTTCTTTTTTTCTCTAGCAAGATTTTCACATGGAATTCTGATTTCTTTCCAGTATAACGTTGGTGAATTGTCAAATTATATAATATTTTGCTATTCTCAAAAACATAACAGGAACTCAGAGTCCAGCTAAAATAAAAACAGTCACCATTTGCTTTAGAAATTCCCATTTAATGAGAGCATTACTTATCAAATAAGTGAAATCAGAAAAGCTGATACTACATTATATGATTGTTTTCTTCTTGCCATTTTCATGCCAATTTTAAACAATTTTTATTCTTTTTCAGACTGATGTATATCAAGAATGAGAGAATGTTGAACAGATGTGTAGAAAAGGAAGAAAGACTTTAGAATGCATAATAATATGGGGGGGGGATTGATTTTTATTTCAATCAAGTATTTCATCAGATTTACAGCCAAAAAATATATACACTTTCATTAACTGTGCCACCATTGAAAATACAATTTTAAGTTACCTATGGATTCTAGCCTTGAAAAAGAGTTTTGCAGGGAATCTTCAGCCTTAAAAATAGAAAAATAACTTTATAACTTAATGGTAAACTCAAACCTTATAATTTGATATTGTTCGTATTATACTGTATCCATTTAGGTATAGAGATTTATTTTCAAATCCTATAACATTACAAATAAAGATAAATTTCATGTTTGCTTCATTTTATTCCAATGTAAATGAAATAAAATAAGATGCATAAAAATAGAGTTTACTCAAATGTAGTTAAGACTGAAATGTCAGGGGACAGCAGGTCAGCATAAATGGGGAGAACATTCAATATAAAAAAGAGTGCATGGGTAATTTTGAAAATCAAAAATATATTTGACTGTGTAGTTAAATAGATTTTTCTCATCCAATACGAGATTAAGAAGGTATACCCTGTCTCATTCTTCCAAGCTTGCTCTTTGTGCTTTTCTTCCTGTTCCCTACCCACATTATTCTCTAAGACTCCCATCAGTCTCAGTCATTTACACTTAGCCTGAAAACTCATCCACTCTGAAATAGAAATGGCTAGTGTTCTATCCGATTATTTACCTTTGGAATATCCTGAATATAGGCATGGAATACTTGTATCTTATTCATGGAAGTCATGGGGAAAAGAAGAGAGGTATTCACTGTGACCCACATCATAAATTTCTTGCAGCAAGAATCAGAATGTAACTTCTGGACATGCAACACTCACATTTGTTTCCCTTTTCCCTGCACCTATTTCAGAAATTTCTCTCAAATATTTCTATTTGCCTATATCCTAAGAGAACATTATATTCTTCCAAGGACAAACCTCACAAAAGTTTTATTCAAATGGATTGATTGAAAGGCCAGACATTCAAATTTATGTTCTGTAGAAATTCTATCTGACACATCAGCAATGGTTCACTGGTCAATTAATCAAAAGCAGTTGTTGTGAAAAAGTCAGTCATTTAAAAAGTGTTGCATACCTACTTTAAGCATCTTGTCTGGATTTGAAATACAAAAATGTAAATTTACTGTCTGATTTTTTATGCAGAGCCAAAACCTCTCTGATAATGAGTCCACCACTGGGGCTCTGCTTAGTAGTTTTGAATGCAGTCTTGTGTGAACCACACCCATTATGTAACCCAGTGATTCTAGTTTCCATTTTTTAATGTTGGAGATATCACAGAGATATTCTTCAGAACAATCTGAACAAGAGATACTTTTATATTGTGTGATATTTTACTGTTGTCTTATTAATAAGACTCAATCTGACGGGATTTTTAAGTAACCTGTTCTTTTGAGTCTTTTCAAAGAGTAAGGTTTAGTTATAGAAACACCACCACTTTCTTTTAAATCATGTCAGCTTATGGAATAGTCAGTTAAAATTACGCTATTCTAATTCAAAAACCATCAAAAGAAAAAGTGTGGAGACAAAGTATGTAAATGTGCTAGGAGGAGTAGAATGCATAAGAAAGCAATCCTTAGCCAACCACACTCAGCTCACTCAACATTGAGATGTCTTGCTGGGGAAATGCAAGTTGGATAAATTGAGACAGGCTGAAAGAGCCTTTACTAAGTACAATGTGACCTCATACACCAACATAACTCAATAGGGCTTGAGTCAGACTCAGGAAAAATCAGAAAATATGGAGAGCCTTCTCATGTATCTTTCTCTGCAGAAGAAATCAAAAGGGGAAAATATACTATCACAATCTTCAAAATGTTTATTATATTAAGATACTAAATATTAGAGAGAATGAAAATAACTTCAGAAACAAGGCAGAAAAAAGAGCACAAGTTTTTGAAATAAGTCAAGCAATAGCAGGGAGAGTCTTACTTGTTGAAAAAGGTTTTAAACTGTCATTTTTGTAGTGTGAAGCTGGTTCTATTAACATTTTCTGAGACAGTAAGGATTGCAGGTGTCACTATTATTCACTGAATAATGTAACTCTTGCCTTGAAATGCAAAACTGTCATCTCACTCGTAAGTAGCACTCTGTGGTACTCTGAGAGAAAAACAACTTTCTAATGTAAAGACTAAAGGAAGAAAGTCTACAAGAATACTTGATGAAATGCAAATGAATTGTTTTAACAGCAGTAGCAGATATTAGAGTGATCAAAATTCACACAGCATATATGGATGATGATTCATCTTTAGTCAAACCTTAATTACTACATTCAGTGTAACGATTGGAACCTGTTCCAGAAATATTGAAAACAGGTGCGAAATAAAAGATAGGATAAAATGTCATTCCCTGGGAAAATAATCTGCAGTTGCAAATATTATATGAAATACCTTACGATTTATAGGATCTCAATAGTATAATCTGTTTCAAAATTGCAGAACAACAAGTCAATTGAATGTCCTAATAAAAACCTGTTCTCATATCTGATCATGGGAAGGAATTGGATACATAGCTACATTGTGATTTTTTAAAGATGGTTTTTTAATTCAGTTCATACTAAGTTTCTCTATTTTTTCTTTAAGAAATTTTTGTTGTTGTTGATGTTGTTGGTTGTTTGTTTTTCTGTTTGTTTTACTTTGTGTTTGCAGTGTTGGGGACTGAACACAGGGCCTCACATACTGTTATGGTTTGGATGTGAGGTGTCCCCAGAAGCTCACATGTAAGACAATGCAAAAAGATTCAGAGGAGAAATGATTGGGTTGTGAGAATCTTAACCTAATCAGTGAATTAATCCCTGATGGGTAGCTGAAAGGGTAGCGGGTGGTTGGAGGAGGTGAGAATTGAGGCATGGCTTTGGGGTACATATTTGTATCTGGAGAGTGAACTCTCTTTCTCTGCTTCTTGATGATGTGAATGGCTTCCCTCTGCCACCCTGTTCTGCCATGATGTTCAACCTCACCTCAAGCAAAAGGAACGGAGCTGGTCTTCTCTGAACTATGACCTCTGAAACTGTGAGCCCTCAAATAAACTTTTCCTCCTTACAGTTGTTCTGATCAGATCCTTTAGTCACAGCAGCAAAAAAAGCTGACTAAAACACACAATAGGTAAGTGCTAGTATTGACCTATATCCCAGTCCTCAGTGTTGTTTTTAATTAAATTCATTGAGTATGTAATAGATATTTTACACAGTCCAAATTACAAGGTTCCAAAGTCCTTTCAGGCCTGTCTCTACCTGCCCAGTTCCAACTGTCCTCTTCCCAGGAACAACTGACAAATATCTATATCAGAGCTCATGTATGTTATATGACCTTTCTGTATAATGGTGAAATTAACTTTTTGCCTATGGTATGGGTTTAAATTTTTGCCAAAATTTGCGATTTTTATTTAACTTACCATGTGGAGATTTTTCCATAAAAAAATTATCTTAGTATTTCTTAATTCATTAATCACTGATCTTTTTTATTATGCCTTCTGGTTCATACTTAGAAAAACCTTCTCCACTAAAAAATGAATTTTCATCTAAAATTTTAATGGCTTTATTATTATTACATTCAAATCCTTGATGCATTTGGAATTTGTCATGACATACAATGTATATTGTGGGCTCAGTTTTATTTTTCTAGAGAGCTATCCATCATCCCAGGACCATTTGTTGATAATTTATTTTTACCCTCTTGTTTTAAGTGTAAAATACTGGATGACTTCATACTGGATAATTTTAAATTTGTAAAATGCTAGATTTTGTGTCATTTACTTTCAGTCATTTATTTATTCACTTACCACTTGTTTGTTAAAATATTGAGAAATAAATATTGAGACATTCGCTCCCTGGTGAGAAAAGTCTCTGCTTCCTGGTTGCCATGTTCTGAGCTGCTTTCCTTCTCCATGCCCATCTTCCATGATGTTCTGCCTCACCTCTGGCCAGAGCAATAGAGTCAGCCAACTATGGTCTAAGGCCTCTGAAACCATGAGTACCAAGTAAACTTCCTCCTCTAAATTGTTTTGGTCAGGTCTTTCAGTCACAGTAGCAAACAAGCTGACTAAATAGAAATTGGTACAGATAAGTGGGGTCATTGTTGTGATTAACCTGATCATATGGTTCAGAAGACTTTGGAGCTGGTTTGTACAAAGAGGAATTTTGAAAAGTTTAGAGATGAAAGTTGAAAAAGCTTTAGAATGTTGTAAGCAAAGCTTAATGGGCAATTCTGGTGGGAGCTCAGAAGACCAGAATGTAGTAAAACTGTGAACAGTAAAGACTTGGCTCATGAGTTTGAAAGGAGAACGAGGACTCTATTGGAGTTGGACTAGAGGCTATTCATATAACATGAACATAATGTTTTGGCAAAGAAGTTGTCTACATTTTGTCCATGTCCTGAGACTTTTTGTGAGGCTGAATGTAAAGGTGATGGACTAATTAATCTGGCAAAAGAAATTTCAAGGCAGTGAACTGTTCAGGTGGTGGTATGAGTATTTCTAGCAGCTTTTAGCAAAGTTCACTGTGATAATCAGGAGTAGAAGGCAAGCAGAAAAAAACTGAAAATTTTCAGTCTGGTTAGGAAAGTGTGAGTGAATACAACTGGAGCTAAGGAAGTTGTGGTTATTAAAGACTTTACACTAAAGAAAATTTACCCAGAAATAATAGGAAAGATGGCATGAGTGCATCTTAAGAATTGGTAAGACCGTGTCTATCTTAGACTCAAGGATGTAAAAGTAAAAGTTCTTTGGGGAAGAGACTATAGAGGCACTCAGGGGGACCCAGGAAGTTTCACCTTGCTCAGCCTCCCAGGTCCTCAGAGGCTGGTGCAGCCATGGTCCCCAGAGATTTAGCCACTGCTGGAGATGGTGGCAGACCTTGGCAACCAACCAGATTCTGATGGTTCTTCATGAGTACAAGATGCTGGAATTAGGGGGTCGTGGAGGCTTCCAACAAGATTTCAAAGGAAAGCATGGGAGTCTAGGCAAAGTGCAGAGTTCCTGTTGGCCACCTCTGAGAGGGCAATGTTTGAATATGTGAGAAGGAAGCCAAAGCTGCACTGGAGACCACTGAGATTAAGGAATGTCAGTAACATGGGACACCTACTGAGGAAAGCCACAGGAATCCAGCAGAAGCAAGCCTTGAGAGAGGCCATCTGAGCTGTACCCAGAAAGGCCATAGGAATAGAGCTGCACAAAGCCTTTGGAGAGAACATATCCATGCCATGTGCCCCAGATGCTGAACATGGAGCTACGGATGTTTGCCCAGCTGAATTTTGGTCTTGCTTTGGTCCTATCCCTTCTTTCTATAGCCCTATTTCTCCCTTGTGGAACAGAAAGGTTTATGTGCCTTCATATAGTAGATATATGTAACTTGTTGTCTTTACAGGCAAAAAGAAGTAAGAATTTGCCTCGAGTCTTGAAGATTTTGGACTTGGACTTTTGGGAAATGCTGGAACTATTCAGACTATAGGAACTTTTGAAAACAGAGCTTTTGTGGGCCCGAGTGCTATGGTTTAGATACGAAGTGTCCCCAAAAGCTCAAGTGTAAGACAATGCAAGAAAGTTTAGAGGTGAAATGATTGGATTATAAAAGCTTTAACCTAATCAGTTTATTGATCCACTGATATGAATTAACTGAGTGATAATTGTAGGCAGGTGGGACTGGAGGAGGCCATGTAATTGGGTTTATATTTTGTCCCTGATGAATATAGCTCTCCACTTCCTTGGTTGCCATGTCCTGAGCTGCTTTCCTCCTCCATGCCCATCCGCCATGGTGTTCTGCCTCACCTCTGACCCAGAGCAATGGAGTTGGCTGTCTGCTGTCTGATACCTCTGAAACTGAATGTCAAATAAACTTTTTCTACTCTAAAAGTGTTCTTGTCAGTTATTTTGATTACATTGGTGGAAAAAAATGATTAAAATAAGTTCCTGTCAGCATTTCTCATTTTTCCCTGAGATTTTCTCAATATCTTTGTTCATTTATTTTTTTCTACATAAAATCTATAATTAATTTTTCTAGTTTGAAAACATTTGATATTCTTATTGGATCATTTTAAATTTACGTCACCTTATTTAGAACTGGTTGCTTTATGGCTTTGAATCTATAAAAATCTAGTTTTATCTTCTCATTAATTCAAATATTTTGTGTCCTTCAGGAGTCTTCTAAAATTTTCTACATATGAGTTCTATGTATTTTTTTTGGGGGGAAGGGGTACCAGGGATTGAACTCAGGGGCACTTGACCACTGAGCCACATCTCCAGCCCTATTTTGTTATTTTACTTAGAGACAGGGTATCACTAAGTTGCTTAGTGCCTCGCTTTTGCTAAAGCTGGCTTTGAACCCACAATCCTCCTGCCTCAGCTTACTGAGCCACTGGAATTACGGGTGTATACTACCATACCCAGCCCTAGGTATTTCTTGATTTCTTTATTTCTACATATTTTATGGAGTTAATTGTTCCAATTTTTTATAGTTGTTGCCTGTATGTTTAAATATTATCAATTTCCATATATTCTGTGTCCAATTACTTTCCTGAATATTCTTATTTGGAATAAGTTTTTAACTACTTATTTTGGGATTCTTTTTTAATGTACAATCATATCATCTTCAAATAAGGTTTTTGTTTGTTCTCAAAAGTTACTTTAAAAGGAAAAAAACAGGAAAATATTCCCTAGATTCTTTCAAATTCAAAACAGTTCATTTTAGCCTTTATTCCTAAAGAACTGTTTGTTTAGAAAATTATTTGGTCATACATAATTTGAGGACCTTGTGTGAATTGTTCTCTTGTTGTCTTAAGTTGAATTTACTTGAAAACTGATATCAACCTGACTTACATATTACTTCCTTATGTATTCCTTGACCATTTGGTCTAGATACCCAGAAGATTTATTCTTTATCCATGAAGCCCCATATTTTCATGAGGAAATATTTCACTATGGCTCATTCTGGTTTAGATTTCCCTGGATCATGCTGTTTCTTTTCATTTCATCAGTTCAAATCTTTTGCTTCAAGAATGGTGTCTTGAGTTACCCCGAGACCTCCAATTATGCATATCACATTTTATTTGCCTATCTTTTATTTTCACCTTCCTTTTCTGATCTTTTAGCTCATGATTCTTATTTCTATTTTCTCTGCCCCACCTACAGTTTCTGTGCCTATTCTCTTTTGTTTTCATTTTATTTTCATCTCTGTGATGGTTTTGGTTTTTATATCCACTTTCTCCTAAGCTTTTCCAATTGTAATTTTAACAACTCATTTTAGCTTGCCATCTTCTTCCTTACTTCTTTTATTTCTACTTTTTGGTTTTCCTTTAAAGGAGTGATTGCCTTATTAAGCTTTTGATTTAAAATTCATGGCCAAATGTTTCATTTCAGTTTTCATCTGCTCTGCATTAATCTTTTTCTACAAAGTAGTTTGTGTGCCAATAAGTTTTAGTGGTTTTTTTTTCTCCTTTTAATCTCATAGTCTTTTACATTAATGTAGTGCCAGTTTGTTTTCAATTTCTTATCATTGAAGGGGTTGAATTTTGCTTAATTAGCAATTTTTGCAAAGTTCCTATGAAGGGAGGATTGAAGAGCCAGGGTAGTTACTCAGGATCTCTGGATTTCAAGACCTGAAGGCACTATTCTTCTCTACTTCCTTCAAATATATTCTGTCTGGCTTATCTATTGTGGGCCTTTCTGATGAACTGAACCAAACAGGGTTTAGGAGAGTTTCTACCACTAACTCAGTTTATGCCTACATCATTTGTTTTTTAAACTTTCATTAAATCATTTCTTTTTCTCTTCACTTTTTTAATTTATTTTAATTTATGTTATATATGATTGCAGAATGAATTTCAATTCATGGTACACATATAGAGCACAAATGTTCATATCTCTGGTTGTTCACAAAGTAGAGTCACACCATTTGTGTCTTCATACATGTACTTGGGGTAATGGACATCCACCTCATTCCACAGTCTTTTCTACCCCCATGCCCCCTCCCTTCTGCTCCCACCCCTTTGCCCTTTCCAAAGTTCTTCCATTTCTCCCATGCTTCTCGCCCACCATCCCCATTATGAATCAGAATCGTCATATCAGAGAAAACATTCAGCATTTTGTTTTTTGGGATTGGCTAACTTCACTTAGCATATTATTCTCCAACTCCATCCATTTACTTGAAAATACCGTGATTTTATTCTCTTTTAATGCTGAATAGTATTCCAGTATGTGGTGTGTGTGTGTGTGTGTATGTATGTATGAGTGTGTGTGTGTGTGTGTGTGTGTGTGTGTGTGTGTTTGGAGGTTGGCTACACAGCTNTATATAAAGAAACTGAAGGGCATCTAGGTTGGTTCCACAATTTAGCTATTGTGAATTGTGCTGCTATAAACATTGATGTGGCTGTGTCCAGATAAATTTCATGACTGCTTTTTCTAGTGCTATGAAGAATAGCATTGGGATTTTGATTGGAATTACATTAAATCTGTATAGTGCTTTTGGTAATATGGTCATTTTGACAATATTACTTCTGCCTATCCAAGAACAAGGGAGATCATTCCATCTTCTAAGGTCTTTTTAAATTTTTTTTTTTTAGCTTTCTGTAATTTTCATTGTAGAAGTTTTTCACTTTTTTCATTAAGTTAATTCCCAAGTATTTTATTTTATTTTTTTGAGGCTATTGTAAATGGGGTAGTTTTCCTGTAATCATTTCTTTATCACTTAGTTTTAGAGATCTCCACTGTCCCTCTCTCTGCCCTCCCTTCCCACCCGTTTTTATATATGAAATTTTCTTAAAATTTCAAATTGTCTTTCACTTAAGAAATGAATTTTGGTTGATGTTTTATGAGATCTGATGTCACTGAATTATTTCAATTTTCTCAGTGAGAGAACTTTTTCTTATTTTTACTCACTTCTTCCATAAAGCTACTGTTCAACTTCAGCTGAGGTTTGTAGCTTTAATATAATTTTCTGTCTGCTAAAGTAACTCTATTCTATATCCAACAAAAATGGAATCAGGGAATTTTTTTAAATTTTATCTTCTACTTTGGGATAATTTTTCAGAAGGAAAAGAACATAATCCTGCTCATATGAGATGTCAGAGTGGCTAATTTATAAAAATGCTAAATATAAAGGTTAGGACCTTTGTATTGGAATCTGAATTTTTTTGTCAAAAATATATAACCTCACGCCAGCCATGAGTAAATATTGGGAAAAAATGAACTGATAAACTTTATGCAAAATAACTAATCAATACTATTCTGAATGTCAAGGTCAGAAAGACAAGAAAAGACCAACAAACTATCACAGAATGGAGGAAACTATGGAGAAATAAAAACTAAATGCGACATGAAATCCTGCAGCGAATTCTGAAAGAAAAAAGGAACATTAATGCAGAAATCAATGAATTTCTAATGGAGTTTGGTTTATATGATGCTATGATAATATTACACTAATATTAATTTCCTATTCTGATAATTATATCATGGGTATGCAAGATATTGAAATTAGAGAAAGCAGGATGAGGATACAAAAGGGCTTTTAAAAGTTTTTCTGTAAATCTGAAAATAGATCAAATTGAAATTTGATGTTAAAATTAAAAATCAGGCATAGGAAAAATTTTTTTTTCTCCTTTCTCCTTGAAGGTTACACAAAGGAAAACCTAGAAACTATTTTCAGCATCCTCCTCAAGAAAAGGATCAGATATAATTCACAAAAAGAAATTTATGAAACGCAGCTAAAATTCATAAAGAATGACCAAGTTACACAGGTGGGAGGACAGCAGGAGCAGTGTGGACAGAAGGGAATGGCAAGCCAGGCTGATGCTTCCTCCAGTGGTTATAGGATCACACTGAGACAACAGAACTCTCACCTCTCCATACACAACGAGTTCCAATCAGGAGAGAGCAAGGTAGGCACCAAATAAACAGAAGCCACTCCATGAAGTCAAGTAACAAAGATCCCCAGAACTCCTCTGGGGAGAGCACAGAAAATGCCAGCAAAAACACCCGGAAGACACCTCTGTCCAACAGTAGAGGCAGGAAAATCTAACTCATCACTTTGAGGGATATGACATGGCACTGATAAAAAAACAAACAAACAACAACAACAACAAAAAAAAACAGTATGAGAAACAGTAGAAGATAGCAGAAAAAAAATTGCCAAAAGAGGGACATACATCACAAATAGATAAAACATTTTGCCATGAATTTTAAGGATGTAATAAAGCAATCTCATCTGTGAATATGAACCAGAAACCCAATGAGAAAACTTAAGCAATGCAAGTAACAGAACAGAAGAGAAATCATGATTCAGAAGAACTCAGGAAAGAAAGTGAAAATAAAAACAAGTCCATCATAGAAATGAAAACAAAATTGAAAATTAAGAATCAATTCTATGAACAATATAATAAGAGACTTTTCAGCTCCAAAAGAGTAAATAACATGAAAATAAAATTTTTAAAGAACTAGAAAGAAGATATGATATATAGAAGAAATACAAAGGAGATAAATCATACATATAACTAGAGGCTTGAGAGAATAAACTTGGAATAAAACAAGTATTTAAAGATATAATTCATAGAATATTTTATATAAGCAGGAAAAATTGAAGCAGAAAGCTCAACTATATGGTCTAATCTAGCTTTAGGGCATTTTAAAAAGGAAAATAAGGAGAAGGAGAAGAAGGGGGAAAAAAGAGGAGGAGTGGAGAGATAATTACTTATAAAGTTCAACAACAAATTTAAATATCTCCTCAGGGGGAAGAAACATCAGATTTGGATTGATGAATATCCACAATGTCTCATAATACTAGAAGACAACAGAGCAGTATTTATAAGGTCTATCTTAGCATAAGCTAAGAAGTTTAAGTTCTGCCAAGGCTTCATTCAAGTGGGAAGGTTTTGTACAACCAATTTTGAAAACAAATGAACTCAGGGAAGGTTGGCCTCATAGGTTTTCTTGATGAAAAGACAGAAGTACAAGCTTCACCCAGACAAGGTCAGCAAAGAGACAGAAACAAGGACTGAAATATATTTACTTGTAGAAGCAACTCTAAATAAAAGTGGGGACAAGGGTGAATGATCAGAATCCTCTGAAGATGTAGCAACAGTACAATCTATTTTAAAAAAGGTATAAAGAAAAAGGTAGAAAATGAATAATATGCTGATTGGATTGTCTATGACATCTGGACATTTGAAAATATTATTTGAAGCTGAACAATTAATATAAACACAAAAAATTTAACAATATTAGAGTAAAAACAAGAAAAATTATCTTATTAAATCATCAGCTGATACATGAAAAAGAGCATGCCTGGAGAAACATGAAACATGTTAATCCTGTCATTCTCTTAGTAGAATTAATACTGTAGAACTAAGGACACAATATGCAATTATACTTATAAAGGCAACAACCAGGGGCGAAAACAGAAAACTTTTAAATTATCAGAACATTTACAAAACATGCAAAGCAAAGAAAGTAGAATCTATAGTAAGTTTTCAAATATCAAATGAGAGAAATTAATATTTTGCTTTCTGTAATTCCCTTGATTATGTAAAAAAGAAACTTTAGAAGCAGATAGCTCCCTTTAAAAATAAAATAAAAAGGTGGCTGCCTGTATGAGAGGAGGGTTGGGAGGAATAATGCAGGATGTGTGTTGGGTATATGGAGTAAATGGATGGGATTGGATTTCCACTGTATTTTTAGTTTTATTTTAGTATTGCCTAATCAAAATGAAATAATATAATATAAAACACATATTCAAGACCTTTTCAGTCTATCATTATAGTTAAGCTATTCCCTGTCCTCTCCCCTTTTTTTTCTTTGGTACCAGGGATTGAACCCAGGGACTTTTAACCCCTGAGCCACATCTCCAGCTCTATTTTATATTTTATTTAGAAAGAGAGTCTCAGTGAATTGCTTAGGGCATCACTAAGTTGCTGAGGCTGGCTTTGAACTCATAATCCTTCTGCTTTAGCCTCCCTAGTTAGTTAGTCACTGGGATGATAGGCATGCACCACCATGCCCAGCCCACATTCTATAACTACTATAAAAGTGAGTTTTAGATATTTTTTAAAATTTTGGGCACCTCAATATTTTCCTCAAGAAAGCAGATATAAATTGAAATTTTTTAACTCAGAGCAATCACTAACTCACATAAATTCATTGGGCTTTTATTCATCTCATATTTTAAAAATGAACCATTATGATAAACAAGATTAGATAAAGTTATAATCAGCAATTTAATATAATACTATGTTCTCAGAAAATCATTAGCCTTCTTTCACATCTTCATATAATGTGTTAGTTTTACAACCTTGAATAATGACAAAAGAAGGTTGCAAAGTTTTTCTGAGGTAACAAAGCAATTTTGCCGTTTCTGTAACAATTTTATTATTACTGTTCTTAGACATGATGATCATTTGTAAATTTTAGCACTTAAGTAAAGCTGCTATTCAAGGTAAATGAGACAACATATGTCTTCACAGTTGACATTTTAAGCAATCTTTAATTGTCAACAAATATATCTAAGAAAGAATAACTGCACCCTTTTCTAATTTACTATGACATACCTCCTAAGGTCATCTGAGATCTATTATTTCAAGTTGCTATAGGAACTATTTCTTTTCTTAAACAATTGCATTTAATCCACTCAAACAAAGACAGAGATCTGTATGAGAAAAGTTTTCATAATCGGCTTTATGAGGCAGATCTACCTGTTATTTCTAAAAACAATATCAAACACCTCAGCAGCACCTACACTTGGTATGGGATCCTACAAATTAAATTAATTTTAGTCAAAAATATTTTTTTTGCTTCACTAAATTATAAAGTATGGAACATAACATGAAATATTTGAAGCTGAACATGGTGCATTCTGTGTGAGACTAAGCACATTCAGAATCAAATGACAGGAAAATCGAAGAAATCAAAAGGGCACTTTTTCGGGGCACCCTGCGTATGCATGAGCTAAGCACCTCCACCTCCAGCTTTGAGTAAAGAGGGTATTGGACTGGCATCATGCGCCTCACTGTGCAAAACAAGTGGCCCTTACCTCTGCTCTACAAGGAAGCGCCTCAGCTTTGGGCTTAAGCGTTACCCAGTGAGGTTGGGCAACCCCCCTTTTGAAGTACTATCCCCTGCCTTATTTGGGTATAATATTCTATCAAATTTATTTTCCCTAATAAATAGAGGGGTGCCAGGTGCACTCATTCTCTTGCCTTCCAGCGTGGAAGAGGACCCTTGAGGTCGCAAAAGAGTCCCACCCTCGACCTGAGAAACTCAGGCCCATGTGTTGTGTGGTTTGTTCTCCATTTTCTTTCTTTCTTTCTTTCTTTCTTTCTTTTTAATTTATATACAACAGTGGAAAGCATTACAATTCTTATTACATATATAGAACTCAGTTCTTCATATATCTGGTTGTATACATAGTATACTCACACCAATTTGTGTCTTCATACATGTACTTTGGATAATAATGATCATCACATTCCACCATCATTAATTACCCCATGGCCCCTCCTTTGCCCTCCCACCCCTCTGCCCTATCTAGAGTTTTCGTCTATTCCTCCCTATCCCACTATGAATCAGCCTCCTTATATCAAAGAAAACATTTTGCATTTGGTTTTTTGGGATTGGCTAACTTCACTTAGTATTATCTTCTCTAACTTTATCCATTTACCTGCAAATGCCATGCCGATTTCTTATTTTAATGTTGCAGCCAGCTCTTTTGAATCTAGCTCATCTCATCAGCACAGGCAGCTGGCAAGAGCATTTCTTGCTGAATCCAGTAATTTAAACAATATTTTCAGGACTGTGTTCTCTTCTTTGACTTTGGTTCTGCCTGCC
The DNA here is from genome assembly GCF_001458135.2 of Marmota marmota marmota. NCBI lineage: Eukaryota > Metazoa > Chordata > Mammalia > Rodentia > Sciuridae > Marmota > Marmota marmota. The sequence continues at coordinate 4,547,859 of NW_026000005.1, forward strand.
TCTTCTTTCCTTTGAATCAGACAGGATTCACCAGTGTGGCATAAAAATGGTTGCAACGATTCCAAATGCCATATGGACTATAGAAGTAACAAGCCTTGATGGAGACTGAATAGCCAGTGAGTCACTATCCTACCCCTGTATAGTCACTGATGTCTCCAGGATACAGTGCTGCTGAGACCTGGAGCACACTATGGAGGATCAGGATCATAAATACTCAGCCAGACCTAGCTGATTGTTATGATAAAGGGGAAGAGGTGGCACTCCTAAAGAGAGATGCTGCAGAAATTTATCAATGTCTTTCTTTTCATTTATATCTAATGCTAAAATACCTTGCCTAGTGAATGATATTTTTGAAGTTCTTAAAAGGGCTTCTTAGAAGACTTATGATAATCATACTTTAGAACCCTGAGTTATTTTAGGTAGTATCCTGGGAGTTGGGTCTTCCAGTGGTATTTTGGATTCCCCAGTGACTCCCATTTTCTCCCTTTAATTGGCACAAGAAATGCCTTCCACTTTTATAAGCAGAGGACAAGCAACACAAATTGGCCTTCTTAAATTATTAAACAAAGGCACCCACCCAAACATGGAAGATCAGAAAGCTATGAGAGGGCCTCATGCCTGCATTTCTCTCAGGCCAAATCCTTCATTTAGAGAATGTGCCTTTCACCAGCAGTCCTACATGTCACACAGTCCTGACCTTTGCTTTACAACCAAGACCAACTACAACCAGGCATTAGACCTTAGGATCCCCACTTCTCCTCAATTCCTGGCTCTTTGCCACTATGCCTCCAGCTACATCTCCATGACACTTTGTGATCCTCCTTACAATTGACCAAGCATGTTCATTTACTTTCAATCCCTAGTTGATATGGGTATAATTTTTTTAGAGAGATTATAAACTGCAGATCAGAGAGGGTAATAAATTACTCAAAATAATACAAATAAGTATTCAGCCAGTCCTTCTGCCAAGGTCTTGTGCTTTTCTCCCTGAATTCAACTTCCAGGTTCTCTCTGGATCTGACTCATCTCATCCCTGGACTTGGGTACTACTCTCAGTCTCACCTTATCTTGTCTAATCTTGCCTTCTCATCTCAGTTTCCTCCCTAAACTCTCATATAGAGCATAACTTTATTTCCAATAGTTTTACTGTACAACAAAATACTATTTTTTTTTCAGTGAGGTATGCTTTTGTTTGTTTGTTTTCAAGAAGTAATTAAAGGCATGTTATTATGGTTTGGATCTAGAATGTCCCCCCAAAGCCCATATGTTAGGCAATGCAGCAATGTTCAGAGGTGACAACAATGGATCATGAGATGCTCTGACTTCATTGGTGGATTAATGAATGAATATAAATGAATGAAAGGATATAAACAATAGGCATGGCTACAAGTAGGACACTGGAAGCATGGCCTTGGATACTGTATCTGTCCCTGACACATGTCTGTGTCTCTGTCTCTCTCTCTCTCTCTCTCTCTCTCTCTCTTCCTCTCTCTCTCTCTCTCCACTCACTCCCCTGCTGCCATGAGCTGAGGAACTTTCCTTGTCATGCCCTTCCACCATGATATTTCTGCCTAGAAGTCAGCCAGGGACTAAACTTCCAAAACCATGAGCCAAAATAATGTTTTTCTCCTCTAGCTTATCTTTGTCAAGCATTTTGTGCACAAGAATGAAAAGCTAACTAATACACATGTAAATTCAGAAAAGAGGAATAAAGAAAGAGAGAGCTCTTATACCAGAACCATTAATATTCTTCCTTCTCACAGAGAGAAAATGAAAACGGTAGTCTAGAAGCAATGGCTACCATTCAAGAGAACATAACAAGAAAAGGAATGAGAGACTCTGTGTAAGATTAAATAAAAGTTGACATGAGGACACTGGCTTTGGCACAACTGGAAAAGTATGAGAAAACAAGATATGGGTTTTGTAACTTATTTGCAATATACTTAAGCTGCTTATGTTGATTGCCTATTAAATCAGGCTGGGAATTCAGCTAACTCTCATCGACTTATAAACAAAAGTTCTGTTTAGATTATGACAGATGATAAATGCTGACGACTGATCTGTTATAATTTTCCCCCTTTATCCAACCCCTCAGAAGCTATAGTTTGCCTCAAGCAAATTGATACTCCTCAGAAGCCTGATGGTCATATTTAATTCATAAGTCAGAAATACCTTCTCTAATCAGTAATTATGTACACACACACACACACACACACACACACTGTAATGAGTTTAACACCTGAGTACCCACCAACCACCAAAAATCAGACTCAAATGTGGGATTTTTTAAAATATATATCTTAGTTATTGATAGACTTTTTATTTTATTTATTTATATGCGGTGCTGAGAATCAAACCCAGTGCCTCACACACTCTAGGAGAGCATTCTACCACAGCCTCAGCCCCTCAAATGTGGGATTTTATTTCTGATATTTCAAGGTCGAAGGAATAAAGCCCTGTGTGTGTATACATATAAAAAACATTTATTATGAAACTCAAATGTTATTAGATATAACCCATGGAGTTTGAGGTAATAGTTTCTAGAATTAATGGATCAAAAATGAAGTCCAAACATTTAATAGATTTGAAGTCAAATGCTATGCTATGCTCCTATTTAAAAAAAAAAAAAAATGTCGTGAGAGACCATAGATTTAAACTGAGCACCTGCACTGGTCCCAACAGATCAGATCAATATCAAATTTGAACACAAACTAAGCCTTTGGTTGTTTGCAAGAGACCTACACACAATTAACTAAGCTGTAAACAACTAAGTGGTTAAGCTGACTAGTTGATTAAGCTATAGTCAATTAAATTGTTTTCTCCACCTCATGTCTGTTTTTCTGTCAGTGCTATCAGATCATATTGTTCTTTGGAGTTCTTACAACCTGCTCTGAATCTGGAAGCTGTCCGGTTCATGAATCATGTCTTGTTTTGCTCAAACTCTATCTACTAAATTCAAATGGTCTAAGGATTTTTCCTTTTAACAATTTTGGTGGAGGCAGCAGGATCCAAAACAGAACTCCAACAACACCTGGAGTATCAGGTAACCAGACATAGGTATCGGGGAGCTGATTGGGGTCATGGTTTTGTTTGGGGTTTTAAAAAAAATATTTATTTAATTTTAGTTGTAGTTGGACACAGTACCTTTATTTTACTTATTTATTTTTGTGTGGTGCTGAGGATCAAACCCAGGTCCTCGCATGTGCTAGGCGAACACACTACCGCTGAGCCACAATCCACACCCCACCCCGCCACCTTGTAGCATCTGGGGAACAGGGCAAGTTCATGCTCAGACTCTAAAGCTCCGTGGGTTTCTGTTTTGAACAATGAGTTTATGAGTCTGTTTGAGCTAACTTTTTGGTCCAGACTGTTTGGGGAAGTTGGGAAAGAAATAGGACTGGGTTCTGTACACAAGTCTTGGGGTTCTAACTCCATTAGACAAAAAGTATCCTGCTTTCTGTAGGAAGGAAAGGTTATGAGACAACAGGGAATCATGGATTCCGTTATTCTTAGTTATTCTGAGACTTATTTTTACAGGAGGACATCTATATCTGTGGAAAAAGTCTTCATTTCTGAGTGTCTACTCCTGATCACTTGGAAGGAAATTAAGACACATTTTCAGTGGGTAAAGTTATAAGATATGAAAGATGTGAATTTTTAAGAAAAAAAAATAGTACATTTTTGGCCTAAACGAGAATATTCATTCCAAAATGATAAAAGTACAGGACAAATAACTGAAGGGATATAAGGTTTTAGAAAATGTGTAGAGGTTAATCTTGTAAAAAAATATTATATCATCAAGCTGTCTAGAATTAGGAAGAAATTAAAAGTTTTTCTAGGAATTGAGCATTAATATAAAATTATAACTATGCAAAATAAGAATTTGTTTTCTACGTTAACCAAATTCCTATAGGAGAATTAATCTGCCATTAATGAAAAACAGCTTTATTAAATCTTTTACTCAAGAAAACCGAATCTTCTCTGTTGAAAAGCTTGGGTCTTTCCTATTGCTATATGACTTTTGTATTTGCTTTTGAAGCGTTATCATAAACTTTGGTTAGATAAATGATTATTTTGCACTGATTTGTAATCTTATTTTGTCAAGAGTTTTGAACCTTTGACAGATAGGAAAACTCAAGGTCTAGATTGGGTCTTTTGACTTCAAACTTACTTTGGGACATTCCATGAGGGCCCCTGGAATGTCCAAAAGAGACATAAACTGATTAAACTTCTTTATTACATGACATCATTGTTGAATAGTAGGTCTTACTGGATCTTTGGGTTGTGTTTACATAGTTGTGTTTATATAGATGAGTTATCCTTTTGTTTCAAAAATTGAAATTCACATATCTGACATAATGTTGCCAGTCATATAGTTATCTTAAAATGTTATGTGCAATGGAAATAACTGAATTTCCTTTTCAGTTGTATTATAATTGTAACAAACTCCCATCAGATCTTTAATCATGGCCATTTTAAGTCTTGTCATAGATGGTTAATTGTTTACTCTGGCCTGAAGTGTTTCATTTTTAAAGAGTCTTATGGAAAGGACTCTGTCAAGTACAGGTTTTTGATAATTTTGTGGATCATATAATCTAAAATTCCTAGAACTCTAATGGAGAGACTATTATTCATAAAACTGATAATACAACATCAGGCAGAACAGGAATTTATTGAATATTAGAGAAATGCAGATTTTTTCGTGCTGAATAAACCAGAGCTGAGATTATTGATGTACAACCTGAATGAACTTACTAAGTTTGATCCAAATCAAATAGCCTATGGTAGTCTGTTTAATGGACAATGTTATATGCCTCAGTTGGAGAAACAAAACTGATATTTGAAAAAAAAAATTCAATATTAAGCTTGGGCTCATAGATGGTCTGGCTGTCTGGTCTTTCCCAAGTCTTTACAGCTTTCAATGCTAAAGGCTCTATACTCTACTCCTCATGAAGTGAACAGGATAATACAAATTATGGATAAATGTCAGAATGATAACTGTTCTAAGTTCTTCTCACCATTCACACTACAGTAAAGTGTCAGGATTTCAAACCTTGAGTCTACTTATGTCTTATACATTAATTGCCCCTCTCTACTCCTAGAGCTATATACCTGTTAGAGACTTTAAAGAAAGACTGACTATGGAAAAGTTTCCTCTGAAGTATGTCATCTTAGATGTGAGCAGCTTTCCCCAAGACATAAGATCAAGCCTCCCCATCATAAGATGCTCACCCCTCATTTATTCTTGTGTATGCCCATCTCTTTCTCTTGCTGGGATTATATTGTAAGCAGACTTTTAGATAATACTTGTCCTCAGTCTATTTTCATTTAACCCAGTATAGAATATTAAATTACTTACTAACTGAACAGAGAGGAATCTGTGCAGTTACTAACACTTTTTGTTAAATGTGTATAAATTTAATGGGTATTGCAGAGACTCACATTAAAAGAAAATTAACAAATAGGCTACTTGGCTAACATAGATTCTGCATCTGGCTCATTCGTTTGATCATTCAGTTTCAATTTGCTTGGTGTATGTGGACTGTGGCTAAGAAGCATACTCCAAACTCTGAGTATTATCTCCTAATAGCCCTAACAGTCATCTCACTGCTGCATTGTGTTCTTGAAGTCTTAACTGTCTCTTTGCAGCCATCTGTTGAATGCTAAACGGTCCCTCTTTGGCTGGAATGACAACTTTAAGAAATGTATGATTATGAGTATATTGTAAACTATCGATGATGTACTAAGACGAAATCCAGGATGATAATGACTAAGAGTAGTGCTGATGTCCTAAGTTTAACTTATACTCTCACTTAGGAGCTTGAGCCAAAGGGAAGAATTGCTAAATAAAATTTTGTGGGAAGCCATAGAATTAGACTCACCAGCACTGGTCCCAACAAATCAAAGCAATACAGAGTTTAATCAAAATAACTGAGTTTTGAACTGGGTGCAGTTGTGCACACTTGTAATGCCAGCGACTTGGAAGGCTGAGGCAGGAGGATCGCAGGTTCAAAGCCAGCCTCAGCAATTTAAGAAGGCTTCAAGCAACCTAGCAACACCCTGTCTCAAAATAAAAATTTAAAAAGTCTGGGTATGTGGCTCAGTCATTAAAAGCCCTTGGGTTCAATCCCTGATACCAAAAAATTAAAAATAACGGAGTTTTGGTTGCATCAAGGAGGCACTGTAGACAATTAACTAATTAAGCAGTAAACAACTAAGTTGTATTTATCTTTCTAACAAAGAATATACAGATAGTTTAAGCCCATTTTTAAAATCCTTTCTTTATTTAGTGGTATTATATGTATTTTATTGGATGTAGCCCATAAATGCTGTCAGATCACATTGTTGATTGGAATTTTTAGAATCTGTTCTGGTTCTGGGATTATATTGTAAGCAGACTTTTAGATAATACTTGCCTGATTTGTGAATTGTGTTTTGCTCAAACTCTACTAAAATTAATTGGTGTAAGGAATGACAGTAAAAGATTCTATCAGAACTCTATTATAAGGTAATAATTAAAATTCTTCCAAGTGCATGATTTATGGTTTACCAAGTATATTGCATGGTGTGGAATGAATTACTAAACCAGTGAGGTTCTAACATCAATTTTGCTGGAATTACTAAGGCTGTGACCTTCAGCAATGATTTAATCTCTCTGAGACTCATTTTCACGTCTCTGAGTGGGAAGGATACAACCCGATCAAAGGATGGTGGTGATGATTAACTGTGACAAGGAGGCAGTACAAGAGGTCAGAGTTGCTGGCACATGGTTCTCCTTCCCAATCTACTTAAAATTGCTGCAAGACCAATGAAACTCACCAAAATATCTGAACATACGTGGATTCTAGGTACACATATTTGAAAGAGAAATAATAGTATTAAATTATCTCAATTTGGAAAAGTATAGTCATTTTAAATGGCATAAGTCATTCCTGCTTCTTCAAGCACGCCTATGACTTCATCTTTTTATAACTGCTTTCTGTTGTAGATTTTTGTTTTACTGTAAATATGCATTGTTGCCTGGTGAAATATTATTTCTTTGAGATTTTTTAAAAATAAAAATTATCACTTATCATAAAATCATCACTGGTAATTGATTTCTTTTAATGTTTTCTTCATCTGTATAAAAGCATGCAAGCAGGTTGGCATTTCTTATTCAAAACACATCAAAAATGTTGGAGGCCAGGGTACATTTATCTTTTTTCCTGTCAAATTGAAGCCAGCTGTTGTGCTATCTTGAATATTAATAAAGAGCTTGTCAGATAGTCAAATAATAGTGGAACAATATTTATGCTCAAAAAAACTCATTATGCTCAGAAAAAAATAGATAAAATCTGAGATCTCAAGTAAATGAAAAGTTAATTTTTTTCAGATTACCATATTTAAGTGTTCAACTCTTAGTAAAAAAAAAAAAATTGAATATGCCAAATTCAAGTATAACCTAATCAAAATTGTCAACATGAAAGGGTAAAACATAGGTTATGTCAGCTTCTTATTCCATAATTAAAAGAAATTCATGTTTTAAATATTTTTTCTCTCTAACAAGGCAAATTATTATTCATGTTAAATGTCATCTGCAAAACTTGCCTAAAGTAAATTTTCTTTTTCTAAATATGCTGAATTAGTGATTCATATCTTCCAGATTTGGAAAATAAAATATATTTTGGTCAAAAATAACTTCTGATAGTCTCTGCAGAAACATAAGAAAAATGAAATAAATAATATAATGAAAAAGAAACTTTCAGTCATTCTTTAATGTAGTGAAGTTGATAAGAATATGTGTTAGATTTATCATGGAAAATTATTCCCTTGGAAATAATTCCCAAGTCCATGAAAAATAAGCATAGCTCATTAAAGTTCAAAATATAGCTGAAAAAAATGTGCCTTAAGCAGAAAGAAAATTGATAAGTTAAAAATTATAATAGATTCTTTTAAAAATTGGCAGTGCCTACACAGATTGTGTCAAGATAAAACAGAAAATTTAGCCATCAGTCTTTCTGGCAACAAAATTGGTTCCTAAGAAGATCAACATGCAGGAAAAAACAGATTCTGGTCAAGCTGCTAGGAGGATTCTAGTTTTTATCATAGATTACTGTTAGATTAAAAGATTGACACTCTGATTTTATACAATAGTTTTCAGAGCGTTGGCAGTTTTTAAGTTTAATCCATCCCTGGAACTGACTGAATTAGGATTTTAAGCCTATCTAGCTGAGGGCCAGCCCTTCAGCCATGGCAAATCTGCTAGAATGATTCTACTCCATGAGGCCTCTTCTCTGAGGATGTAGCCTTGCCTTCCCATGGCTCTGTTAGGATGATGCTCGCACAGACAAGGGCACGTGACAAAACAGAATCCTTAAGGGGGATTCGCAACACTTAAGATCAGAATCTATTTCTAGTCTATTTCTAATAGAGCATGGTGAGCCTTTCAGAACATCTTATTTCTTGACACAAATAACCATTATGCAATTGTTAACTTTTTCCTATGTGATATTTATATGTCTGCTTTGTGTTTACAATATACCAAGGGCCTCATGGAATTTATCTCAGGAGTTATAGTTTGGTAGCTTCTGCAGGGGATGAAATCAGATCACTTAGGGAAAGACATGTCATCTCCTTATAAGATTGGAAAATTATCTGATTCCAAAACTCTTTCATTACTGGGTGGCTTTTAAACATACTATGCTATGTTAAAACTTAAATCATCTTAGGTGGGAAAAAAATTTTAATTTTAATTATTCCAATTCAATTTAGAATAAGGAATTTCTGTAGATCAATTGGCTTTCCAAACCCAAATTATATAGGGAATTGTTACTGAAAGAAGGAGCTAGGCAGAGGAGGTGAAAAGGTACAAAGATGCCTCTGTTAGTTTTCTATCTCTATGACAAAATACCTGAGAAAAACAACTTACAGTAGGAAAGATTTATTTTGTTTCACTCTTTCATGAAGTTTCAGTCCATGATCATTTTATTCTGTTGACTCTGAACCTCTGGTGAGGCAGAATATTATGGCAGGGAGTACATGGCAAAACAGAGCTGTTCCTCTCAAGGTGGCCAGGAAGTAGGGTTGGTTGGAGGGGTTGCTGGGGACAACACATACCATTCAAGGGCACATCCTTTGATGTTTTGTCACCTCCTAATAGTTCTACTAGCTAGGGACCAAGCCTTCAATACACATACATTTAGGATACATCCCAGCTCCAAACTACAATACTGTCCAAATGCATTTAACTCAGAAAAATGGTACAGAAAAGCAAGTGAGAATGACCAGGTTAATTTCTCATCCTTCTGAAAGACTCTGCTCTAAGAAGTTGATTTCTAAGTTTGCTGGAAGGTAGAACTGTTTAGAGCCCTTATTTTAAAATTGTCAGGCCTTGCTCAGACCTAAGAATTAAAAAAAAAAAATTAAAAAAAAAAACGAGTGTGTCCAGGAAAGAAACCTGGTAATCTGGCAATCTGTGCATAAAACAAGAGGCCTGGGAATTCTGGTCAGATAAATTAGGGATGCATTGTTTTAAAAGAGTGGTAAGTTACTAGTCAAGAAGACGCCTCTATGTGTGTCTCCTGACATTCTGAGCTCTGGGATTAGTGAGCCTCATTCCTAATAAGGTAGCCCATTTGTTGGAGTCAAAATAGGAGCTCTGATTCAGATGGACAGAACAAAAACATTGGGGCCACACAATGTGGGGCAAGAGCTTAAGCAGATGCAGAAATAGCAAGAAGTCCAAACAAGGCAGTTAAAGCCTCTTATGAATTGTAGTTGCTTTAAACAAAAAAGCACCCTGATATCAACAATATGACTTTTTCAGTCACATTTATATCATCTATGTAAAAGAAGTGATGATATCCAATTTATAGATGGTTCATATCAGAGCCAATAGAAGTAAATGAAATAATGTGTTTTTAAGTACTAGGGGATTATAAGATATTATTTACTAGGTAAAGAGTTTGATTCCCCGGGTTGGTGGCAAGAGTCCAATAGGTGTGTCTTTATAGATGGGAAGAGAAACACTGCAATGAGTATATGGAATGGAAGAATTTTAAAATGTTAAGTGCCAACAGGTACCATAGCCCCCTCTACTGGTTCTGGAGTTCAGCAGGACTCCATGTTTAGAAAGAGTGAAACAGGATTCACCTTACTTGAGGATTTGGGTAACTAAGAGTTACCAAGATGAGATTCAGAAAAAAAGATAGTTGGTATCTACTTCCTGGTGATGGGGCACATAATGAGAGCTTTGTGCAACACAAGTCATTACACTGAACACAAAGTTAGAACAGGGAAAGCAGTAATGAGCTATTCCTCAGAGCTTTATTCCCTTTGGTCAGGTCTGGGAAAGTTGAACCCACACACAGGAATAAAATCCAAGCTATAAAGAGTGAAGAGATGTAAGAAGCTGACAGGGTTTTAGACAGGGGCCCAGTAAACCAAACTAAAGAGAAAGTACTTCGCCAATCATAAAATGATGTAAAAGAGTGACATCTGCTGCCTACAGAAGATCCTAGTTCTATCCAGAGGTTTTTAAATACACATAACTCTAGTATCAGGCAGATGTGGGAATGTATAAAACAGCTAGGTATGAGACAATGGAGAAATGAGAGCATTGTTTGGAATTTAGAACACAATAGCTGAAATGTAGTCAATTTCAGATTTATAAAGCCTAACAGGCAGAACTGGTCTGTGGGCTAAATTAAATCCTACTTGACCTAGTTGTTACCTCTACCTAGCCTCTGAATGGCCTAGGAAAGAGGGCACAGATATAAATGTAATATGTTCATTAATATTAAATTTTTTGAACTTCAGATTCAGCCTTAAGGAACATTCAATTTGCACCTACTATTACCTAGGAACTTCATGAGGCAGCCCATGTAGATTTAAGATGAACTGAAATGGGGAAGAGCCTGCCTACTTGAACCAAAGCATTTTGAAAATGATAACTGCTCCCTCCCCCCAAAAAATCCCAAAGTGCTGACTTAGGATCAATAGTAATAGCAGTATTAGTATTAATGATCAAGGTAATTAAGAAAATGTTACTAAGCTAGGAAAACCAGTTATACCAATATACACTGTAATTTCAACTGTGTAAAAGTAGGGTATACTCTTGAAAATTTAATTGTATCCTAGGTATTAAAGAACTTAAACCATCCCACCTGATGCATTTAACATAGAACACAAAATTCCTGCTGGTAAACACTGCTATTTATATCTTAGCATAAGAATTCTAACCTTCTTAAAACTATTACAGAAAAAAGAATTTAAAATATCTGCATTCAAGAATTCCTCCAACTCTTAAAACACAATGGGAGTAGGGTGCCCTCTAGAGTCTTATTTGTATTGTTAATGACAAACTACAAAATCTCATTTTGAACATTTCTGGCTAGGCTCACTGAAATTTAGAAATGTGGCAAATTTGACTATTGCCATTACAAAAAAAAACGTATATATCTACAAAACTTAGTATAATTTTCCCCAAGAGAAACATCTTTGTTACTTATCTATGTGGTCAGAACAACAAAGAAAATATTTTTATTTAAAATGTTAATTTTTATTCTACTTTCTCTGTCCTACAAATTTGTTTGAAGTAAATCCAATATCAATACGACACTTTCATCATATACACACATATATTTGTTTTACACATTCATTTCAGTCTGTAAGTTCCAAAAATGGGGGAACAACATGTTAATCTAATATTCAAAGCTTCTCTACAACACTTAGATGACACAAAAAGATAACTAGTGAATGCTTCTTCAACTAGGTGAATCAATATATACTGATTTAAGGCATAGCTAGAAAAGTCTTTGTACTGTTTTAGACACACATATCAACAGCAGGCTGTAATGAACATCATAATAGGAATAGACTTATAAATAAATGTGAAGAATGAAGCTGTAAACTTGCAATCAGGAACTAAAAAGAACAGCTACTTTCTGCAGTTTAACAAGAGACATGCTTTTAATATTCATCTATGCTATCCATTAATATGTATAATTTTTATGTTTTTATGCACAGTTAAAAATAAATTTATTTATTTATTTTTTTTAATTTTTTATTGTGGGTTGTTCAAAACATTACAAATTTCTTGACATATCATATTCCACACTTTGATTCAAGTGGGTTATGAACTCCCACCTTCACCCCATACACAGATTGCAGAATCACATCAGTTACACATCCATTGATTTACATATT